>NC_139221.1:284319310-284491810 GCF_055691185.1 Crinia signifera
AATTCATCTCTCATGATGAGGCTGGTGGACAAGGTGTCTATGTTTTGCGATAAAATAGCAGACATGGAGGACTGGTCACAATGGAACAACCTCAAATGCGAGGTGTTCCCGAAAATGTATCAAACAGCAGTTTGAATGACTTCACTATGGAAATCTTTAAGAAGCTTTTACCGTTGGCCTCTTCCTCAGACCACCTGCTGGACCATATACAGAGGCTAAATAAAGCCAGGAATGCCCCAAATGGTGCCTTGAGAGACGTTTTAATGAGGGTTCACTTCACTATGGATATGTCGCACTGGTGGGCACAATGAGGCTGGCTACATCTGTACCCACGCTGTGCCTCCCCTGTTAAACAGGGAGCCATTCTATGTGCAAAGGAATGCCGGTACTTCTGTAGTTTCACGGCGCCGGAAGTGCAGAGGCTCGCGTGCCGCTCTAGCTATGAAACTTGCCAGCCTGCCAGAGGGTCTGTTTCACTGTGTGCGTGCCGCTCTAGCTCTGTCTGACTGAGATTGTGCCGCTCTAGCTGTACGTAAACGTAAACAGCGTAGCGGCCGGCCAGCAGCAGCAGCGCTGCCCAGGCACTGACAGGTTAATGTCACTGTGGCACTTGTAGTTCCACAGTGAAATAGGCAGCGCCTGGGCACCGCTGACAACGGGGGTATGTTAAAGTGGACACCCCGGCACAGCGATGCCGGGGCTTCTAAACTGTACGCGAGATTCAAACGCAACTGCGTCTGAATCTCGAGTCACATAGATAGCCGCTAAGAAGTTTAGGTGGCCCTAGGGGAACACTATTGAAACCCACCCTCAGTGCCACTAGTGGACGCCACAGCTGTGGACCGTGTAAATCCCACTATCCACGCCCACCCGAAGCGTGGCGAGCGGACGCTGACACCTGTGAAGCCCGCGAGGGGACGCGGATAGCTGTGAAGGCTGTCACTTGCACTTCATAACCAGAGAAGGCAAGAGAAAGGGAAAAAAAACTTGCAGTTTAAACAACGGTAGCTTACCAATGGTTTTCTGCTGTAAATAGTGTCCTTGCTCGCATTCTCCACCAATTGTAACAAGGATCACAAACACAGGGAAGACTGAGATGGGGGAAGACTCAGATGAAGACTTTGATGTTTATTTTCACAGCAGGTCACAGCATACCAGGTTGAATCCATATGTGATCATAATTACAGGTAGTAACATACAGGCAAACTCAGCATAACAGACTCTTGAAAGGGTCCAATGGTCCCTACAATAGGACACCCCCCGGCCTATTGCTTGGGTAGCTAATCCACCATCAAGAGCTAGGTGACTCTGCCCTGGAAACCCTTACATCAGGAAACCACAGGTGCTGCTGATTAGACACCTGGGTTTGTTATTGCTCCAAAACTTGGTCTGGATCCTCCACATTACTTTCATGTGGGGGATTGCTGTATATACACACACACACACACACACACACACACACACACAATGTATTTGATTGAATATTGTGGAATCATTTGTATGGATACAGGGCAGAAAACTGTTCATAACATTGTGATTTGACACCAGGATAAATAACATGCACTTGAGAATATGTTTCACCAGTTCCCCTTCCATGTGAAAATACAGCTGTGCACATATTTTACCTAAAAATATCCAGTACTTATTCACACCTAGGTAAATATACTGCAAATATACATATTCACTGTGTTTCCAAATGCATTCAAGTGAAAGATGTGTGGTACTTGTTTAGTTTCAGGGCTGCAGTGACGTATTTTACGTAGTGCTGTATTGAGAATACCAATACAGCACTATGCTGCCTACGTAAACTACGTAACTGCTCCTGGAGCCCTGAAACTACACAATGGTTAATATCCCCACTATCCACGTCATACCCCCAGTGTCCACGTGGGTGTGGAGTTGATTTTATGAAGTGTGCACTCGGCACACCCACGTGGACACTGGGGGTATGACGTGGATAGTGGGGATATGATTGTGTTAGTGTGTGAAAAGTGTTGATAGTGTGTGTGTGTGTGTACTACAGTGCGTGATACTTACCCTCAATGATTTCCCCTCTTTGCCGCCTGCGTCACGCTGAAGCTGCTGCTGGCGGCTGTCACTCTGCTGCTACGCCACACCTGCCTGTCACTAGCCAGGAGCAGCGTCGCGCAGCCGGGAGCGGGGAAAGATGCGCCCGGCTGCACACAGCCGGGAGCGGGGGGAGATGCGCCCGGCAGCACACAGCCATACAGCGCTGCGCTCACAGCCGGGAGTGGGGGGAGATGCGCCCGGCGGCACACAGCCGGGAGCAGAGAAGCCATTGTTTAGTTTCACGGCGCTGGCTACACTGACAACGTAGCTTAGGCTACGTTGTCAGGGTAGCATAGAGACAAGCACCAGATGTGTTTCTACAATGTATGGTATGTCCTGTTGGTTTTCTGTTTATCAAGAATGAGGTGTTTTCTTACATTTTACATGCTTACGGAAAAAAAAAAAACATGTTACATTCAGCCTTAAAACCTCAAATTTGTAGAACTCAATATACAGTAATTATACAAGTTGTAAAAGTAAGTAGGATAATCAGATATTAATAACGAACACACAGGTCCGGACTGGTCATCTGATAATGGGCCATTCTGGCTGCATGGCACACATAGAAACCATGGCTGGTAGAGCAACTCTTCCTTCCAGCACTCTGCTTGGCCATTTGGCTTACAAGGGCATGCCGTGAGGCCAAGCCCCTTGACTCATGTCACACCCCTTTGAGTCTTGACCACTCCTCTTTATCATGTACACAGTAGAATGCACAAGCTGTCTTCCTTGCAAACTCATGTTCACCATTGTACAAGGGGTAGACGGTAGACCAACCTATCAAAGGGGGTTGATCAGACCTGATCACAAAGCAAATTTCTTAGCAAATTAACAAAACCATGTTGCACTGCAGGTAAGGCAAATGTAACATGTTCAGAGAGGTAGATTTGGGTGAGGAGTGTTCAAACAAAAATCTAAATTGCAGCATACAGCAGCCAGTATTTACCCTGCAGAGAAACAAAATAACTTACCTAAATCTATGGGCACTCTATAGTCCAGCATACAACAGTGTGCAACAACTGTCCCTGTTGCATGTGTCCATCCGACATGTAGTCTGCAATTCCACAGACAACCCCAAGTCTGACTACCATAAAATCATGGATGTTTTTGAGGATCCTTGTTTTACTTAATGCAGCTGGTGGCAGTGGAACCTCTAAGACCTCACCTCCATACTTTTCCTTGAGGCATACTTTGCTGCCCCTTCCTCTTTGTACTCTGTTGTGGGTGGCAAAGGGGACTTTCCCACCTTCCTGGGGGGCTGGGGTTGGAAAGTGGGTATTGGTGTCAGTATGGGGGGGGGGGGGGGCAGAAGTTATGCCTGAGAAGCCTTACACCGGCCCTGCTTCCGGTTCTGTCTGACACTGGTGGAGGACGAACAGGGCATTAGCAGGAACCCCCGAGACAGTATTACTTATTTTACTTATGAACAGTTTCTTATACAGCGTAGCAAAATCCATTGCACCTTACAACTTGAAACAGGTTTTTTACAGACAATTAAAAAGGTAGAAGGGCCCAAGCTTACAATCTATAGCCAGTGGCCAGACACAGAGGGGCACAATTGCTGACCGCACACTACTCCATAATATAAGGACACTGCCCACTTCTGCTCCACTCTAAAGTACTTTGGATATTTGATATTATATAGGTTAGGAACTGCTGCTATAGACGAAGACAGGTGTATGCCAAAGGACTAACATAGAACTTAGCATTACCCATCCTGAAAAACTTGTGAATGGTTCCTGTGTACGCACCATGAGTTTGGCAGAGGAATCTGTAATCCCTGTAATTTAGTGATCTGTTTACCATGCTTTGACTGAAGCCCAGCAGCAACAGAGCAAGTAAAATGCCCCCTGTGTATATGTGCTAACATATGAGGATAAGTTCTTTAAATTGCTAGATTTAACTCAAGGAATGAGGTGGCTGCTCTGTGCATGGATTTAATTACATTGTATAAATAAACATATACCTGCTAAATACAAAATCCTTCAGCGCCCTTTTTCATTCATTTTTTCTTCTTTTACAAAGAGCACATGGGCATCCGTTGTTGAAATGCATTTTTGTGATCTACCGCACAGAGAATAGCCGCAAGATTCACAGTCTTCACGCTCTTGTGCCGGACCATGGTTGACAGGGCCACGAAATAGTGATGACATTTAATTGTATGGTGCAATGAAACATACTGGCACTATATAATTCAAATTTTAAAGATAAAATGTTAATAAATAAATTGGTGGATCTATAACCATAACCCTAAAACTGTTGCAGGAGTAGGGAATAAAACAGCCTGTTAGTCTGATATGGAAGAGCTGTGTCTAATAGTGGTCAGTGGGGTGGCATTTTTTGTTATCTTTTGTCAATCTCTTACAACGCCAAGGGTAAGGAAATGTTTTACAGATGTCTATACAAGTATCTTTGTCACTCATATCTTATAGTAAATCCTCATCAATGTTGTCTCCATCAGTATTAATCACCCAGCTCTTAAAGCAGGGCTGGGGAACCTTTGGCCCTCCGGTTGTTGTTGAACTACACATCCCAGCATGCCCTGCAACAGTTGTAGCATGGCCACATAGCAAAACTGTAAGCAGGCATGCTGGGATGTGTATTTCCACAACAGCTGGAGGGCCGAAGGTTCCCCATCCCTGCCCTAAAGGATGCAGTGATTTTTACACCGTTAACAGCGCTATGCTGGCTCAAACTATAACCAGGGCCGAATTTAGGAGTACGGGGGCCCCTACTAACAACTGTAAGGTCCGGCCCCCTTTAATAATTTTATTATTTAAATTTTTTATTTATAAGCCCTTATTTGATGGTGACCAGTTTAGTAGGATAGCTACCAGGGGCAGTATGTGCATGTCCTGCTTATTTACACTCCATTCAAGAGGGCATATGGTTCGGTACAGTAGAAATATTTAGCAGTTAATGGTATATTTCAGGCTTGCAGTGCCAACACAAGCATCCAAGTGCTGCCCCCAACAAGTGCCACCCCCTAGGCACATGCCTCACCTACCTAATGAGAAATTTCTGACTGACTATAACTTTATTAGACTGTAAAGGTGGCCATACACACGCAGATTTATCTTCAGATCTAATTACATGGGGAAAGGGGAATTTTGTCTTTGCACTAGTGTCACTGTTAATTACACAGAAAGAATGTGTGTTTAAATGTGTAGTTCCACAGTAAGAGGATATATCATAAGATACTGACATATCTATCAAGTATGTTGGTGGAGGTGCTCCCTAGAGAGTGAAATGATGCAAACAAGAAGAAAAGAAAAGAACTCTCTCTTTTTTAGGGGCACAACTTGATTTATTAAGTATTATTGTATTTTTAAAACTTAGCTTTTATTGGGTTATTTATTTAAAATATTGGGAGCCAACCATAGGGACAAGAATAATTTTACACACATACATGAAACATATATCACCTGTCAAAGAGAAACTTGAATTTGAATTTGAAGCACAGAAGCTACAAGATAGATATTTACAGTAACTGTGACTATTAATTCTGTGACTATCAAATAGAGAATAAAAATTCTTTCTTTTTTCCTGTCCAGGAGACACAGTTTCTCTTTGACAGGTGATATATGTTTCATGTATGTGTGTAAAATTGTTCTTGTCCTTATGGTTGGCTCCCAATATTTTAATTAAATAACCCAATAAAAGCTAAGTTTTAAAAATACAATAATACTTAATAAATCAAGTTGTGCCCCTAAAAAAGAGAGAGTTCTTTTCTTATCTTCAGATCTGTCTGGTTGGAACAAAAACATGGTTATGGATGAGAGTAAATGACAGTTGAGCATTTGCTTGGAAATGCTGGAAAACTGACAAACTGTCACTCATCCATAACCATGTTTTTGTTCCAACCAGCCAGATCTGAAGATAAATCTTACTAGTGTATGGGCACCTTAAGCTCTCGCAAGCAGGGCCCTCTTCTCTCATGTGCTTTTCTGTCCCTTATTTAAACCAGCTTCAATGGCACCAAATCCCGCTTTTTTTGCCACCCTGATTCTTTTATATACCCTGTTCCTGCCCCTTTATTGTTTTCAACTGTAAGATACTGTTTCTTATTTTGCATATTTATTTATGCACGCTGTAATTGGGCATTGCTTATCCCTGTGGCAACATATCAATAAACAATAACAATAATCTTAATAATATTAATAATGATAAATGCAGTATAATCTTCTACCCCATGCAAACCAATAACGTTCTCAAATCATAAACCCACCTTGGAGTTTAATACGTTTTTTGTGTTAAAAACAAAGTCATTCACTTTCATTGCAATGCATTTCGTTGGCAGAATGAGTATTTGTGGAGTACATGTGGGTATAGTTTCCACAATCCATACTTAATATACTGAGCCACTGCGGTTTGTTACTGCGGAGTTCCATAAGTGTCCCGGCTTGTTATTCCTCCACATATCATTGTTATGTGCTAGCGTTTAAATCATCCAGCTTTCTCCATACAAGCTGCATACGTTGTAGGGATTCAGATTAGTGTTCTATAAAATTGAGTGGGAACAAAACTCCTCTTCAACACCAGCTGTACAATTTTATATAACACTTAATACTAAACTGAGTGAGATTAAATCCAGTCTGTCAGTGTATTGTGGCCTACCCTTTTTCAGGAACTGTTGTTCTTGGAACAGCTTTTGCCATTTTACTATCTACTGACAGAAATTAATTGTGAAGGCCTTACAGAACAATTTATCAACAACCTTTTGAATTCACACTTTTTTCAGACTTCATATCTGTAGACTACAGAGGCTGTCTCTCCATGTCAGGATGTCAGAGAAATGCAGAAAATGACCAGGGCGGACTCATGGGAACAGCTGATCTTAGATATGTATGGTAAGGTTGATCTCCTCAAGGACTAGTCTTGAAGGGAGCTGAAAGAGCCCAGATCAGTCTTCTGACTGATCACATTGGTAATGTAAACACAGATGCAGCACAAAAACAGACCAACCCTTGAAAAGGAAGTATGCCAAAAACATTACAATTAGCACACAGCGAGGCACAGGGCTGGAGCAGCCTCTTGGAAATAAACAAAATCTTTCTCACATAATGACTGGAAGTGGAAGTAACAAAGTTTTTATTTGTGACAAAGCAATGGAGACAAATATTGTACAATGTATATGACAAGGCGATCGATGAATTCTTCAAGTGTTGTAAATTACAACTCCCAGGATGTTCTAGCAACTGTACTGCAGCCCCCATCATTACCAGCTTGAGGTTTTTTCTGTGAGTGAATGTAAACAAAATTAATGTGTTTTTTTTTATTATTATTTACTTTGATTTTTAGATATTCTATATTCCTAGCTGTTTGTTTTTTGCTAGTACTAGCAGTAGCAGATTATGGTCGGGCTCAATCCTGGTGCCTAGGACTTATTTGCCCACTTTTTACTAGTGCTCTAATGGAGACCTTGAGGTTCAAAAATTCAAATAGAGTGACACAGTGTATTTTATCATTGTGACTCTACCCCCTGCTGTACAATGTTGTACTATGCAAACTTTTGCACTGTGTAGTGGTGCACAGAATGTGGGATTTATTTTGTCACGAAGACAAAATGCATGGACTTTATTGGTGCACATGTACAAGTTAAAATATTGTATTTTAAACACATGAAGGGATCTGAAACCTGTCTCTAGCTGCTGGGAGGTTGCGACGAGGGCTGATGTGTCACTGAGAGTTGTGTCTGGCAAATGCTGGAGTATAAGAGTAGTGTAACAGGCACAAAAACAAACACCTCTGTTATAACTGTTAGGTGGGTAGACAAGAATGTATAGTTTGAATAATTTAATCAATATACAAATGTAGATTGTCCTATAATTGGCAGATTTCTTAACCCCTTCCTGACAGAGCCAGTTTTTGCGTTCCTGACAGAGCCCTTTTTTTCAAATCTGACATGTCTCACTTAAGTGGGGATAACTTTTTTTTGCTTTTACTTATCCCAGTGATTTTGAGATTGTTTTTTCGTGACACATTGTACTTCAAATTAGTGGTAAATTTGGGTCGATACAGTCTGTGTTTTTTTGTGAAAAATACCAAAATATCGTGAAAAAATGGAAAATTTAGCGATTTGCAAAATGTTAAATTTTCTGCTTGTGAGACAAATAATCTTACCACTCAAAATAGTGAATAACTAACATAGACCATATGTCTACTTTATGTTGACATCATTATTTCAACTTCCTTTTAATTTTTTGGAACACTAGGAGGCTTACAATATGAATAGCAAATTCTCAAATTTTCAAGAAAATTTCAAACACTGATTTTTTTAGGGACCAGTTCAGTTCTGATGTGACTTTGAGGGACTTGTATGTGAGACACCCCCATAAATGATGCCATTTCAAAAACTGCACCCCTCACAGTATTCAAAACAGCATTTTGGAAGTTTGTTAACCCTTTAGGTGTTTCACAGGAATTAAAACAAAGTGTAGGTGAAATTTCAAAATTTCTTTTTTTTTGCAGATTTGCAATTTTAATACATTTTTCTAAGGAACACAGTACATTTTACTAGAGAAATGTGACTAAAAATTGATTCCCCCAATTCTTTTGTTTTCATAAATATCCTATATGTGGCCCTAGTGTGCACGGTGACCAAACCACAGGCTTCATAATAGAAGGAGCACCTACTTGATTTTGGAGCCTCCTTTTTATGAGATTATTTTTTAGGCACCATGTAGGTTTCAAGGCACCATAAGATGCTAAAAGTTAGGAACCCCCCCACAAGTGACCCCATTTTGCAAACTACACCCCTCAGGGAATTCATCTAGGGGTATAGTGTACATTTCAAACCCCCAGGGGTTTCACCAATTGTGGTACAACTGGGCAGTGAAAATGAAAAATTATTTTTTTTACACAAAAATGCAGTTCTGGCTCCAAATTTGTCATTTTCAGAAGGTATGAAGGAGACAAAGCACCGCAAAATCTGTGCCCCAATTTCTCCCGAGTACGGCAATGCCTCACATGTGACCAAAAAATACCAGTTGGGTGCATGGCAGGACTCAGAAGGGAAGGAGTGATTTTTGGATTTTGCAGCTCAGATTCTGGTGGAATTTTGGTGGGTGCTATGTCGCATTAGCAAGACCCCCCAAGCACCAATACAGTGGAACCCCCCCACAAGTCACCCCATTTTGCAAACTACACCCCTCAGGGAATTCATCTAGGGGTATAGTGTACATTTCAAACCCCCAGGGGTTTCACCAATTTTGATACAAGTGGGCAGTGAAAATGAAAAATTACATTTTTTTACACAAAAATGCAGTTCTGGCTCAAAATTTTTCATTTTCAGAAGGTATGAAGGAGAAAAAGCACCCCAAAATCTGTGCCCCAATTTCTCCCGAGTACGGCAATGCCTCACATGTGACCAAAAAATACCAGTTGGGTGCATGGCAGGACTCAGAAGGGAAGGAGTGATTTTTGGATTTTGCAGCACAGATTCTGGTGGAATGAATGGTGGGTGCTATGTTGCACCAATACAGTGGAACCCCCCCACAAGTCACCCCATTTTGCAAAGTACACCCCTCAGGGAATTCATCTAGGGGTATAGTGTACATTTCAAACCCCCAGGGGTTTCACCAATTTTGATACAAGTGGGCAGTGAAAATGAAAAATTACATTTTTTTACACAAAAATGCAGTTCTGGCTCAAAATTTTTCATTTTCAGAAGGTATGAAGGAGAAAAAGCACCCCAAAATATGTGCCCCAATTTCTCCCGAGTATGGAAATGCCTCACATGTGACCAAAAAATACCAGTTGGGTGCATGGCAGGACTCAGAACGGAAGGAGTGATTTTTGGATTTTGCGGCTCAGATTCTGGTGGAATTTTGGTGGGTGCTATGTCGCATTAGCAAGACCCCCCAAGCACCAATACAGTGGAACCCCCCCACAAGTCACCCCATTTTGAAAACTACACCCCTCAGGGAATTCATCTAGGGGTATAGTGTACATTTCAAACCCCCAGGGGTTTCACCAATTTTGATACAAGTGGGCAGTGAAAATGAAAAATTACATTTTTTACACAAAAATGCAGTTCTGGCTCGAAATTTTTCATTTTCAGAAGGTATGAAGGAGAAAAAGCACCCCAAAATCTGTGCCCCAATTTCTCCCGAGTACGGCAATGCCTCACATGTGACCAAAAAATACCAGTTGGGTGCATGGCAGGACTCAGAACGGAAGGAGTGATTTTTGGATTTTGCAGCTCAGATTCTGGTGGAATTTTGGTGGGTGCTATTTCGCATTAGCAAGACCCCCCAAGCACCAATACAGTGGAACCCCCCCACAAGTCACCCCATTTTGAAAACTACACCCCTCAGGGAATTCATCTAGGGGTATAGTGTACATTTCAAACCCCCAGGGGTTTCACCAATTTTGATACAAGTGGGCAGTGAAAATGAAAAATTACATTTTTTTACACAAAAATGCAGTTCTGGCTCAAAATTTTTCATTTTCAGAAGGTATGAAGGAGAAAAAGCACCCCAAAATCTGTGCCCCAATTTCTCCCGAGTACGGCAATGCCTCACATGTGACCAAAAAATACCAGTTGGGTGCATGGCAGGACTCAGAAGGGAAGGAGTGATTTTTGGATTTTGCAGCACAGATTTTGGTGGAATGAATGGTGGGTGCTATGTTGCACCAATACAGTGGAACCCCCCCACAAGTCACCCCATTTTGCAAAGTACACCCCTCAGGGAATTCATCTAGGGGTATAGTGTACGTTTCAAACCCCCAGGGGTTTCACCAATTTTGATACAAGTGGGCAGTGAAAATGAAAAATTACATTTTTTTACACAAAAATGCAGTTCTGGCTCAAAATTTTTCATTTTCAGAAGGTATGAAGGAGACAAAGCACCCCAAAATCTGTGCCCCAATTTCTCCCGAGTACGGCAATGCCTCACATGTGACCAAAAAATACCAGTTGGGTGCATGGCAGGACTCAGAAGGGAAGGAGTGATTTTTGGATTTTGCAGCTCAGATTCTGGTGGAATTTTGGTGGGTGCTATGTTGCATTAGCAAGACCCCCCAAGCACCAATACAGTGGAACCCCCCCACAAGTGACCCCATTTTGCAAACTACACCCCTCAGGGAATTCATCTAGGGGTATAGTGTACATTTCAAACCCCCAGGGGTTTCACCAATTTTGATACAAGTGGGCAGTGAACATGAAAAATTACATTTTTTACACAAAAATGCAGTTCTGGCTCAAAATTTTTCATTTTCAGAAGGTATGAAGGAGAAAAAGCACCCCAAAATCTGTGCCCCAATTTCTCCCGAGTACGGCAATGCCTCACATGTGACCAAAAAATACCAGTTGGGTGCATGGCAGGACTCAAAAGGGAAGGAGTGATTTTTGGATTTTGCAGCTCAGATTCTGGTGGAATTTTGGTGGGTGCTATGTCGCATTAGCAAGACCCCCCAAGCACCAATACAGTGGAACCCCCCCACAAGTGACCCCATTTTGCAAACTACACCCCTCAGGGAATTCATCTAGGGGTATAGTGTACATTTAAAACCCCCAGGGGTTTCACCAATTTTGATACAAGTGGGCAGTGAAAAAGAAAAATTACATTTTTTACACAAAAATGCAGTTCTGGCTCAAAATTTTTCATTTTCAGAAGGTATGAAGGAGAAAAAGCACCCCAAAATCTGTGCCCCAATTTCTCCCGAGTACGGCAATGCCTCACATGTGACCAAAAAATACCAGTTGGGTGCATGGCAGGACTCAGAAGGGAAGGAGTGATTTTTGGATTTTGCAGCACAGATTCTGGTGGAATGAATGGTGGGTGCTATGTTGCACCAATACAGTGGAACCCCCCCACAAGTCACCCCATTTTGCAAACTACACCCCTCAGGGAATTCATCTAGGGGTATAGTGTACATTTCAAACCCCCAGGGGTTTCACCAATTTTGATACAAGTGGGCAGTGAAAATGAAAAATTACATTTTTTTACACAAAAATGCAGTTCTGGCTCAAAATTTTTCATTTTCAGAAGGAATGAAGGAGACAAAGCACCCCAAAATCTGTGCCCCAATTTCTCCCGAGTACGGCAATGCCTCATGTGTGACCAAAAAGTGGCAGGACTCAGAAGGGAAGGAGTGATATTTGGATTTTGCAGCACAAATTCTGGTGGAATGATGGTGGGTGCTATGTCGCATTAGCAAGACCCCCAAAGCACCAATACAGTGGAACCCCCCCACAAGTGACCCCATTTTGCAAACTACACCCCTCAGGGAATTCATCTAGGGGTATAGTGTACATTTCAAACCCCCAGGGGTTTCACCAATTTTGATAAAACTGGGCAGTGAACATGAAAAATTACATTTTTTTACACAAAAATGCAGTTCTGGCTCAAAATTTTTCATTTTCACAAGGAATGAAGGAGACAAAGCACCCCAAAATCTGTGCCCCAATTTCTCCCGAGTACGGCAATGCCTCACATGTGACCAAAAAATACCAGTTGGGTGCATGGCAGGACTCAGAAGGGAAGGGGTGATTTTTGGATTTTGCGGCTCAGATTCTGGTGGAATGAATGGTGGGTGCTATGTGGCATTAGCAAGACCCCCGAAGCACAGTGAAATTATGAACCTAATATTCCATAGATGTGTGGTATATTTTAAAACACTCCTTTATACATAGGCCGGGTTTGTCGGGGCAAGTGTCACACTGGAAAATAGTTTGCTTTCTTATTCCCTTTTTATAGCAAACTTTGCACCTTTTTTGTGTCCTGCCCTTTTTTCCAGTGGAGGGGATTTCATCAGGAAAATGCTGCCCTGGTACAATACGGGGGCCAGTACTAGAAGTACTGGGGCCCTCTGCCTGCTGGTTCCCAAATATTAGGCCCTTTATGACTTCCTCTTGAAAGTGCATAAATGTCCCCCTCTGGCCGGTAGAACGGAATAGCACGTAAGCGTTATACAGTGCCATCTGGATGATATACACGGCCACCTTCTTGTACCAGATTTTTGTTTTCCGCAGGGCACTGTACGGCTTCAGTACCTGATCTGAAAGATCCACTCCGCCCATGTACCTATTGTAATCCAGGATACAATTAGGTTTTGAGGTGTGGGTACTGGTACCTCGTACAGGGACGGAGGTGGTACTGTCTCCGTGAATTGTTGTCAGTATAAGGACATCCCTCTTGTCCTTATATTTGACCAACAACATATTTTCGGTGCATATTCCCCTGCTTTCACCCCTTCTCATTACTTGGGCAATGTGCGTTTTTGGGAGGCCTCTTTGGTTCTTGCGCACAGTACCGCAAGCTGCTGTACCTCTTGAACCAAGGGCCTTAAACAGGGGGATGCTGGTGTAAAAGTTATCCACATAGAGGTGATAACCTTTATCCAGGAAGGGGTGCACTAAATCCCAGACAATTTTTCCACTAACACCTACGAGGGAGGGGGGGCATTCTGGCGGTTCAATTCTAGAATCCTTCCCTTCATAAACCCTAAACCTGTGGGTGTACCCTGAGGTGCTTTCACACAGTTTATACATTTTTATGCCATACCTTGCCCTCTTACTGGGAAGGTACTGGCGGAATTTAACCCTTCCTTTAAAATGTATAAGGGACTCGTCGATACAAATAAATTTTTCAGGGATGTACACCTCTTCAAATTTGGCACTGAAATGATCAATGACCGGCCTGACTTTGAATAGCCGGTCAAAGGTGGGATCATCTCTGGGTGGGCACTGTGCATTATCGGTGTAATGTATAAATTTAAGAATTGTCTCAAATCGAGTCCGGGTCATGGCCATACGGTAAAATGGAGTACTGTACAGAACATCTGTACTCCAATATTGCCTAATTTCTGGCTTTTTTACTATGCCCATATGAAACACCAGACCCCAAAACGTCATCATCTCTACTGCATCTACAGGGGTCCACCTAGCAAATGATGACGTGGGGTTTTGAGCAATAAACTGCTGGGCATATAAATTAGTTTGGTCCACCATTAAATTTACAAAATCATCAGAGAAAAATAATTTGAAAAAGTCAATTTCTCTGAGACCTGTGGAATCAAATTGGATTCCTGGCATGGCCAAAAACTCAGGAACCTGGGGCTCAAAATTGTCTGGTGGTGGGGTCCATACGAGATCAATTGTTGGGGGGGGGTCTCAGCTGCTCTACGGGGCCGTCTTTGAGGGGGTCCCTCATCATCAGAGGAGGAAGAGGAGCTTAAGGCGAATCCTTCAAATTCCCCGCTTGCATCACTGGCTGTGTCAGAGTCAGAAGCAAGCAGGGCATATGCCTCCTCCGCTGAATACATTCTTCTGGATGACTGTGATGACATTTGGGAGGACATTTGGGAGGACATTTGGGATGCCATTTTTATTTTTGTGTTACTGGTAGTGAAATGTTTCAACACGTGTATAGTGTAGGGGGGGGTACAAACTTTATTTCAACCCGGGGGATATGTAGTGTGTATGTAGTGCAGAAAAAAAAAATACTTTATACCAATAAAAAAAAAAAAAAAAATGAAGGGGTTAAAAATAAAAAATTGAAGGGGTTAAAAAAAAAAAAAAAAAGGTCCTGCGCCAAAAATTGAGCACAGATGTTGGTCAGTAACGTCTGTCACTGAACAGCGCTCAAAGGCAACAGGAATTTGATCAAAAAAAAAAAAAAAATAGATCAACCCTGTGCCGAAAAAGCTGATCAGTGATGTACGTCACTGATCAGCGCACAGTGGCCACAGGACACCCACAAAATCACAGTGTGTGTAAAAAAAAAATTAAAAAAAGACCCCACAGCACTCACAAAAAAAAAAAAAGGTGATCAGTGATGCGACACTGATTACCAGTGAGGTGCAGCAGGTGCACAACCTTTGGTGCAACTGACAGGTATATATAAAAAAAAAAAAAACCTCTGCACCCCCAAAAAAGTTGCTGATCACCTCAGATATAGTGATCAGCACAAAAGGCGGGGGCAGCAGACACAAAATTTAGCACTCTCTGTCACTCTCTATCACTCTCTGTCACTATCTCTCACTATCTCTCACTATCTCTCACTATCTCTCACTATCTCTCACTATCTATCACTCTAGGACACTAAAAAACCTGCACCCCCAAAAAGGGGGGGTAGCAGACACAAAATATACACTCTCTATCACTCTCTGTCACTATCTCTCTCTATCTCTCTCTATCTCTCACTATCTATCACTATCTATCACTATCTATCACTCTATGACACTACAGCAGCAGCAGCACTGACAGGTATATCTATATATAAAAAAAAACCTGCGCCCCCAAAAAGTTGCTGATCAGTTAATTTATACTGATCAGCACAAAAGGAGGGGGCAGCAGTCAGTTATATAAAAAATATATAGCACAATCTGTCACTATCTCTCTCTATCTCTCTCTCTCTATCTCTCTCTATCTCTCTATAACTATCACACTGCAGCAGCACAAAATATAGCACTCTGTCACTAGGCCTCTCTATCTATCTCTCTCTCTCTATCTCTCTCTATCTCTCTATCTCTCTCTCTATCTATAACTATATCACACTGCAGCAGCACAAAATATAGCACTCTCTGACACTATCTCTCTCTCTATCTCTCTCTATCTCTCTCTATCTCTCTCTATCTCTCTATCTCTCTCTATCTATCTCTCTATCTAGCTATTACACTGCAGCAGCACAATTTCACAGCACAGGAAGGCACAAGTAGCAACAGGATCCAGGAAGCATCCAGCACACTACTAGGCACAGATCAAGCAGTGATCAAGCAGCGATGAAGCAGTGATCAGGTAAGTATGGAGCAAGGTTCTGGTCAGTATATGGCGGCAGGTGGCACGGTGACCGCACTGCACGCTATTCCAGACCGGAATGGCGTCTGCAGTGCAGTCACCGTTAGTTTAAACCCCCCTCCATGGCTGTGATTGGTCCGTCGGTCCGACGAACCAATCACGGCCTTTGGGGGCGGGCGGGGTGAGGTGGGGTGACACCAGTGTCACCCTTACACCCCGCGGTGATTGGTGCTGTACTTTACAGCACCAATCACCTCCGATCCCGTGTCACCGGCGAACGTTATTCGCCGGTGACACAGGAAAACGCTGTAATTGGCTGTTCACACTGAACAGCCAATCACAGCGATCGCCGACGGGGGGGCGGCATCGCAGCCCCCCCGGGGCATGCACGGACATGTCTGCTGTCAGGGACAGCAGACATGTTGAAACTGTCACCGCGTCTATAGACGCGGTGACAGTTTAAATCCATGACGTACATTTACGCCATGTGTCGGGAAGTGCTTCCCGACCATGACGTAAATGTACGTCAAATGTCGGGAAGGGGTTAAAATAATTAAAAATTATAACATGCAATTTTCCACAATAGGCCATCTATGTTTTAAATAGCATCCTAGAAACATTCAATTTGAAAATAACTCACACTGTGCCGCTGGCTTCAAGCTGCCACCACATGCCGGGACACCTTTACACTGTTATCCTGAGATAGTGAGCTGGGCAACTCAGTCACTCCAGCCAACCACGGGCCAATGCATTTCGTCATCAGACTTCGTCAATGGGGTGGCTTATAGGACGGTTGGAGAATATTTGAACCACTATGCACCAATGAGCACACAGGCTCGAAGCTGGTTTACATAATGTACATAATGATTAATCTATCCAGGTTTACCACGCGTCTAAATGCATGGAATAATAAAGCATTTGCACTTATTGAATAAACTATAATATCCACTATTAGACAATAAATTATTAGTGCTTTTTCAAAAATGTTTTGTTTGGGGAATTATTTACTAAATGTATTATGGGATCATCTTAAAGTAAACCTTAAACAGTTTTCTATATAGAACAGTCTTATCTAAGGTACTGAATTTAGCACCTCTAATTACTGAGATGAATTTCAATGTGACTGCGGGTCAGCGTATTAATGCAATAAATAAATATGATAAAAAATATGATAAAAAAGCCCCCCTCGGCTTTTACTCGAGTGAGGGTCCCACGTACCAGCACTGCTGTGGAGGAGGGGACCGGCGTGGATGAAGGAGACTAAGTGATGCTGCAGGAGGAGGGGAACCAGCGCAGCCGGAAGCTACCTCTCCTCTACCCCATCCGTCCATGAAGCTGCGGCTCCTCTCCCCCCTGTCCCCGCCAAGCCAGCCAGCCATGAAGCAGTGAGCATTACTGTAAGGGACACTACCTGGGGCATTATTGGTATCTATTTTATTTTTTAAATTTACCAGTAGCTGCTGCATTTCCCACCCTAGGCTTATACTCGAGTCAATACGTTTTATCAGTTTTTTGTGGTAAAATTAGGTGACTCTGCTTATATTCAGGTCGGCTTATACTCAAGTGTATATGGTTATTTTATTTTAAAATGGGGCTTATAATTAATTTTATACTAACAGAATTCTTGATCAATAATCTACCCTAGACATATCAGTCAAAACAGATACATTGTCTACTTACCATGTGGTTTTTAGTTTTTTTTTAGCCCACAGTGATGTACTATACAGTCAGGTCCATGAATATTGGGACATCGACACAATTCTCATATTTTGGGATCTATGCACCACCACAATGGATTTGAAATGAGCCAAACAAGATGTGCTTTAACTACAGACTTTCAGCTTTAATTTGAGGGTATTTACATTCAAAGTGAATGGTGAATGGTGTAGGAATTACAATGGATTCTATATGTGCCTCCCACTTTTTAAGGGACCAAAAGTAATGGGAAAAACTAAACAACCCTAAATCAAATTTTCACTTTTTAATACTTTGTTGCAAATCCTTTGCTGTCAATTTCAGCCTGAAGTCTGGAACGAATAGACATCACCAGACTCTGGTTTTCATCCCTGGTGATGCTTTGCCAGGCTTCTACTGCAAATGTCTTCAGTTCCTGCTTATTCTTGGGGCATTTTCCCTTCAGTTTTGTCTTTATCAAGTGAAATGCATGCTCAATCAGATTCAGGTCAGGTGATTGACATTGCATAACATTCCACTTATTTGCCTTAAAAAAACTCTTTGGTTGCTTTTGCAGTATGCTTTGGGTCATTGTCCATCTGCACTGTGAGGCGCTGTCCAATGGGTTCTGAAGCATTTGACTGAATATGAGCAGATAATATTGCCCAAAACACTTCAGAATTCATCCTGATGCTTTTTCCAGCAGTCACATTATCAATAAATACAAGGAAACCAGTTCCATGGCAGCCATACAGGCCACTCCATGACACTACCACCACCATGCTTCACTGATGAGGTGGTATGTTTTGGATCATGAGAAGTTCCTTTCCTTCTCCTTACTCTTCTCTTCCCACCACCCTGGTACAAGTTGATCTTTGTCTCATCTGTCCATAGGATGTTGTTCCCGAACTGTAAAGGCTTTTTAGATTTTGTTTTGGCAAACTCTAATCTGGTCCTGTTTTTGAGGCTCACCCATGGTTTATATCTTGTGGTGAACCCTCTATATTCACTCTTGTGAAGTATTCTCTTGATTGTTGCTTTTGACACATATACACCTACCTCCTGGAGAGTGTTCTTGATCTGACCAAATGTTGTGAAGGGGTTTTCTTCACCAGGGAAGTAAGTCTTCTGTCATCCACCACAGTTGTTTTCCATGGTCTTCCGTGTCTTTAGGTGTTGCTGAGCTCTCCGGTGCGTTCTTTCTTTTTAAAAATGTTCCAAACAGTTGATTTGGCCACACCTAGGTCGAGATGTAATAGGGTGCGATTTTTAGTCATATTTTAAAATAGCACTAAATCACATGCGGAAAAAAATTGCACATTTTTGGATAAACTCGCAAATGTAACAGAGAAAGCCAGAATTTGCAAGCGATTTAGTGTGATTTTTAGTAAGGAAAAAGTGCAGATTTTAGCAACAAAAATGTTTAATTTTTAGACATGCGATTTTAAGTAATGATAATGTGCAATGTTTTAGACATGTGTGCTTGTTTTAGACATGAAAGTGTGGCATTTTGTAAAAAAAATGGCGTGGGGTCCCCCTCCTGAGCATAAGCTGCCGGGGGCTCACTGAGTCGGACCTGGTTCCATAAATATGGGGGACAAAAAGCGTAGGGCTCCCCCGTATTTCTGAAACCAGTCCTAGACTCTTGGATTGGTCCTGGTTCCAAATATACAGGGGACAAAAAAACTGGGGGTCCACCATATTTTGGAACCAGCACCAGGCTCCAACAGCCCATGGGGTCATGCCACAGCCGCAGGGAAATTTTTTACATTCTCCCCCTTCCAAACCATGCGCACTGTGGCTGTTACCTGGTCAGGGGTACCTGGGGGAGTGGGGACCCCTCAATAAAGGGGAGGTGGACACCGGGCTGATAGGTGTATAATTAAATAAAAAAATTGCATTTTACAGTCAAACTACAAGTTCCAGCAGGCCTCCACCACATGCTGGGACTTGGCGAACCACAAGTCCCAGCATGCGGCTCATTAATGCGCCCCCTTGGACTTGTAATTCACCTGTAAAAACAATGTTCAAGTAAAAACACACACACAGAGAAAAGTATAACTTTAATGCATACACATTTTACACCAGCATACATACCATTCCCGGCTCCAGTGTTGACTCTCTGCTGCAGCCTCACCCGGCACTGACAGCAGGGGTGAGCCACCTCCCCTCGCACTGACTGCAGGATAAGCCACCTCCCCTTGCACTGACTGCGGGGGTGAGGTGGCTTTCTCCATGAGATAGAGGGGAATCCTGCTGTTATAGTGCTATAGAAGCACTCAGCCCTAATTGGCTGTAGACATCTCCATGGAGACACTTTCAGCCAATCAGGGGAAGCCACTTAGCCCTCACTGGCTGAAAGTGTCTCCATGGATCTTAGATGCATAAAGCCAATCAGGGCTGAGTGCTTCTATAGCATTATGACACCGGGTATCCTTGCTATGTGACAGCGGGTATCCCTGCTGTCATTATTGTGGTGGAACCCGGCTCACCCCGAAGTAAGTGTGAGGGGAGCTGGCTCAACCCCGCTGTCAGTGTGGAGTAAGGCTGCAGCTGAGAGTCACAACTGGATCCTGGAATGGTAATGTATGCTGGTGTAAAATAAGTGTATGTATTAAAGTTACACTTTTCTGTGTGTGTGTTTTTTTATTTGAACATTCTTTTTATGGGTGAAATACAATGCCAAGGGGCCCGTTAATGCCCCGCATTCAGGGACTTGTGGTTCTCCAAGTTTCAGTATGCGGGACTTGTAGTTCCACTGTAAAAAAAAGAAATGATTTTTTTAGTTTAATTATACATGTATCAGCCCAGCGTCCACCGGCTAGAGATGCACGGGACAGCCCCGGGCTTCAGCTGACCAGCCACGGTGTGCATGGTATGGCTGAAGGACCTTATGTAAAAAGTGTCCTTTGGCTGTGGCATGACACCGCGGGCTGTTGAAGCCCGATGCTGGTTCCAAAATACGGGGACTCCCAGTTCTTTAGTCCCCCGTATTTTTTGGAACCAGGATGTGGATTGTGGATGACACAAGGCAAAATTAGGCCTTCAGTCTGAGACCAGGCTATTTAGTGCCTGTACCTGTAAGAGGCTGATCATAGCTGTATGTGTTGTCTATATACCTGTGATTGTGGTAGGGGTATTAACTCCTACCTCACTGAGAGAGGGAATCTATTTTGGTCAGTTAGTGCCCAGACATTAGGATTAATGTCTAATATTTTTTGTATTTATTTTATGTACTGCACAATACAACTATAAAACTAGCCATGGCTAGATTCAAAATAGAGGATAGGAGTCCTATCTTTTTTTTTATTTAGTACTGGGTGATGCAGTGCTGGAAATTGAATTCCATTTGGGAGAATCGGTAGATGCTGTGGTTAGTGTAGAGCAGGTGTCCTCAAACTATTTTGCTCTGGGACCCCATTAGACAATAAAAATAATGACAGGACCCCAGCAGTTACTGCAGAAGGTCATCACATCACGTGTGTAGTCAGCAGACAGCACATACATGGCAGCATTGTGGAGGCACAACATGATGGGAGGAGTCTGAAGTAACAGAAAATTCAACTGTATTCAGAATCCTTAAATCACTGACTCAAATTAGAAAAGTCATCAGCCTGATGGTCAGCAACATGGAGTCGCAATACCAAGGTAAGAAGGTCGGGACCCACTTTGGGGTCAGGACCCACAGTTTGAGAACCGCTGGCGTAGAGGGTTAAATGAGCAGTCTTATTCTCCTCTTTAATAGCCTATCAGGTGGTGCAAGTGCCACCTATCTTTGATTTCCTCAGCCTCTCTGTATTTATGCAGGTGACCAATACTTTTACCCTCCTGGTTGGTCAGCTCATACCCGTTTTCTGGTAATTAGCCAAAACACAGGCGTTGTCAACATTGATGATTGCTCTGTGTGAAAGGATTAACCTGGGTCCAAATTGATGGGTCTTCAACCTTGGTCTCTATCAGGGATATACCAGTGTCCAACCCAGCTTGCCTGTTGCCTGTTCCCTACCTTCTCATCATGTGTTGCCTTTCAAAGCTGCTGACTGGCTCATCCTTCTCCTCCTGGGATGCTCTTTTTACTATCTTCCTCCACATAAATGCTCTCTCTTTATGGGTACAAATGGTCCATGATGGGTAGTAGTTCTCGAATGTGGCAATGATTCCCTTGAAGGCAGTGGCTTTGATTAGCAGGGAAGATGAGATGGCAAGAACAGGTTTGGTAGTGGTTACCCTGGGAAGTGACTGATGATCCACATCCTGGACGGCAGCTTTGCAAGTCAACCAGAATGATCCCCAGTGTTTTTTTAAGCAGTGTGGGGCCCCTGGTGACTGCCTTTTCTGCACCTGCACCCCCCCCCCCCCTGCAGAGAATGGTGGAGATGAGTGGGAGATATGTTGAAGCAAGACAAATGATCTTTGTTAGTGTAGTCTTGTCTATGTATGCAAGTGGATTGTGTAAAACATAGGCAGAAAAGACTGATAGGGAAGCAGTACAAGACTGTCTTGCTATGGTCTGCTTGAGCCACATTTTCTTAAACCCAGCCGTACAGTACTTGATCAAAGCATACATTCCCCAATTTGTCTAAGGAGCCATTCCAGCAAAATGTGACTAATCCACCCATGGATGCATGCACTAGATAATGAAGCATCATTTGCGCCAAGGTATTGGTTTACAGCTAACTCTACTCTCAGCCAATAGAGGTGCTTAAAAATCCTCACACTGCTTATAGTATTTTAGTTTTTGGTTTAAGGAAATGCTAATGAAACTATATGATTCACTTTTAAAAGAACATGAAAGCCACTTTAGATGGAGATCAATTTGATTTGATTTGTAAAATCAAGCTGACTTGATTTGATGAAATGAAGAATATAGAGAGACACGTTTTTCATGACTTTTTTAATCCCTGTGGAGTGATCATATGTATCCTGCAATACGTTGTTGAGTAATATGGGTGAGTACCAATCAAAGCATTGTTTGTGTAGTCTGTCACTTTGACACCTGATGAATAATGCATTCCTAAGGACTGCAGATCCAGGAGGGGAAGGGGGGTACTTTGAGTAACTCAATTCCTTTTTCCTGAAATATATACTAAAACCTAACAGGGAAGTAACATTTTATATATAGCGCAGATTTCATGGAATGCTTAAAACCATGATACCAATTCTGATTTCCCCCATTTGTACAACCAATAGCACATACTTTACTTTTTTATTTTTTATTGTCTGCTTTGCATGTTGTTGTGTATTCTGTTAACTAGACTAAAATTTATATTTTATATATATATTTTTTTTTATTTATATTTTTTATTTTATATTATATTTTATTCTAGGGGGGCGGCACTCCAAACAAATAAAGGGTAATTTTGACCATGAGAATATCAATAAAGCGGTTCCCTCCGTCTGCAAACTTTTTGTTGCTGTATGGATAGGTGACTGTGTCGGCAGCACTTGTAAAGTAACTCAAAGCACACCAGGCTTATGTGACCAATGTTTCAAGGCCTAGAGGCCCCTTTATCAAGGTGAAAACAGGAATCAAACTAAATAACAAATGTGAGCAACGCTGGCATTTTAGCCCATATTTTGCACATCTCTCAAAGAACTGTTGGCATTTTTAGAGGATATTTTTGCGCATCTTTCACAGAGATGTTGGCACTCAAAGGGTTAAGGCATCTATTAATTTACTGTGTTTAAACCTTAGCACCCATTTTAAATTAGATGATCGACTAAAACAAAGACACGGACACAACTGCATAAAATTGAAGGTCATTAATATTGCTTTAAATTGGTATGACCCTATTGATAAAGGGATGGGAAGGCACTATAGTAACCAGCTCTAGTCAGCAGGTGTTATAAAATGGCAGCGACTGAAACAACCCAACTGAAAAATGGATAACCTGGGCTGAGGAGGTCTCAGTACCTTCTACTATGGAATGGCGTGGACACTTTCGCAGAAAAGTGCCCATCATCCCTCCGTAAAGGCAGAACTCACAAGCCATCCTTGAAAACGTTAAGTTTCCACAATGTCCACTTATGCCCCAATTTGCCCGATGGTCAAATCACCTTCTCACTGAAGAATAATAAATTGAATGCCAAATTCAAATGAGTAGCCCAATTATAATAATGGAATATGAAATGGGAGGGTGGGAGGGCTTCCAACGCTCAAGAGGAAATGGAAAAATTCAAATCAGCTTTAAATACCTTCCTAAGAAAAAAATTCCCGTAAACTTCCCAATAGGCTAACCTATCTAAACTACCAACCCCCTACAGAGTTTGATCTGCCTAGCAACTCAGTTCTATTTCAACTAATCACAAAAATAAAAGACTCATAGATAGTTTTGTGCCTAGTCAGCTCTAATTTAGGGCCAGATGTATCAGGCTTCAAAAAGTTATAAAATGGAGACTGATAAACAGCCAGCCAATCAGCTCTTACCTGCCATGTTACAGGCTGGCTTTGAAAAATGGCTGGTTGTCTATCACTCTCCACTTCATAATTTTTTGAAGCTTGATACATCTATCTATCTATCTATCTATCTATCTATCTATCTATCTATCTATCTACCTACCTACAGTATTTGTCTATTTATCTATCAATCATCTATCTATCTGCAGTAACCTAAAGTAGTTATTGACAAGCGTGCCTCCCCTGCTTCTTAAAGCAAAGTTTACAGGTAAGTAAAAATGGTATGCAATGTCACAGTCATGTCAGATTCCATTTATGCTGGCCATACACCAGACCAACATCCCTTCAACTATCCAACTGGGCGGTTGGATAGAATAAAAATCTGGTACTTGATGGGAGCAAATGTAACATAGCAAAAAAGTTAATGAGGTTGAAAAAAGATGTCCATCAAGTTAAACTTATCTTTTCTCTCTGTATTAATCAGGGATTTTAAGGTAGAACTCCTGATGCCCAATGTCTGCCATGTTCATTACTGGTCGACTTTTATATATTATAATTTGTGGTTGTCTCCCTCGATATTTTTTTCTGCTAAAAATTTGTCTTACCCTTTCTTAAATACACTGTATCAACTGATTTTGCCATCACAACCTTTTTCCGGCAGATTATTCCATATTCTAACAGGCCTAACCTTAAAATGTATTTTCCTTATAATTCAGTCATTTGCTCTCAAAGGGCCATATGCACTAAACTTGAGAAGTGATAAAATGGAGAGGGATAAACCACTAGCCAATCAGCTCCTATCTGTCATGTCGCAGGCTGTGTTTGAATAATAACAGGTAGGAGGTGATTGGCTGGTGGCTTATCACTCTCCATTTTATCACTTTTCAAGATTTAGTACATCTCGCCCCAAATCTGGAAATGGACAAAAACTGACAAGGTCCTATAGCGGAATCTGTTTGATTTAAACAATTTGACTGAATGTTTTTGTCCATTTTCCTGGGTTTGTGAGCAAATTGATAATTGTCATTTCCTCCCATACATTACCAGATATTTAGTCCAGCCAACCAACTAGTGGGATGGATGGATGAATGAAAGTTGGTCTAGTGTATGGCCAGAATAAGGAAACCACTATTAACCCACTGAGTGCCAACATTGCTGTGAGCAATCCTCAAAATATCTGTTAAAAATTGGGTTAAAGGGTTAAAAATAACAAAAAACTATAAAGTACTATTTGATATATAAGGTAGTACCGGACTTACAATAAGTATGATGAAGCAGTAAAGTATGCATTAGTGTAGATGTTGAGTAAAACTGCTTGAGGGGTGGCCCTGGCTTCTGGCCACTGCACCTGGCCTCAGTGGTGAGAGATCTGCCAAGGCTACTCTAAAAGGACTATAAACTTTAGAATATTAATGAACTCTCTTTTTAGAAGTTAATGTTTTTCTATGTCATAAGAAGAAAATTAGGAAAGCTGAACTATTTTTCCTAAACAGAGGAAATGCTTCAGCTAACATAGTAACCTTACTCCTGCAGGTCTGTATGTAAAGGGAAAAAAATATGCATTGTGGAGAAAATTATAAAATGTTTTTCCATTAAAAATAGCAAAACATTTAAACTCCTACGTCAAAAAGTCCAAATGGTCATACATCTTACCATGGTTTTTAAATGGTCTTAATTTGGCCATACATCTACAGATTTATTGTCAGACCCGGCTGGTTGGAACAAAAACCTGGTAATGGATGAAAGCAAATGACAGTTGACCATTTGCTTTGAATGCTGGAAAACTGCCAAAAACTGTCATTCAGATACTACCAGGTTTTTGTTCCAACCAGCCAGATCTGACAATCAATCTGTAGATGTATGGCCAACTTAACGCCTAAGATTGGCTGTTGATAACAGCCAATGGTTAAACAGCAACTTATCTGGATCTCACCTTAACACGCTTAGGCAGTTTGCCAACCAAAAGTCGTATGCGGAGCAAGGAACAAAATGCCACAATCCATATAAATCCAGTTAAGAATTGTTGGGTGACATTTAATAGGATGCGAGTTTTAGTAACATTTCAAAATCGCACCTTATCGCACTTTTTCAAATCACATTTTTTTCCCCAAAACTGATTATTCAACGGGATGCGCTAATGTGCACAAAAAGTGCAGTGAGGTGCGAAGAGATGCGATGTGGTGCGATGTGGTGTGAATTTATGACACAGTAATGTGCGATTTCCGGCGCAGGTTGTGTGCGTTTTTCTGACCAACTGGAAAGCGAATTACAACACTGCCTCCGCATGCCAAATTACCCCCTAACCTATTGGCCCACCTAAGTCCCCTACAATATGCATCACACCCCCTATATAAAGGGGCATGGGCACCATTTTGACCTTTGAAAGGTAGTAAGGTGAGGAGAATGGATAGGAGAGGAGGAGTGACAGTGAGTGCAGGTGGCAGAGACAGCAGTGGGCCAGTTACAGGCAGCAGCAGTGCCAGGGTGCCAGGGGGAGAGGCAGCAGAGGCACACTAAGAGTAAGCAGTGTGAGAGGGAGAGGCAGCACTTTGCCAGCCAGCATGGCCACAACAAGGCCTGGGCCAGGGCGGACCTCGGAGGAGCAGGCACAGCAGGAGGAGGTGGTGGACCCTCTTGCCTCCACATCTCATCCCCTCACACAGGAGGACCTGTTCAGCACATAGTCTGAGGAGGAGATGCAGGAGGGCCATATCTCTGAGGTCAACTGGCCTGAGGTGGAGGAAGATGGAGGTGAGGAGGAGGGTGATGCTGCCCTGGAAGAGACATGGCCACAGAGGAGGTTGAGGAGGAGCCAGAAAGTGCCCGCACCCAAAGTGGCAGTAAGGTGGGTTTCTCTTACGAGGAAAATGCGGTCCTTGTCCGCGCCATAGTGCCCATATTTGACAGGCTGCTGCGGAAGCACAACAACAGGACCACTGCGCAGTGGAAGAGGGCCATGTGGGAATCCATCACTGGCGCAGTCAAGCAGCCACAAAAGAAGCATAAGAAATGTCAAGAAGCACTTTAATGACATCAAAAGGCTACTCAAAGCCAAGATGGCCACCGAAATTAAAGAGGCCAGCCGCACTGGAGGAGGCACCACCCAACCGGTCACATATACATCATATGAGAAGCAACTCAAAAGAATAATCCTTCCTGGGCTCCATGTTGCCGACACCGATAGGCTACCAATGCCACCCCAAGCTGGTAAGTGTTCACACATTTTCATGTACATCAACTATTGCAATGTTTTATAACTGTATTGTTCTCTTGTAATGTTTGCATAACAATAGTGCTGCTGTGGAACTACATATCCCAGCAAGGTCAACTTATCTAAAGGTAATGGTCATAAATTGCAATTGTTAGTGATGCTGGGTCATGTAGTTCCACACCTGCTGGTATTGGTCAAATGCCTACCAAATTATGTTACAGGCTTAAATTGTTCAGGC
Organism: Crinia signifera; assembly: GCF_055691185.1. Lineage (NCBI taxonomy): Eukaryota > Metazoa > Chordata > Amphibia > Anura > Myobatrachidae > Crinia > Crinia signifera. The sequence continues at coordinate 284,346,645 of NC_139221.1, forward strand.
CCCAAACATAGTTTTAATTTTGTAATAGCAAAAATGCCTCCATAGAGCATTTTTTTTTTTTTTTTTATACGATATTGGTCACATATAATTGGTCAACATGACCCATGTGTGCCCCAGAAAAAAAAAAAAAAAACCATGTTATGATGCATGCTGGAAAGAAATGCTGTCCATGCAATATTTGTATGGCTGTCCACCATTTTGTTTGCAGATCATCATTCCCAAAGTGCTCACGCACCACACACAGGCTGACGTGACGCATATGTCCGGATTCAGAGGCTGCAGGTAAGCAAAATGAATGCAAAACCATTACACATACAGTACACACACCCATATACCATGCTACACTACAATCTACTCCAGCACCCTACTATAAACAAAATATAGGTTCAATGTCAACTACATTGTTTAAAGAACTTTATGAAGAATGTTTAAATTAATACATGCTCATTGAACCAATGTCATATTGGGTAATGGCGGACAAAATAGCACATTAAAGTGCTGCCAGATATGCTGGCCATGCCATGGACTCATTGAGACCCACTACATAGCTACTGATATTAATATATTGTGAAACACCCATCAGACAAATTAAAATCATAGCATTAAATTATTTGCAGGTGTTACTGAACATTACCCATTGTTATGTGGCATAACCCAAAACACACCTTAAATGCAATATGACACATACTGGAACAATTATGGTGGAATACTTACCCATTTCTCATTTTCAACAGGATCATCACAACTAGTGGTGCAACCATCAGACACAACAGAGATGATGGAAGAAGATACCGAAATCATTCTTCAACCAGTTGAAGCCTTCTCACCTGAGGAAGAAAACACAGCGACAACTGTCAGTCAAAGGCTGTCAACTGTGGTGACACCCCAGCAAACCACACCCACCCAAGCACCCCCCACACCATCTACAGCAGATGAGGTAGCACGCTCATTACATACATTTAAACACAAACAAATACAGTTCATGGAGATGCAAAGCCATCAAATGGGCAATATGCAAGGATACTTAAGAAATATCTTTCAGCAACTTAAAAAAATGTCCCCCCAGTGTCCGTGTAACTGTGGGCACACAAGTAAGAATGGCTACCATCCTGGACACACGTCTTGGCGAAATCAGCCAGGCCCTACGGGTCCAAAACAATAATGTAGCCATCCTAAATGAGAGTGTACATGGTCAAACACAAGCTATATCAGCACAAACTAATGCATTGGTTGCCCTGCAGACACAATGAAATAACCAAGAATTTAATTTATTAGGTTCACTATTCACGTTACACTATTTATTTATTTATTTACAGTTTCTTATATAGCGCAGCAGATTCCGTTGCGCTTTACAATAGTAGACAGTGATAAGACAAACTGGGTAACAACAGACAGACTTGGAGGTAGGAGGGCCCTGCTGCAAGCTTACAATCTATAGGGATATAGGGGGGAAACATAAGGACAGGCAATGCAGTAACCCATATTTACATTACCCTACGCAGTGACCCATATTTACGTTACACCATGCAGTGACCCATATTCACATTGCACCATATTCGCATAACATCATGCAGCGACCCTTATTCACATTACGCCAGTACCACCGGTTATACACATCACCTAGTTTATACCCAGCTTAAATCATTGTAATCTGTGTACTCTTTGCTGTAGAACACTGAAAGCAATAATATTTGTTTCCATTTCAAGTTCACAGAATACATTTAAAAGTTCTGTGAATTCTGTTTTTTATCCAATTCTTAATCAAACTTTAATTATCACAACTCTTTGGCTGTTAACATTTTATTGCCAATCCCTTTGAATCGGATAGGGTCACACATTTATTTTTGTGAACTATTCCTCATTACAATTGAAATTTCATTGTTTTTGCTTCTTTCTGTACTGTAGCAGTCTTATGTATCTTTTACATGTGGCCAGGATGGTGCCGTCAATCTGGTCTAATGTTTGTAACAAACTTCACAATGGCCCTTTTCTGATCGGTGCGGATATATCCGCGTGCGTTCGGCCCGCCGATGTTTTGTGTCTGCGCATGTGCAGAGGCGTCTCTGCGCATGTGCGAGCGGGGCGTACGGCGAAATTCCGCATGATATGTGAACACTCCGAACAGGGGGTGGAGAGGGGCGTGAAGGGCTATTTAGGCTCATTACCATATGCATACGCCCTGCGTTTCATGGGAGTTCCCATGAAAACGCTGGGCGTACGTATGGTAATGCGGCCGTGACGCACGTGTAGGGGGCGGACATATGACATCGCCAGATGTCAGCTGCCCGCCCAGATCTCTGCTTTGGCACGGAAAAATGTCCGTGTGGTCTGAGGTTGCGGGTGCTGGTGGAGCACTCGGTCCTGCATTCGATGGTCTGCGACCATTGAATGATGGGGGAGGTTCCCTTAGATGGAGGAGGCACGGTCCTGGCCGCATAATCGGCTCCGACCGCACCGATCAGAATAAGGGCCTTTGTGCCTGGGCAATGGCGTAACTAGGAATTTTGCGCCACCCTGCAAAAAAAGCTTCTGGTGTTGTCGTCCCCCCCCCCGTCCCCCCCCCCCCCCCCATATATTAATTACATTTTTTTACCTATCTGCTCGTTGCCGGGGGTTTCCATGCTCGGTGCTATGGGTTGCAGGCACTGAGCTCCCCTGAAAGAGAAAGAGGGGGAAATATGGTCAGAGAGAGGGGAGAGATGAAGGACAAGGAGAGGGGAACAGATGCAGGGCAGGGAGAGGGGGATAAGTGCTGGGCAGGGAGAGGGTGATAGATGCTGGGCAGGGAGAGGGTGGTACATATGTGTGGAGAGAGAGTGGTGCAGATGTGGGGAGAGGGGGCAGAGGGTGGGGAGGAGACAGGTGCTGGTAAGGTAGGGACAGGTGCTGTACAGAGAGGGATGGGGGAAAGATAATGGGCAGTTAAAGGGGGACAGATGCTGGGCAGGGAGAGGAGGAGATATGCTGGGCAGCAAGGGGGGGGGGGGATGAATGGCAAAGAAAGGGGGGAAATATGATGGGAAGAGAAAGGGTGACAGATGCTGGGCACCCAACACATGTACACTGGGACTGGTACACTTTCTCTCTGCTGCTCCCTCCCTGCAGGCTTCCCGGCTCCTCTTCTTTGGCCTCTCCAGCGTATGACGTGATGACATCACACGCATAGGAGAAGCTGAGGCAGGGACCAGCAGACACTGCTGCTTCCCCTGCCTCTGACACTCCATCCCAGGCCGCGCGCCCGCCCACCCTCCCTCCCATTGGACAGCCCGCCCGCACTCCCTCCCTCCCTCCCTTTGGACAACCCAACCGCCCTTCAAATAATGTTTTGTTTTTTTGACTGAGATGCCCTCGCCATCTCGCCTGTGATCAGCAAGCGCACGGGCAGCAGCAGGCTATAGGCAGCAGCATCTCTATGTAGTGTAGTGTGACAGACTCACTGATGATTGTCTGTCACACTCACTCAGTGCGCCTGCCGCTGGACGCAGCCCCCGCTCCCCCAAGCAGCAGCAGAGGCTGCCTTACAGTATCTACGCCACTGTGCCTGGGATACTCTTGTATACAATCTCATATGTACTATTAGGCTCCTCTTCTCCCACAAGTTAAGGATCCCCTTTGGTATTTGAGTATGCTGGGTGACTGCTACAATTATGTGCCCTTGGAGAGATCATTTACTGTGCCTAGAGGTCTAAAAACACTTTCTCTCTTGTGTGTCTGGATTTTGTTGTGCCCGGGATCTAGTGCAAGTGGGATCTGTGGTTACTGGATCCATAACCTTTTAGGAATGTGTAAGCGGTTCTGATGTAATTCAAGCAATGACCAGTCCAATCAGGCAATGTGATTTATTTAGCAGAAGTGAAGGTACCTATATATACTCACTCTTACACTGCTAAGTTATCTAATGGAGTAGAGCCTGTAGCGGTGCAGTGGTGTAGAGTGCTTACCAGTCAGTGAATACCGCTTGCCAATGATAGCAATGTAGGGCTCTGGAACCGTGCCAACACAGCATGGTAAAGTCACGGTTCTCAGGAGCTAAGAAGAGAACAGCCACCTTCCACCATGTTGCTCATACACAGTAACAAGATGGTGCAGCACATGTGCAGATATATATCAGTGGTCTTCTTGGTTAGGGAATGAAGCATCCCTAGAGGAGCCATGTTGTTGGAGACTGTGTTGCAGCGCACTCCACTTCTTACAGCCCATACTGGAAAAAAGATGTGTATTGAGGAGAGTTGATCACCAATGATTGTGTATGTTATGTGGTTATCATCCACCATACAAGCATCCTAAATGCAAATACGTATAATGTCAAAATAAATTTGACCAATTCTATATGGCGACTTCAGTGATTATGTGTCATTTATATAAGGCTTATTGCATCAAGGAACTTATATAAGGGATAACGAGGTACTATTAGGGAGTTTATTCTCCACCAAAATCTGTAAGCGATTCTCCAGAGAAACGATCACTATGACACTGCCATGATATTACATTCTCCACAGAGGACCATTATAGTCACTAAGGGGGAGATTCTCTATCACAGAAATGCGGTAAAAACCCCGGGGTTTTTACCGCATTTCTGTATGCTGTACTGTCCCTCCACAGAGACAGCGCTGCGGAGGGAATCGCCAGCAAAAGCTGGCGATTCCCTGCAGAAGCCTATGGGCTTCTTACCACAGCACTGTTTGAGGGATCTGTCACGGATCCCTCCCAGCGTGCCCTGCGGCTGGCGCCGGGGTCTGCGCATGCGCAGATGGACTCCCGGGTCACAGACCCGGAAGTCCAGTGCCGGCACCGCATCGCAAGGGACAGCTCTTATCGCAAGAGCTGTCCCTTGCGTTAATAACAGCATATGTTACAACATATGCCGTTATTAATAATGCGATGTCCGGCGAAGGGGGGTGGCAAATTTTACAGCATCCCGCCCTAAATCACAATTATTAAGCTTTGTAACAAGAGTGCCCTATGCCTGTATGGCCTTGTGCCAATTTAAATCTTTTTCACTTTACAGCTGGTTTGAAACACGAAACAGTTTCCTGATTGACTAATCTGTGACCTAGTTTGTTTTCTCTACTTAGTGACTTTTGATGACAGGGTGAATTTTATGAAGCTATTTCCTATGTCTATAAAGTCTTATCATCTCCTCCCTTGACACTTATTAAAAGTTCAAATAGCAAAACTGGTTATGTAAGGCCACTATCCAACATACAGATCTTCTACTATGTTAAAATCCACAATGTGACTCAAGTACTTTTAATTATATTTATTGTCATTTCCCTTAGTTTTGTTAATAGTAAACGATTCTGCAGTTAGCACAGCTTTTTGCAATTATATAGTTTTTGCCTACTCTCCCACAAGAGCTGGCAGATTTTTCAGGCAGTCCCCCACACCCAGGGAAGAGTTTATTCATCGACTGTTTCTTGCCTGCTTCCTATTGAAAATGGCATGATATTAAAAAGATTAAGAGGTGAAATCCAGGGGCGTGCGCACAGGGTTTGTCGGGTGCACACAAGCACACCCTAATGTCCGGCACCCCTGTCAAGATCACCTGCTCTGCAGTTAATCCACGGCTCAGCCAAGGCAGGGTTACCCGCAGGCCCACCGCCAACCGACTGCACGTCCATTTGGTAGATCTCAGACTGTGATTTTCAGCTAGTGCTCTGGACCCAGAGGCTACGTTGCCCTTCTTCAAGACCCCACCCCTATGCCTGGACTCCCACCCGCTCTGCCAATGCTGCTGAGGCAGAGTTCTATAGGAGAGAAGCAGAAGGGTAATTCCCATGGCAATAAGCATGTAACCCCCCAGCAATGAGCATGTAACTCCCCCGTGGCAACGAGCATGTAATCCTCCAAGGCAACTAACATGTAACTGCCCCTGGAAGCAAGCATGAAATGCCTGGCAATAAACATGTAACCCCTTGGCAACAAGCATGAAACCCCTGGCAATGAACATGTATAACCTGGCATCAAGCAAAAACCCCTGGAGCATGTAGGCATAATGGACACTTATGTGACATATTTACTAGGCAGTACATATGTGTGGGTTACATATATAAAAGGCATTATGGTGTGTGACATAATATGTAATGGGCTTTATGGTGTGTGTGGTATAATATGTAATGGAAATTATGGTGAGTGGCATACTGTGTGATGGGCATTACAGTGTGTAGTATAAAATGTAATGGACATTATGGTGTGTGGCATAATGTGTGATTGGCATTACAGTGTGTGACATAACGTGTGATGGTCATTACGGTATGTGGCATAATGTGTAATGGGCATTATGTTGTGTGTAATTAGTGTGTCCAAAGGGCTCTACCTGGGAGCAGTATGCCCATGGAGCTCTAGCTGGTGCAATGTGTATAAGTGGCACTATTGTGTGGTGTGAAGTGAATAATGGACATTACTATGTGGTATAATGTGAAATGGTACCATTATGTGGCCATGCCCAGCCATGCAAAGCCATACTCTAAATTTTACGCTGCATGCTGTCCCTGTTTTTTCAGTTTAGGGTTTTTACGTTGGTCAGACTCCTTTCACCCAGAAAAGCAAATGATCAGATCAAGCATTTCTATTTGGGTTTATTTATGATAAGAAGTTGATTAAAGATCAACATAATGCTAGAATCACCATCAGACTGGTTTTATACACTCCCTCACCCAGCTAGAAAAAATTTTTCTGAAGGTGCACACCCTAAGGTAATGAGACTTGCATGTCTATGGTAAAATCCTTATGATAAATGGAGGGAGAGGTTTCAAAACACCCACATTCACTTCGGCTATACATACCTGCAGACCACCTGGTTGTCCTTGGAGATAAAAGTCCCATTTTTTGGGGTGGTCCACACTTCCCTATGGATTCAATGGGGCAGTACGGATGTTGCAATGGTTAGCATTACTGCCTCACAGCGCTGAGGTCATGGGTTCGATTCCCACCATGGCCCTAACTGTGCGGAGTTTGTATTTTCTCCCCATGCTTGCGTGGGTTTCCTCTGGGTACTCCGTTTTCCTCCCACAATCCAAAAATATACTGGTAGGTTATTTAGCTCCTAACAAAATGTACCCTAAAGTGAATGTGTATGCGTGTACATGTGGGAGGGAATATAGATTGTAAGCTCCACGGGGCAGGGACTGATGTGAGTGTGTCCCCCCCCCCCCCCCCCCCCCACAGTGATGAGTGTTTTAATAGTCCATCGGGATATGTTGGCAGAGCATCTAGGGTTATACATTACTCAGTCATGGAAATCATTCTGTTTGTATGTTGATTTTGACTATGTCACAATGTCAGCGGAGGTGGCTTGTTTGTCCACTATGTCCATGCCGATATCTTGCTATTCTTAAATGTGTTGTGTGGAGGTCCAGATATATTTTATTCTTCTGTCTGAAAGACATGGTACATCAGTGGGAGAGAGGCATCAACATATGAGGATTAATGGTGAAAAGTACTAGAACTAAGAAAAATAAATCTGCAAAATTCACAGCTCTGCGGGTCATTTAAATGCCACCGCCACCCACATGAATGCCAGCCCCCCTCGCATGCCAATGTTCTCGCACGAATGCGAATGGATGCCTTACGTGCGGGGGTGAAATCATTTGATGGTCGCCGAACATCTAATGTTTTTTACAGCACTCACAGATCTAAGACACCTCTCTGGTGTCTTAGATCTGCGGCGTCCCTGGGCGTGAAGCGGGCGAGCAGCTGACATCCGCTGATGTCAGCTGCCCGGCACCCACGTCATGGGTGCATTTCCATGGGAACTCCCAGCATTTTTATGGGAACGCCCATGAAACGCTGGGCGTTCCCATGGGCTAGATCCTTCGCCGCCACCCCGCACTGTCCCACCCACACTGCTATGTGCGGGTGGGGGGGTGCGGGTTGGTTGATGCAGGTGCAGGAGGGATTCTGAGAAGTTTTGGAGACTTTGCCACTGCAGAGTTTATATTGAGGATATTTTATATCTTTTCATATTTTAACATATTGGTGGCCCACCAAGCCTGAAGACACCTATAAAAGGGAAGTATCTTTCTTATACCTTGCACATGTCATCGTCACTCTATATAAACCCTTTGCGCACAGTCTCCACTCACACCCCCTTATACTTCCAGTTAATAGATCCTGTTTTATGCGCAGCGAGCCACTAAGCAGCAAGTTAATTTATGCGTTCGCCCCCCTGTCAGAGTACCGGTGACCAGTATACTGACCCTCGGGATCCCAACCATTGGCCAGTTATTCCACACCCCTGCTTGTGATGATAAAACAGGAGTGTGGGAGATGGTCCATATCAGTGTGGAGATTTACTGAGAGGAAGAGATTGGCACCTATGGTCAGTCCCCTTTTTCAAGCCGTGCAACAAATAGCTTAGTGGGCAATCCCAAGAACTTGTTAGACATCTATATGACTTCAGTCTGGTCCTTAGAAAATGGGCCTTATTCTAGTTCACTCTTTCTGACAAAATCCTTGGGCCTTATTCTGATCGGTGCGGATATTCCCGCATGCGGACGGACCGCCGATGTTGATCGTCTGCGCATGTGCAGAGGTCACTCTGCGCATGTGCAGGCGATTTCGCCGCACGGATTCTTTATACGCCGCACAGGGGGCGTAGAGGGGCGTGAGGGGCTACTTAGCCTCATTACCCTATGCATACGCCCCGCGTTTCATGGGCGTTCCCATGCAAACGCGGGGCGTATGCATGGTAATGAAGCCATGACGCGTGGGTACGGGGCGGGCATCTGACATCGCCGGATGTCAGCTGCCCGCCCCCATACATGATTTCACACGGACAAGTGTCCGTGTGGTCTTGTGTTGCGGGACCTGGTGGAGCGTGCGGCCCTGCATTCGATGTTCGGCGACCATCGAATGCAGGGGCTGCTCCCAAGACGGAGGAGGCGTATCCCCGTCCAATTTCATGCGGATCGCCACATATCCGCGTACGGACGGCAGGTGGCGATCCGTATGGAAGGCGGGGATTCGCCTGTACGGTTGCGGCCGCATATTCTGATCGGGCCGCACCGATCAGAATAAGGCCCCATGTGCACTGCAGGTGGGGCAGATGTAACTTGTGAAGAGAGAATTAGATTTCGGTGGGGTTTTACTTCAAAGTGAGATCTATATTGCGTGTAAAAATAATGCAGCCAGTATTTACCCTGCACAGAAACAAAATAACTCACCCAAATCTAATTCTCTCTGCACATTTTACATCTGCCCCCCATGGTTTTGTCCATCTAAGAAGGATTTTGTCAGAAAGAGTGAACTAGAATAAGGCCCTTTGTGTACACCATAGCAATGGCACTCCATGCACATAGCTATAGCCAAACCTACTGTCTATAAACACACTGAGCAAACGCAACGCTCGTTGTTGATGATTTTTATATAATTCTCTATTTGAAAATTATTTTAAAATTTTTAAAATAAAATTGGACTGTCATATAAATGACTAACCAGAAATATTTAAAAACATATATAGACATATATTTATTCCTGGTACTGATTCTTAAAACACATGAGTGAACATCTGACATTCAGATGTCACCTGGCCAGCAATAGTAATATAATAAAATGCCACATAAACCACACGACTTAGGAGCGCTTTCACAGTACATCAAATCTCCCATCATACAAAGTACCTAGTGAATGAGGTACGGTTCTGACTGATACCACGTGCTCCGTCACAGCTGTGTGTTAATCTCTTGTTCAATGTAAATCACATGTCCAGGCATCGAAAATTCCAGAAAGGTTTTGCAATAATGCAGAGAAAATGAAACAATAATGTACTGCCCTCGATTTAAACCCAAAATATGCGGTGGTCTCACTTATTGCATAATTTTGTGAAGGATTTCTCTAGGTGAGATGTGGGGTGGCAGTCTTAGCCACGTGAATTGCAAATGCAGACATGGTTTGAATGGTTAGTCTCATCAAATACAATATATAAACATTTAACTATTGATTGTCTTATGCATTGGGTTTCCATGAAATATTAACTAAAGCAGTCTTACCTACCCTCCCGGGATTGCTGGGAGGCTCCCGAAATCGGGTACCCCTCCCCCCCCCCCCCGGGAAGGTGGGCAATCCTCCCGCATTGGCAATGCAGCCCCTGCAACCCCCCTTTGTTCTGCTCGAAATACCGTTTTTCGAGGGTCTGCGGTGAGGGGCGGGGCTAAAATGACGCAAATCACGTAATTTTGCGTTATTTTAGCCCCACCCTAATCCACAGACCTACAAATTGCGGTGTTTGCAAGCCATGGAGGCGGGGCCTGAGGACGTCTGCTTCCCCCCGCCCCCTGCCGTACTACCATCGGGTCTCCTCTCCGGGCTCCTCCCGGAGAGGAGAAAGTAAATGTCGGCGACTAAGAACTAAAGCTAGGTACACACCTAGATGTATCTGTCCAACCTGTCACAAAGATATCTGGAAATGTAATTTAGCAAATAACAATCAACCGCTTGCTTCCAAATGCTGGTAAATGAACAAGACAATTGTTCTTATAACTTTATTAAATGAAAGAGATTTAACTAACTTGTCTGAGTGACCATTGTCCTTTTTTCAGCATTTGGTAACAAATGGTTGATTGTCCTTGGCATAGATAAATAAATTGCAAGATTTTTGTTTCCACCAGATAGATTGGACAGATAAATCTTTAGGTGTGTACCCAGCATTAGTCACAGAAAGATAAACATGATTCATTTAGAGATCATAAAAGTACCCGAGAGAAGAATAACATATTAATTAAATAAATTGTTAATCTTTTTACTTGGATTGCAGATGACTGTGGGCCTAATTCAGAGGTTACGTAAATACAATAATGAGTTTCTAGGCTATGGAATTTAGCAAATTAAGCTGCCATCCACAAAATAATTTTAAAAAAGACGCCCACCGGAGACATAGGTGCCGATTCTGTGGGTGCTTGAGGGCCCGAGCACCCAAGGAAATTGTTGAGCACCGGCCCACCCCCCCCCCCCGTGTCCCACTGCACTCCCCCTCCCTCGTCGCTGGCACAGGTAATGTGTGGGCATTTATGTACCTGCACTGTGGGGGCATTTATGTATTTAGCACTGTGGGGGCATTTATGTATTTGGCACTGTGGGGGCATTTATGTATTTGGCACTGTGGGGGCATTTATGTATTTGGCACTGTTGCCATAATTTGAATATTGGAGATAACTGTGTTGCGTAATATAAAATAGTATTATTTTGTGGCCACGCCCCTTTCCCATGATGCCACTCCCCTATATTTTTGGCTTGAGCACCCACCAGCAAAAACATAAATCGGCACCTATGACCGGAGACATCGCAACTAATTTGCTGCTATTTTGAGGATTACCTATCACAGATGCCGAGTAAGCACCTGGTTACTCAAAGTTTTGCGATGACTGGTGCCCAGTGCAAAAGTCATTCGATGGTGACCGGCATGCGATGGGATTAGGGCATTTTCGCTTGGCTGCAAATTCTGTAGTAGCTGTACTTACCAATTTTCACAGTGTGCACATCAATTCACAGGGAGGGATTTCATCATAGCGGGGGGGAGTCTACCTGATTGCTGGCCACTGCTTATTCGCTCAGCAGGGATCAGATCTGAATAGGGTTCCATGTTTTTGCATGTATGAGCTCGCAGCTGATGGCAGGTACTACCACAGAAATGGCTATGGCACACCTGCATTTTTGGAACCACTCCCCATTATCTCTCCCAAGTGGTCACTTCCTGTCAATCACTCATTGTAGAGGCACCTTGACACATGCACTGTGTAATCGGTGCAAATGCACTTGTGTGAACATCGGCCAACTCTGAATTAGGCCCTGTATGTGATAGTAAAAGTAGCCACAGTGATCTGTCCCTGAAGAACAGTAGTAACATACACAGAAATCGTTTATCTAGGTAAATAAACCCCATCGGGTCAAATCTTTTCCAAATTGAGTATGGATCCTAAAATCCACGAGGCCGCAGTTTGACTGACAGGAAGCCGGGGGTTTGAGGGTGGAAACCTACTGTTTTCTGGGCGTGTTTGAAAAAACGCAGGCATGCCCAGGCATATTTGAAGGAGCTCTCTGACATCAGTGATTATTGTTAGCCTCAGAACTTCTCACATTTGCACGGACAGTAAAGACGTTTCGCGAATTGCAGTTGGATTTGCGAATGGATTGTGGTTAAAGATCCATTCACAATTCAATTGCAATTTCACTGGAAGTTTTCTCTTTCCATCTGGGTAGTGGTTCTCTCCTTGCAGTCCCTTGCAAATTCCCTGATTAGCGATCCGTGCTGTGTTAGGCCCACAGAGAGAATTACTGCATTCATCCATATGAGCGGAAATACATTTATTTCTACGCAAGCAACGTTGAATCGCTTGCAGATGACCTGTGTTGAAATGTGCATCAGGCCCAAAATGAAGAATCCAAATGAAAAGAAAAACAGCAGGGTCATAGTCTCTCAAGAGCGAACATTTCATGAATGAATGCATGAAAACAAGCATAAATCAAGGGACAAAATGTCTTAAACAGATTTAAAAAAAAAAAAATTTAAATCTCAAAGTCATTCTATAGACAATAGTTCAGCTTTTCCTTTGCAATATCGTTCTGGGGATACCTATATGGCTGTGACTCTCGCCTGGATTTCATTTGTGTTTCAGCCTACAAGCTTGTTTCTGAGGGCTCTTCTGTTATGTACATTATAAACATCAAAAGAATCTCCATGTTGCTGACCCCTTGTCATGTGCTTACTTCCTGGAATTTGTTGTCCTCTTCTCCAGGTGCATACAGGAGCACTGCGATGCGATACTCATAGAACACCTCTGCCAATGGTTGGCTCATATTGCCCTGCATGACTAACCTTCTTTCATGGACCTAACTTGTGACCTGAAGTCTTTTTTTTTAACCTTGTTATGAATCAAACCTCTCAGGTGGCATCCTTCTATGTGTTCAGCCTTTTGTGTTAACTAATGTCCTTTGATGTTTCTATGTTCAGAATTCCAACCAGTGGCATTCTGGTTATGAAGACCCCATATGGTGGGCTAAGGATGTCTTATTTGCAGGGTATCTTTGTTATAGAGGTGGTTCTGACATGTTTATTGCACTCTTCAGTTTGAGAAATAGTCTGAGAGATGGACTTCACTTTCCTGGTCCATCTCTCAGACTATTTCTCAAAGGTGTCAAGATGCGCCAGCATCATCCTTCCTACCTCAAGTTCAAGCTAAGAGCACAAGCTGAGAACAACATGTTCTTCACAACTTTAGATTGTGTCTCAGAGCCATAAACTCATGACAATTGTTCTCTGGTCAGGCAATTCTCATCCAGACCCCTGTGCCGGGATTTTCCAACAGGCACAACAGCTATGAGTGCATCAGACATCACTTCCTTGAGGTTTGTGAGACAAAACCTCTGCTCACCTGAAACTGGCTGATGGTGTATGAACCCAAAACGTCATGAACACTGAGGCACCTGAAGAAGCCCCTTATGGTGTGCAGTGCAGTCACAATCACTAGCCTAATAAAGAGCATATTCAGACATCACTAGCCCCTTTTGTTGTTACCAGGTCTGGTAGAATTTTCAGTAGTGTTTCAAAATTCCAGAACTATGTCTCATAGAACTTAATCTCATTTCATGTTTGTTTTTTGTTGCACACTGTGCCTGAATCCAACACCTTTCAAACTTTGTTATATACACACACACACACACACACACACACACACACACAGAAACACACAGAAACACACAGACACATTCAAACTCTATTATTCTTTATGTTGAAAATGGGGAAGTAGATGCAGGGTGTGTGTGAATGGCAAATGTTGCATCATTGTCATTTGCTTATTATACAGGAAGTGTGTTGTTATACAGGAAGTTCCTCTGCCGCCATTACTCAGCATGACTTTTAGTCAGTTTGGTAATTTGCACATATACCACTGTCCATAGTAACATAGTAATATTGTAGTTGAGATTGAAAAAGTTCAACCTATATATGATCCCCTGCAGTGTAATGAACCAGATGACACGTGGTTTTGCCTATTTAACAAAAACCTCTTTAGCTGGCATAATTCACGGCCATTGGACTCACACTGAATTACATCCAGCCCCTGGGCCTGAATGTCAGCATAGCTAAAATGTCCTCAGTGAGCATGTCAACATTCAGGGCCGGTGCTAGGGTGTCCGGCGCCCTCCTGCAAACCGTAAAATTTGCGCCCTCTTACAAATACTGATGTGGTCAGTCTCATCTGCATTGTGCTTATGCCTAGCCGTGGTCTGTTCATGGGAGCATACTCACCATGTGATCTTATGAATTGTGGGTGCATGGGTGTGCTTATCGAGGCAAACAAGTCAGGTTTGCTGCAATAAGCATTTAAGTTGAGAAGGGGAGAGGGAGAAAGAGTCAGAGGGTGACAGGAGAGAGGGTTGACAGGCAGTCAGTGGGTGAGAGGAGAAAGAAGAGAAGGGGAGAGAGTCAGAAGTTTACAGGAGAGAGAGGTGACAGAGTTGGTGAGAGGGAGAGAGTCAGCAGGTGACAGGGAGAGAGTCAGTGGGTGACAGGAGAGAGATAGAGGTGACAGGGAGAGAGTCAGCAGGTGACAGGAGAGAGAGGTGAAATGGAGAGTCAGCTCATCACAGGAAAGAGGTGACAGGGAGAGAGTCAGCAGGTGACAGGAGAGGCAAAGAGTTAGAAGGTGACAAGAGAAAGGAGACGGGGAGAGGGACAAAGAGTCAGAGGGTGACAAGAGAGAGAGGGGTGACAGGGAGAGAGTCAGTGGGTCACAGGAGAGAGAGGTGACAGGGAGAGAGTCAGCAGGTGACAGGGAGAGAGTCAGTGGGTGACAGGAGAGAGATGTAAAAGGGAGAGCCAGTGGGAGACAGGATAGAGGTCATTGGGTGACAAACAGAGCCATGCCCCCCCCAACAAAAAAATAGCAATATAACATTGACTCCCCCACACATTGTTAGTATGGCATTACCCTCCTTCTTCCTCCCTGTTTATTTGCAGCAGAACTGACCTGAGGCATGACCTGACCTGAGGCATTGCTAAGCAGCTGCTCTTCTGTGTGCAGGTGGTGTGGGAGCTTCTGCTACAGGGGGCTGCTACACTGTCCGGGCTGCTCAGCTCCCCTAATGCCTGCCTGCTGGTTCCTCCAGTACAGTCATGTGACTTCCTGTTCTCGTCACACCAGGAAGTAGAACACGCAGCACAGCATTAGGACAGGAGGAGCTGCCCGGTGTCTGCTGTGCTGTTAGAGCAGCATAGGGCTTCAAAGAGGTAGAGTAGTCACAGCTTACCCTCCCCCCTCACCAATCTGCCACTGATGGGGGGGGTTGCCGCGGTGCTGCTGCCCATTTTGTAGTTTGACAGGACAGCAGGGTGGGTATGGAGCAAAGGGAAGCGGAGGACACAGCCAGGTATCGGACTAAAGAAGCCTTCATGCTGTTTGTCACAGTGGGGCAGATGTATCAAGCTTCCCTTAACGTTAGTATTTTAACGTTTCCCACTTCTCCTGGCATAACGCTCAGGAGCAGGGACAGTTTTCACCCTAATGTATTATCTTTAAGTTAGTGAGTAACGCTAATCGTTAACTCACCTTTTTTTCTGTCTGGGTTTTTTTTTTCGTCTCCAAGATAATGCCTCTGGCCGCATCTCCCCCTCCTCCCTGCAGCAATCTACCCCTCCTCCCTGCAGCAGCTTCCCCTGTCCCCCTGGTAGGCGGCATATAGGGGCAGGTATCTTTAATTAAAAATAAAAAAAAGTTAAAAATCACCTCACCAGCTATTGGAGCTGGCAGGGAATCCATGCGGCAATGTGGAAGCCGCGATCAGAGAGGGGTCCCTGCGGTGATGTGGATTAACGCAGCGGGGTCCCTACACTGCATTGGAAATAACTAGTGCTATCCCCCGGGCAGCGGCGCGGGAAGCGCAGCTGGGTTTGAAACCACTTGCTGCACGATGATTGGCTTGAGATTCAGCCAATCATCTTGCGGCAAGTGGTTTCAAAACCAGCTGCGCTTCCCGCGCCGCTGCCTGGGGGATAGCACTAGTTATTTCCTATTCAGTGTAGGGACCCCGCCGAGTTAATCCACATCACCGCATGGACCCGGAGCTCACCAGCCACTGCCGCTGCCGCATCTCCTCGCATGCCGCCAGCATGCCGACACCAGTCGACAGCATGTTGCTGCTGCCGGCTTCCCTGCACCAATCCCCCCCCCTTCCATTTGTTTAGTTTTTCCGGGGTTTCTCCCCCCCTTGGATCAGCCAGCATGCCGTCTCCTGTCAGCATGCTGGCACCGGCGGCTGTCCCGCTCCAGTCCCCCGCCCCCACAGCTCTCCGATCGCGCTGTACCCCGCTGTTTTAATATATGTGCCGCAGGGTCCCCAAGAGAGCGGGGACGCGGCGGGAGGGTTGGCACATGATTGGCATATGATTTCAAAGACCGGGCGGGCAGATGCGGTCTAGTTGCTAGCGGAGGAGACGCGGCGGGAGAGCTGTCAGATATCACATTCAAAAGACCGGGCGGGCGGCTGATGATTGGCTGAGAGCTCAGCTCAGCTCTCAGCCAATCATCAGCCGCCCGCCCGGTCTTTTGAATGTGATATCTGACAGCTCTCCCGCCGCGTCTCCTCCGCTAGCAACTAGACCGCATCTGCCCGCCCGGTCTTTGAAATCATAAATTAGTGCCAACCCTCCCGCCGCGTCCCCGCTCTCTTGGGGACCCTGCGGCACATATATTAAAACAGCGGGGTACAGCGCGATCAGCGAGCTGTGGGGGCGGGGGACTGGAGCAGGACAGCCGCCGGTGCCAGCATGCTGACAGGAGACAGCATGCTGGCGGATCGAAGGGGGGGAGAAACCCCGGAAAAACTAAACAAATGGAAGGGGGGGAAGTGGTGCAGGGAAGCCGTCAGCAGCAACATGTTGTCGACTGGTGTCGGCATGCTGGCGGCATGGGAGGAGATGCGGCGGTGGCCGGATATCTCCCGAAGCTATAGCAGTGAGGAGAAAGGGGGGGGGAGGGGGTTTTAAAAAACCCCTAACGCCAGCCTGAGGCTGGCGAAGAGAAACAGCGGGCTTAACGTCGGGGAAGGCATTAATACATTGCCTGCGATGTTAAAGCTCATAACTTTAAGCAGGAGGACAGCGCCTGAACGTTAAGTTCAGGGCTGCCTCAGGGGGACGTTAAAAGCCCCTTTCATACATTTCCCCAAAACGTTAAAAAGTACATTTAGTGGCGTTAAGTGCTACTTAAGCACTTAACGCTGCTTCGTACATCTGCCCCAGTGTACCAGGCGCAGCAGCAGGGATGCAGAGGAGGGAGAGGCGCCTCTAGGGCCCGGCGCCTACCTGCTTTGCAGGTCTTGCTGAGCGGGTAGCGCCGGCCCTGTCAACATTCACAGTGTCAAAATGGACATAATATTGACATGGTGATAATGTTGACACTTTGAATGTTGACAGTCACAATGTTGACAGTACCAGTTTAGGGTTAGGTTTCTAGTTTAGGGATAGCATTAGGGAAGAGTTAGGGTTAGGGCTGTAGCACTAGAAAAAACTAAGTGAACACGTAGACTGTTGAATCACAATGTTTATATGACCATATCAAGATTATGACCATGCTAAATTTGTGTATGTTGACATGTCAATGTCAGCATTCTTAATGTCGTGGCCTCCAGGAGAAAAAATACTATGCAGCATGCTGTAAAGGGGGACATTTGCCACTCTAAGCAGTTGACTCAGACACCTCCCACAATCCTGGGCTGGAGTCGTCAATTCCATCCCTCCTCTCAGAAACTCTTGAAAATAAAGTTTAAATAATATGCAGGGAATGAAC
Source organism: Crinia signifera (assembly GCF_055691185.1). Taxonomy (NCBI): domain Eukaryota; kingdom Metazoa; phylum Chordata; class Amphibia; order Anura; family Myobatrachidae; genus Crinia; species Crinia signifera. Next base: position 284,364,425 of record NC_139221.1, read on the forward strand.
TTTAAAACAAGGCAAAATGCCCACCTTATTAAAATTTTCAAAGGAGTTTGTAAAAAAAGAAGGGGAAAAAGCTTTTTTCTAGAGCTTTTTTGGCCTGTAACTTTTGGAATGGCCAGACCCCTATTTTCCCAAGGTAGCAGTTCTGATAACTAATGAGAAAGTAGAATACCTGTCATTTTAAATGTGTCCCTCAGTTGTGTGTATGTTTAATTTGACCTTTTGGTAAATTAACTGGGAAAAAAAACATATTTTTACGATTAGTAAGTGTAATACTGCAAACTAAGTTTTAATCATTCAAACAATATTAGAGTCATGAAAATAAGCATACTTTTGAGAATATACTCTTATCCATGCAATAAGCTTTAATAGTTTGGCATTACGAAGCACTGTCAAAGGACGATACTGTTTATTTTCTTACAGCATTTAGAAAGTTCATCTTCAGTATCAAGATTTTTGTCCACTAACATCCTAACTTTTTCATTTTCTTCCGTCTTTAATGGCCCATCAGGAACAACAATGTAAGGTCAGATAAAAAGTTATATTTGGGTTAAGGATTGTAATTGGAATAAGATTAGGAGTAAAGACAGCAAGTATTGTGTGTTCTAAAGTTCATGTGTTTATTTGAAATGATTTGCTTTTTGATGTTTGATAATGAAAGGATTATTTGTGGAGCAGGGTAAGGAAACATTCTGTCTAGGACCTATACAAAAAAAATACTGATTATTTCATATTACAAGATTAAACGACTTCTAAATTCTGCGTTATATAAGTTTTCAAATGCGTAAAACCGTGTGAAAACTGAATATTTGAGAAAATACATTTAAATGTCGGCTGCTTACGGATCAACCACATTCTGCCTCCGTGTGTCCTACCCAGATTAATTCAGCTTCCTGTAGAGTTGGAAGCAAACGCAATTGACATATTTTTCCACAAGTTGCAATTTGTTTCTATAAAAAAAAAAAAAAATTCTACCTAAAATTCTTATGCATCCATCTCTATGGCGACTGGGATGCATTTTACGTTTAAGTTTAGCAGGGATTTAAGAAGTTGTGTTAGCATGACCAAAATATAGCAAGGGTAACTAGATATTTGTAGACCTCATAGCAAAAGTTTGTTAGGGCTCCTATGTACCACCTAATGGTGAAAAATGTATATGACACATGTAACTTTGACAGCGAAGGTGGGTCCCTTGCAGCTCCGAGCCAGCTGCACTCTGTGCACCTTTGTTAGTTATGCCCTTGCAAGGATGTATTCTCTCAAAACACATCCAATGTTTTCCACAAGAAAGATTTGTGTCTAGAACCGACTGACGTGTGAGTGCTTGAACTCTTGTGTAAAACAGATTATGATGATGATGACAATGGTCAATTTCTTATGTTTGGCTGAGTGGACCCAAGCTGTCATGTGCCCCTACTATTACTACACCCTAGCGTTCATCATATGTCCCTACTAATACTCCCACCCTCCTGTGATCTGTGTCCCTACTGTACTTCAAATTCCATCCTTTGTTGCCCCTACTAATAATACTACTCCATCTATAAAAACTATGGGGCAGATGTACTTAGCCGTGAGCCAAGATAAAGTGGAAAAAGGTAAAGTCCCAACCACTTGGCTCATAACTGTCATTTTTCAGACATAGCATGTAACATGATAGGAGCTGATTGGTTGGCACTTTATCTCTCTTAACTCTCCAACATCTTTTTTTTTTACTTCTTTTATTCTTTTTTACTTCTATTAATCATTCAAAATATATTATGATGAGCGTTTATAAATGAGAGCAAAATGGAAAATAAAAATTAAATAAATATAAAATAGAATTGTATATGTTTTAATGGTGGTGGCACACAAGGAGAAAAATGTTGCCTACCTTGCAGATTGATCAAAGAATAAATAATTAATAATATCATTAATTTTCATAATAAAACATTCATTTACTCTCTGCAGCCGTTGCTATCTCTATCTCTATCCTTACAGTAGGAAGACAGCTGCCGGTACTTGCTAAATAGGATTAAGTATAGGCAAAGCATGGGCATGCGATTTTCAGCTGGGGGTCTTCTTAAATAGGAAAAACAAAAACAAGCAACAAAAACAATTTTCTAAGGATTTAGGGTTCTTCTCCCCATGATAAATAGGCCCCTTTGTTGTACAAAGGTATCTAATAGTGTAAGCACACACACATACTGATTATTAGTAAGTATAAGTATTTTAATTAAAATAAAATAAACATGCCCCCAAAGCCCTCTTGTATCTTTTTAATAGTCTCCTAGATCCATAGGGAATATTCTTTTTTTCTGTCCTAAAACTAGCTCATATAAGGAGTCAAAATCAAATGCAGTGAGGCAAAAAAAAAAGCCTTTGAAAATTTGTTGGCACGCTTTGCAGGTGATCCCAAGCTGTGTAATGATAAACTGTACTTTGCTTCCATGACAACAAGCATGACTGACACTTATAACAATATGGCTCCCTTCTGTCACTATACACGACCCAATCTTCTACTGAGTTATCAAAATGTTGCCAATACTTCCACTTGAATTGCTCTCTCACCTTGGGCCAGATGCACTAAGCTTCAAAGTGATAAAATGGAGAGTGATAAACAACCAGCCAATCAGCTCCTGTCTGATATTTTTCAAGCACAGTCTGTGACATGACAGGAATGGAAATATAGGATATGACCCTTACTTGGTGCACTGCTGCCTCTGGTTCGTACTAACCTGTAGTTATCACCCAATAACTAAAACAATAACAAAGATTACAGAGGTGGGAATTCCAAGCTTCCTGAGGCGCAACCGGTCCGGATGTTGTTCAGACCATCAACACTTCAATAAGTCTCTTTATATATGTGTATTCTCACCACGTATATTTCCAAAGGTTTGGGAAACAAATTAGAGGAGAAACCAACAATTAGGTACAATTCGGTGTATTGATGAAAAAGTTCTACCAGTGGGATGAAGCAGGAGAATATAGAAAGGCGTGTAAGGAAGTGAAGATTTTCTTCCCTGTAAGGAACATTGAGACACTTCTCCATTTTTTTCTGCCTTTTACATACTGGCCATATGACTGGATGTAGATCCATCAGTTCATACCACCAACACGAGGTTAAAGAAAACGCTATATGAGTATAGAGACTTAACTAACCATAAGTCTGGTACACCAACACTGCTACTATTCGTAGACACTACTTACACTGGGTATAAATTTCCCTGGTTCTTGCACTTGGTGAAGGATACCTACATCACGGTTTATAACTATGTAAAGATACCTTTATGCACATTAAGAAAGCATTCTAAAGTGTGAGTCCCGGTACTACTGTGTACACCTTCTTTTATTCTCCTGGTAAATAGGAGATGCCAATATAATATTGGGATATATGCACATCAGCTGTGACGAGACCACACATTGCTTGTTTCCTCTCGCTTTTGTTATATATATACACTCTGGATGGAGAAATCCTGACTACCCACAAATAATTTGGAAGTCACAAGGAAAAGAACCTGCTACGGGCATATACTTCACCATTTCTACCGTGAGTGGGGTACACCCTTCTATTTTGACATTACACCTTTTATTGCTTAAATTAGCTTTATTGGAAAGGAAAGAAACCTTTATAGGTGTACCTCCCCCGTATATTGGGTGAGTGAGGTACGCTGATAAGAGATCCTTCCCATTACTTGTTACAAGGGGTGATAATAATTAACACTAAGGAGTAAACGGATTTACACATTATTGTTTATTTTTATTTTATACACACCACTTGGAGCTGAAGAGGAGAGCATAGAGAATCGATCAGAGGATAAAGTACACGCTACGTGCACATACAGTGCTATTCACACTGTCAGTAGGGTACGCCTTTCTATATTCTCCTGCTTCATCCCACTGGTAGAACTTTTTCATCAATACACCAAATTGTACCTAATTGTTGGTTTCTCCTCTAATTTGTTTCCCAAACCTTTGGAAATATACCTGGTGAGAATATATGAAGAGACTTATTGAAGTGTTGATGGTCTGAACAACATCCGAACCGGATGCGCCTCAGGATGCTTGGAATTCCCACCTCTGTAATCTTTGTGACATGACAGGTAGGAGCTGATTGGCTGGTTGTTTATCACTCTCCATTTTATCACTTTTGAAGCTTAGTGTATCTGGCCCATAGTCTGTTGGGCATATTGACTAGTTCACAATCACATGCTCCAACTGTGGCTCATAGACTATTGTCACACAGAACTACTCAGCCTTCATGCACTATATTCCTCCACTAAATCTATCCAGTGCACTTCCCATGGTGTCAAGGCATGTACACACTGGATGGAGGCATATCGATTTTGACAGCCGAGTCAAAATCAAGATATAGATATAGACAGCTAACAACATCTTGCCATCCCCAGCCAAGGCCAAATACACTGCATGCGGCGGCTTAGTGAAAACTGCCTTGCCTGCACGGTCAATATTGTCTGGCCGAATCTCTCCGTGTGTACACCCCGTCACTGTTGCATTATACACTCTTCATTGCCTGTTGGGTTTTTATGCTTCTCTATAATAATCACCTACAGTATTAAAAGGTGTAATACTCATTTAGATAGGGGCAATATTAACACCACACGTTACTTTAGATGTAAGACATTCTACAAGGGATATGAAAATAGTACTAAATACAATACTCAATGCACTGAAACAGTCATTCAGTATGTAAGTAACAATGTAACAGTATATGAAAATGCATTGCAATAGAATGTCATAGTTACAAGACTACAGGTCAAGGCTTTGAGCATTTCTCCCAATATTGCTATTGAGCCCTTATGTATGTCACGATCAGGCGGGGTGCGCAATGCTGTCTGCTTAGCAGAAAAGGAAAATGGATGAGAGGTGCGCTACTATCAGCAGCTGGTGCACTGAAACAGTCATTCAGTATGTAAGTAACAATGTAACAGTATATGAAAATGCATTGCAATAGAATGTCATAGTTACAAGACTACAGGTCAAGGCTTTGAGCATTTCTCCCAATATTGCTATTGAGCCCTTATGTATGTCACGATCAGGCGGGGTGCGCAATGCTGTCTGCTTAGCAGAAAAGGAAAATGGATGAGAGGTGCGCTACTATCAGCAGCTGGTGCTAGGGTTGTCAGCCCCAAATAGCAAGAGGTATAGATAAAAAAGAAAATGTACCAGCACAGGCTGTATATAAAGAATTATATAGACTGAACGGTTTCTTCTATGAATAGTATTTAATAAACAACATATATTATGACATATATTAAAGCATATAGAATTCCATAATAATAAAAAATATATAAAAAAAGGGGGAATTTAAAAGTTCAAGCTTGACACATTACCACTGGAAAGATACTGATGAATGAGGAAGCTGGGAGACTGATCCCAGGGAAACGCATTGAGCTATCAGGATATCCCTGTATAACTTACCAATAAGGAAAGTTTGTCACTCAAAGACTCTCTTTTGGATCCTATTGCCAGGATCCATACTACTATTCCGGAGGCTGTTCCAAGGCGGCTACTGAACTGCTTGTTCATTCAGGTTTACCCACATGCCTGAAATCAATTAGTAGAATTTGCACCCCACATCAATATCTTCAATTGGGACATTGTTGGTCACCTATTAAATTCATCCGTTGCTAACCTGGCTTAAGAGAATCCAAGCATACCATCCCTCGTTTCCCTTTTTTTAATACAGGTTGAGTATCCTTTATCCAAAATGCTCGGGACCAGAAGAATTTCGGATAACGGTTTATTGCGTATTTTGGAATATTTTTATATTTCAATTATGTATCTTGAGGTATCTTGCATTTATGTTGTACAAACACATCAAACACATGGAATACACACAAATATATGTTATTTATGCATGAAACAATCTTTTAAAACATGAAACAAAGTTTGTGTTCTATCTCAGGCACTGAATTTGAATGCCAAGCAATCATTTTCTTGAACATATTTAGTGCCAGTTGCATGTTATTTCCCCAGTAGTGCCAGTAACAAATGTACCCAGTAGTGCCGGTAAATGTTATTTCCCCAGTAATGCCAGTTACATGTTATTGCCCCAGTAGTGCCAGTAACAAATGTACCCAGTAGGTATTTAGCAATATATGAAAACTGAAAGTACACTTTAGAGATTATGGTTTTCAGAATAATTTGGATAATGGATATTTGGATAAGGAATACTCAACCTGTATATATTTTTTTTATTATTATGGAATTCCATTTAATATATGTCATAATATATGTTGTTTATAAGATACCATTCATAGAGGAAAAGTTCAGTCTATATAATTCTTTATATACAGCCAGCGCTCGCTGGTGCATTTCTGTTCTACCTATATGTCTGCTTAGCAGGGCTGTGGGTACACATCGGTGTAAACAATAGGTCTCTGAGAAGGCTGCAATGTCTGCTCCAGTGCTTGGCGGGTATTGGCTCCAGCTCGTTCCCGGTCATGGGTGTATCCATTTTGCTTTGTCGCATGTGACTGGATTCCAGTCAGTCCAGGTAGTCATTCAACTAGTCACAACTAGCCAATCTCTGCTCCCTTGCACTTATAAAATGGGTAATCTGGGAAGTTACAGACTGGTAGGGCAATGATGTCCACAGCCAACCTGCATAGGTCCAGTGAGCTCCTACAGACCTTACTCCTACTTTCTAACACCTGTGTTGATTCTCATCTAACTGCATTACCTGCCTTTATTGATTCCAGTCGATATATGTATCATCAGATCTAGTACATTGTATGTGTTAGGGTTCTGGGAGTGTCCCCGCCAACCTAACTCCGTTGCCTCTGGCTGGAATCGACGGACGTGTGCAGTGCTAGGCTTCACCTGGGCCGTCTCGGCTGAAGGGCGAATTAGGTCCGCCCCACTCCGCTACAGGCAGGTCTTATGTAAAGACAACACGTCCGCCGAGGCCAGGAGAGAGCAAGGGGACAACTAACTAAAACACCAGAAACAGGGAACTCCCAGAAACCCCAGGGGAGCAACAATGCTCAGCAGATGACACAAAATACAAATGAGTGCACCGGTACCAATGGTGCCAATACAGGGTGTAGGTGTAACAATACACTGAGATGTAATAAGCAACTGTAACATATAAAGCAATAGACAGGTGGGTAATCCCCAACTTAGCTGAGAGATGTTATGCAGCCGAGAAGTTGGGACACCGCAGCACAGACTTGCAGGACAACCCAGAACGGGTTCACTGGATCACGGGGATGACACTGAGTACACGGTGCGTAAACAGACTGGACAGACGAGGGTTAACCAGCAGGGACCAGGAACACCACTGAACAGCACCTCAGGATCCAGGGAGCACAACAGACCGGCAGGGACACCGCAAGACTGGGATACAGACTGGACATCAACTGACTGGAAGCTGGACAGTGTGGAACTAAACAGTATGGAACTGAACAGTGAAGCTGAATAATATAACTGGCACCGGAGTGTGTGAGCAGAGAGTCTTTATAGTGAGCACAATGTGGTGCTGATTACACATTGCCTAAAGGTGTGCACTGCAGGCTAGGAGCCTAATCAAGACACCTGAGTCCAGAACACACAGCACTGAAAGTGAGCTGCAATGGCCCAGGCTGACCACTGGATGCCACCAGCGAGTAAACACACACACACACACACACACAGGCTGGGATAAACCCAGGGAGCAGAATCCAGGGAGAACATGAAACTACACACAGAATATGTGAATCTGCGCATAACACAAATCCGCTGGAGGCGGATCCTAACAGTACCCCCCCCTTGAAGAGGGGTCAAGGGACCCCAATACCAGGTTCTCCACTACATGGAGAATACCAAACCCTGGACTGGGGGTATCAACCAACAAACAGGAACAAGCTGTGACTGCAGCTTGTAACAGTGCCCCCCTCTCAAAGGTGGCCTACGGACACAACAAAACCAGACAAACATATGACAAACAGGACAAAACAAGGTCAGTGCATATACTTCTTTTTCCTTCTCTTAGAATGTTTGGTACGAGAAGATGTCCCTGGTTTTAAACAGGCTTCTTCATAAACCATAGGGCCTGTATACAACGGATACCCATCAATCTCAGACACAAATTCTGAGTCTGAATCTGAGAAAGCATCAAACCTGGATACCAGCGCTCTGGGTGGTAATAATTCAGGAAGACCTCTGTAAGAGGGAGACAAAAAGGTACACCCAGTGGTAATAGCTATGGGCTGGGCCCTTGAGGCTGAGACTTTAGGGACCCCCTTAGAGGTTATGACCTCTTCCAAGTCTGATGGTCTTTCTGGTTGGGCAGCACTATGATGAGTCTCTGGCTGATCAGCACTGTGACGTACTTCTAAGTGGGCAGCACTATAGTGAAACTCTGGCTGGGCAGCACCAAAAAGACCAACAGATGGTCCCTCCATGTTACCGACATGGCTGGAACTCTGCTCTGAGACAGGACAATCAGAATCCCTCTTAGGGACTGGATGGACAGAGTCCCCATCTGGGGCGACACAGACTTGAACCCCCTCTGGGGCGACACCAACTTGAACCCCTTCTGGGGCGACACCAACTTGAACCCCACTCGGGGCTGCGCACTTCGGGACCCCACTCGGGGCTGCGCACTTCGGGACCCCACTCGGGGCTGCGCACTTCGGGACCCCACTCGGGGCTGCGCACTTCGGGACCCCACTCGGGGCTGCGCACTTCGGGACCCCACTCGGGGCTGCGCACTTCGGGACCCCACTCGGGGCTACAAACTGAGGCTGTGGGCCCCCACTCGGGGCTACAAACTGAGGCTGTGGGCCCCCACTCGGGGCTGCGGCCTCTGGGCCCCCACTCTGGGCTGCGGCCTCGACACAGGCCTGACCCCCCTTTGGGGCTGCATCGGCCTGAACCCCTTCTGGGGCGACACCGGCTTGAACCCCTTCTGGGGCGACACCGGCTTGAACCCCACTCTGGGCTTCGGCCCTTGGGCCCCCGGCATCTGACCGGCTCGGCGGGCCCCCGGCATCTGACAGGCTCAGCGGGCCCCCGGCATCTGACAGGCTCAGCGGGCCCCCGGCATCTGACAGGCTCAGCGGGCCCCCGGCATCTGACAGGCTCAGCGGGCCCCCGGCATCTGACAGGCTCGGCGGGCCCCCGGCATCTGACAGGCTCGGCGGGCCCCCGGCATCTGACAGGCTCGGCGGGCCCCCGGCATCTGACCGGCTCGGCGGGCCCCCGGCATCTGACAGGCTCGGCGGGCCCCCGGCATCTGACCGGCTCGGCGGGCCCCCGGCATCAGACCGGCTCGGCGGGCCCCCGGCATCTGACAGGCTCGGCGGGCCCCCGGCATCTGACAGGCTCGGCGGGCCCCCGGCATCTGACAGGCTCGGCGGGCCCCCGGCATCTGACAGGCTCGGCGGGCCCCCGGCATCTGACAGGCTCGGCGGGCCCCCGGCATCTGACCGGCTCGGCGGGCCCCCGGCATCTGACCGGCTCGGCGGGCCCCCGGCATCTGACAGGCTCGGCGGGCCCCCGGCATCTGACAGGCTCGGCGGGCCCCCGGCATCTGACAGGCTCGGCGGGCCCCCGGCATCTGACAGGCTCGGCGGGCCCCCGGCATCTGACAGGCTCGGCGGGCCCCCGGCATCTGACCGGCTCGGCGAGCCCCCGGCATCTGACCGGCTCGGCGAGCCCCCGGCATCTGAGTCAATCACCTGGGCTTTCCCCTTAAGGGTTTGCAACTCTGGCTTAATGTTAGCAGAAATACCATCATGCGGGGAGCACCTCCTCTGCTGATTCTTAAACCCAAAATGGGGTCTCCCAGCACTTGGACCAACCGTATTAATCAGAGCGCTTTTACTGGGAGACTCAGTAGAGCGCTCCTCTGCCACAGTGTAGACAGGCATAGATCTGACAACCTGCCCTGACTTGGCCAGAGGAAACACCCTGTTGCCGCCACTGGAGTTGCGCAAAACACAAGTTTGCACAAAGTGGCCTGAATCTCCACAGTATAAGCATAGATTAAAGTCTCTACGCCGCTGACGCTCCTCCGATGGGAGCTTCGGCCGTAGAACACTCCTATGCATTACCTGAACCTCTGGGTCTGAGGACTTGCTGCCTAATAACTCCTTAGGCAGGGTCTCATTAGGGGCTGAATGAACCCCAGTGACCTCTGGGAGGATCAGAAAAATTTCTGTTAGGAGTTTTTGCAACTGCAGTAAGGACTGCTGCAAAACCTCTAACCGCCCAGGTTTAAAGGCAGTAAATGCCAAATTTAGAGCCGCTAAAGTTTCTTGCATGGCCTGCATGATATAGCTGTGCAAGGTTACAGACCAGACACAACAAACAATGACACAAAAAAAAATATGTGACTCGACAATGACAGTGACAAAACAGATACTGTGACAAGGCCGGAAAACTGCTGGACTGAGACGGCAGAACTCAGCTCCAGAGTTATCTGTTATGGCCAGTTATAATGTTAGGGTTCTGGGAGTGTCCCCGCCAACCTAACTCCGTTGCCTCTGGCTGGAATCGACGGACGTGTGCAGTGCTAGGCTTCACCTGGGCCGTCTCGGCTGAAGGGCGAATTAGGTCCGCCCCACTCCGCTACAGGCAGGTCTTATGTAAAGACAACACGTCCGCCGAGGCCAGGAGAGAGCAAGGGGACAACTAACTAAAACACCAGAAACAGGGAACTCCCAGAAACCCCAGGGGAGCAACAATGCTCAGCAGATGACACAAAATACAAATGAGTGCACCGGTACCAATGGTGCCAATACAGGGTGTAGGTGTAACAATACACTGAGATGTAATAAGCAACTGTAACATATAAAGCAATAGACAGGTGGGTAATCCCCAACTTAGCTGAGAGATGTTATGCAGCCGAGAAGTTGGGACACCGCAGCACAGACTTGCAGGACAACCCAGAACGGGTTCACTGGATCACGGGGATGACACTGAGTACACGGTGCGTAAACAGACTGGACAGACGAGGGTTAACCAGCAGGGACCAGGAACACCACTGAACAGCACCTCAGGATCCAGGGAGCACAACAGACCGGCAGGGACACCGCAAGACTGGGATACAGACTGGACATCAACTGACTGGAAGCTGGACAGTGTGGAACTAAACAGTATGGAACTGAACAGTGAAGCTGAATAATATAACTGGCACCGGAGTGTGTGAGCAGAGAGTCTTTATAGTGAGCACAATGTGGTGCTGATTACACATTGCCTAAAGGTGTGCACTGCAGGCTAGGAGCCTAATCAAGACACCTGAGTCCAGAACACACAGCACTGAAAGTGAGCTGCAATGGCCCAGGCTGACCACTGGATGCCACCAGCGAGTAAACACACACACACACACACAGGCTGGGATAAACCCAGGGAGCAGAATCCAGGGAGAACATGAAACTACACACAGAATATGTGAATCTGCGCATAACACAAATCCGCTGGAGGCGGATCCTAACAGTATGTATTTACTTTCAGCTGATGTAGGTATCTACCGGTACACTCTTTTTCGCGTATTCAACTCCAGTTAATATCAGAATCATTTGTTCCAGTCCTGTATCTGCTAATATATGTAATATTGGATTCACTCCATTTCCTGTATTTAGTTCCAGTTGACATCTGTATCGTCGGATCCAGTCTGTTGTCCGCATTCAGTTACAGTCCAATGTCTGAGTCATCAGTTCTAGCTGATTACCTGAATTATGGGTTCCAGTCTGATATCTGAGTTCTTGTTCAAGGCTACACCTATATCTTCAGTTTTTGTACAATTTCCTGTAACCTCGGATTTATCCTATATCTAAATATCTAATAACACCAGGTTACATAACACTCCAGTGCTAGTCCTGGGAGACCCAGTCACAGTTCTGCGACCTGCAAAGACCAAACTCTTTTGCAGGGGTTTCTGATGAAAATGTTTTTGACTCTGCGCCTCTGCTCTGGGTTTCTGCCAACTACCCAGTAGTAATTGAAGATCATTCCATAACACATGAATAGGCATCCTATATATTAGGCCTAGCAGTTTCCAAATGCCTACTCTACTGCTGTGTACACACGGTGAGATTCCTTTGCTATTCGACACACAGTCGGTACCGTGGCACGGTCTATTCCTTTGCTATTCGACTATGATGTGTACGCACGGTCAATTAGGCTTGCTGTCCAATCCCAATGCAATCAGATGACATCGGGATCGAATCACACGGCAAGCCACACGACATGCATGCGATTTTGACTATATAGTGCAGATCTGCACTACATCGTTATTGCTGCCCTGTCTATCTGGGTTTCTATTTGTGCTGTCCTGGGAGCACGCATCGGGATTGCAAAGTAAAAAACCTGTGCGATCTGCATGCAATCCCGATGCGATTTTGACTATATAGTCAAAATTGTATGCTGGATTGTACCGTGTGTACACACCAGATTCGAATGCTATGCAATTTATGATAACTCATGTGCTATTTACATACAATTCATGCTATCTACATTTAATCTGCACTATATGGTCAATGCTGCCCTGTCTATTTGACTTTTCACTTTTAGCTGAACGGGAGTGCGCATCGGCATCAAATCGGGATAGAAAGCTTAAAAACATGTTCTATCTTCATTCGACATCTATGCGATACCGATTCCATTTTGACTAGATAGTGAAAATCAAAGGCTCAGTTGCACCGTGTGTACACAGCATAAAGTCTCCAAGTTTGAGACCTTAACCCAGAACCACAGAAACCCATCAGTGTGAATGTTAATTACCAGGTGCATAGCCACATTATGGAGTATGTTTATACCACAGAAAACGCATTGGCTGGGGGGGGGGGGGGGGGGGAATGGCTAGGTTGCACTCATCATTTGCGCTCCTTCCACCCTATCTATAATCCTTGTTTCTCAAACTACTACTGTTCATTTTGAACTTTATTTGGTACTTGTGTACTTTCACAGCTCCCATTGCATGCCATCGCATGCCAAATGTAGTGGCATGCGATGGCATGCGATTTTTAAGCATTTTTTAAATCGCATGCGATCGCATTGCATGCGATTTTTAACAGAAATGCATCCAAATGCATTGAAATTAGTATCAAACATGTTCAATGGCCCCCAAATGTCATTTTAGAGGCTGTACCACCCCCACTATCAATGTGAACCCGAAGCGTGGCGAGCGCAGCGTGGCGAGCGGCGGAGGTACGCGTCCTACGACCTTTTTATACCCCCACTATCCACGTCGGCGTGGAGATGAGAATAGAAAGTGTGGCGAGCGCAGCGAGCCACCGAGCCCGAAGCGTGGCGAGGGGACGCGGACACCTGTGAAGCCCGCGAGGGGACGCGTATACCTGTGAAGGTATCCGTGTCCCCTTGCGGGGCTCGCTGCGCTCGCCACGCTTCGGGCTCGGTGGCTCGCTGCGCTCGCCACACTTTCTATTCTCAACTCCACGCCGACGTGGATAGTGGGGGTATGAAAAGGTCGTAGGACACGTACCGCCGCCGCTCGCCACGCTTCGGGTTCGCGTTGATAGTGGGGGTGGTACAGCCTCAAAAATGACATTTGGGGGCCATTGAACATGTTTGATACTAATTTCAATGCATTTGGATGCATTTCTGTTAAAGATCGCATGCGATGCGATCGCATGCGATTTTTTCCCTATACGATGGACATCGTGGGAGCCGTGATTGTACACAAGTACCCTTTATTTTATTTGCCATATGTAGATCAATATATTTTCCTGGTTTCATTATTTTGTTGTTTAAAATAACAACAACGTAATATAGTAATGTCTAAAGTGACCAGCCAAATGGTCCCTTGTGGAAATCTTCTCAGCTGCATATCAAACACAAATGGGCTTCATTCAGACAGCTCTCTGCACATGTTACATTTACCCCACCTGCAGTGCACATGGCTCCATTTTGAGAACATATTTGTTCTGCAATGAGGTCTGAATTAGTCCCATTGTTGCAAAGCAGGCCTGAACAAGTTGTGGCAATACATGTTCTGTAAACTACAAGTCCCAGCATACTATGGGCTAGATTTTCTGAGCTTCAAAAGTGATAAAATTGAGAGATAACCAGCCAGCCAATCAGCTCCTACTTGCCATGTCACAGACTCTGTTTGAAAAATGTCAGACAGGAGCTGATTGGCTGGCTGCTTATCACTCTCCATTTTATCACTTTTGATGCTTAGAGAATCTGGCCCTATGTCTCTCAGCTGGTCTATTAAATGCACAATGATGCTGATAATGCACCTGTGCACAAACAATTGTGTAAATGTACTTGCAGCACTCAAAGGAAGAAGCATGTCTTCCATTTTCATCAGCTTTCAATGTGGTCTGCAAAAACCCTTAGTGCAAGCCTGTTTCATGAAGCTAATGTAGTGTATTCAGTGGTTCTCGGCTGTCTGATTTCACTGGGTGAGTGCTGAGATCTTCTGGTACATTTGTTCAGAATCCATTTTCACAGTAAGTTAACCTAGGATTTAGTTTACTTTTTCATCTATATTGTTTAAGGGCCCTGTACTGGTTTTACACTGTAATCAAGTTGTTCTGTTGTGATTGCTAACAGACATCCAATGGGGGAGATGTACTGTATCAAGGAGTGCGAAGTGTGGAGTAGTGGTCAAGCTGAACCTAGCAACAGTGGCCAACATTAATTAAACATTTTGTTACCTAAATGCTCATTGCCAGGAATTTTTTTTTTATTGCCATGGGTTACATGCTCATTCCCAGGGGTTTGTTGCTCGTTGGCAGGGGTTACATGCAATTACATGCTTGTTGCCAGGGGGTGCGGCGATGGGGGTGTGAGGGGGCGAGGTGACTGAAGGGAGAGAGGGTGAGATGGTGGAATGCGAGGTGATGGGGTAGAGCTGACAGGGGGCGAGAGGGGGTGAGTTGATGGGGGGGCGAGGTGGCAGGTGGAAGAGGAGAGGGTGGGGAAAGGAGGCAGGTCTCATTCTCACCATGATCGTGGGTCTCCTGTTCCCTGGAACCAGTCTCACAGCTTTCCTGCTACCCTGCTGCCACTGTTCTCCTGCTCCCTGGTTCACGGCCGCTGCTGCTCTCCTTGGCTCCTGGCCGCCACTGCTGCTTTTCTCCTTGGTCTCCGGCCACCGCTGATCCAACTCTCCTGCTCCTTGGTCCCAGACTCTGCATATTGCGTCCGGTCCATTGAGGCCATTTAAAATACGAAGCTGACTCAGTCGGGGCAGTACGGATGGTGTAATTGTTAGCATTACGGCCTCACGGCACTGAGGTCATGAGTTCGATTATGACCATGGCTCTAACTGTGCAGAGTTTGTATTCTCTCCCAGTACTTGCAGTCTGTGTGTGCGTGTACATGTGTTAGGTATTATAGATTGTAAGCTCCACTAGGGCAGGGACTGATGTGAATGTTCAAATATTCTCTGTAAAGCGCTGCGTAATATGTATGCGCTATATAAGAAACTAATAATAAATAAATAAATTATTAACCAATCGGCGCTTGATTGGCTTATTGCCAGTGCCAAATTTGAAAAGAAATGGTGCTGCAACTCAATGTCTCTTTATTGCTGCCGGCGGTGTGCCCTGATCACTGTGGCACCTTACTCAGCCACGTAGGCACGTACCCAGCATAACGGTTGGGCCGGCCGTGTCCTGCACCCCTGTTGTGCTGGCTCCCCCACCACCGCTAGGGCTGTGGAGCCCTAGTTACGCCACTGCCTACCAACAAATCCGCTTTTATTTTATAGAGTGCCCTTAATAACTGCTACCTTGAAGCTGATTCAATTTTTAAACTTGTCCATTCTACACTCTGTTTACACTGCTTGCTATTACTCTCCCATTGAGAGGAAAAATGCTGGGGCTTGTGTTAAGTCTGATGCCATGAGTGGCATCAGAATGGAGACTGCATGGCGAAGTGCTTGGTTTTATACACCTGAGGTAATGGTCTGATTGAAACACCTATGTCGACATTGACACCAAAAACATGCAAAACTCATGTCGACCCTTTTCCCGTATAGACCTTTTCCATGTTGACATTTTGCCTGTGTCGTCCTTTTGATCATGCTGACCTAATGTATGTCAACATTTTTCATGTGTCAACCTTCTGCCTGTTGACCAATAGTGGTCAACCTGTTGACTGTCGAGCTAGACACTGTCGACCAAACGATTTACACGTAGAAAACGTAGTTTCTATATAGAAAAATCGGTTGAGCTTTTCGAAGGGTTGCTGTAGCCTCATGAATTAGTGCCTACAGGTGTGTTTCACTATTTTTTCATATGCGTTTTCTTACCAATTTTACCTTTTATCGCTCATGCAACAAATATGAAAGTACTGTCAGCACTTATATTGCTCAGCAGCCTGATGTATATATTAAATTAAAGTTTATATAATCTGGTTTAAGGCTTAAAGCCAAACCAACCAATGTAATTTAAGGTTGACTTAAATCAAAGAAAAAATATATAATAGTTTGGTTTAAATTAGGTTAGGAATTGGCAAAATAGTCATAAATCTCAAATTGACTTAAAAGCTTCATGAACAAGACCTATTGTTTTTACAAGAATGTTATACGCAACCGCTTCATGTCTGCCAGGTATGACATCAGTAAAATATTCTAACACTAAAAGTCAATTTTAGATAGATAGATAGATATATAGGTAGGTAGGTAGATAGATAGGTAGGTAGATAGATAGATAGATAGATAGATAGATAGATAGATAGATAGATAGTAAATTCATGGACAATGCTAATACTGGGCAAACCTAGATGGTTTGTTATCGGGGTGTCTAAAATGAATAGCCTTGGAAGAGAGATAAAGTGAATAAAGTACCAACCAACCAACCAGCTCCTTACTGTCATTTTTTAATGACAGATACATCGCAGTAGTATATGGCTGGCTTAAAATAATGGTAAACAAGTCTCTACGAATAGTTCACTGTCATTCAAATGTCTCTAAGTCCAGTATATAAGTGTTTTATAATGGAAATAAATTGTACCGAATTGTATTCTGTAGCAAATATATGTCTGCAATACACTACAGTTCTTTACAAATTGCACATATTTTATCTGAAGATGTACTATGTATTTCCATGATTAAACACTTATATACATGTAAAACAATACAAGACAACTGTTACTACTTGCACTAACTGTAGTCCAAAGAGTTCACATGAGTCAAAGTCAGTTGTCTTTGTTTCCGTTAAAGGACCAGTGTAGGGAATTCTTGGTTGGAATTATGGTGGTATTTTCCTCCCAATGGTGTATCCTCAAGGGATTATTCATTACATGTAATAGAGAAAAAGTTAAATAGTGTAATATGTTTAAAAAGAGGGGCTAGTCTATACATCAGATGTGTATAATCATTTTGGTACAGATTCACTACAGAATATGTGGTGATGGACCGAACTCACACAATAGTGTGTACAGGTATCTTTAATTCTTGCATCTAGCTGTCAAAACCATGTTATGGGGTGTACACATGCTTTGACCCAGCAGCCATTGGTACTGATTCAATATCAATGGCTACTGGGACCCAGCGGGTTGCCGGTATTGAACAAGAGGGAGGGAGGGCGGTGGGAGGATGGTGCGCAGGGGAAGGGAGGGGGAATGCTGGATTGAGCAGCATGGAACTGCATTTGATCTGCCAGATCGAAGTAAAAATAGACTTGCCCGGATGATGCATCTTATAAAGGTTTTTTTTTTCCAGGTCATCCCTCTAATCTGTATCCTTAGCCCTATAACAAATGGCTTTAAGGGGTGTGTAATACATTAACAGAGTACAATCTTAACTGGGAGACGTTTGTAAAAGAATCCATACAGATTTATTTAAACATTAAAATAAAACAATAAAAATCACAAGTTCTGGTTGAATCAGCCACTATGAACATAGAAGAAGATGCAAACCGAAATACATGACATGGAAGGGGATGTAGTCCATATGAATACCCCGACCAATGACATGCGGCCTCAGATCAAAACTGTAGGTGACTCAAGTAGGGTCCACAGCCTCACCACCAACACGTTTCAACCAAAAGTCTTCCTCTGGGTCTTGATGCCCTTTTACAGGGAAATACTACCATAATACAGACCAAGAATCTTCTACACTGGTCCTTTCATGGGAGACATGGACTATTGATTTTTGACTCATATGAAGTTTTGGACTTACAGTTTGCATAAGTAGTAGCAGCAGTTTTTTTGTTGTTCTTTTTCATTTATGGTGGGTGAACCATATTGTATACTGTTTAGACTTGCAGGTCCCAGTGTGTGCAGTTACACATACATTTTTGTTCAAATTGTACTTTTAAATATATAATATCTAACCTTTATGGACAGTAAAGTAAAATATATTTTACTAATTTTTAGTTATTTATAAGATTTGTTTTTCCTAATAAATCATATTAATATTTTGTTGTCTTTTTTTTTTGCTGTATTATTTCTATGGGCTATCCAAAAAGTTGGCTTCAAAATAACTTTAAATTGGCATACAGGGTGAAATTTAATAGGGTGAGAGAATCAGAAAGTGAGAGATTTGGTAAGAAATCTCCAGTTTTTTAAAGCGGCAATCATTTACACTGCAAAACCAGTTTGTTTTTGCTGTGTAAATGATTGCCGCTTTAAAAAACTGGAGATTTCTTACCAAATCTCTCACTTTCTGATTCTCTCACCCTATTAAATTTCACCCACAGTATTTCCTTTGGGGAGGAAAAAAAACCCTTAATATGCATGAGTAGAATACGTGAATATGTTAGATGCTAAGAACATAAAAATAATTTAAAATGATATTCACAGCCTTTAGCAGTAATGCCTCACAAATGTTAATTATTTTTGCAACATATCAGGCAAAACCTTTTCATCACAATAACTTATTTCATAGCAGAGACATTTCCATTTTGACATTATAAAAATATACAGTGAAATCTATAAGGCTTTGATTAAATGTTGATACAGCTGATTTCAACACAGCCAAACTCAGTGACCATAAATGGAATCTAAACAACAGCGAATAATTACAATGTCAAAGACGTGTATACACTGTGTGTTATGTTTCATTGTCTGGCATGCAAATGGGCTCTCGGTTTCCTTTACTGTATTTCCAAAATCTTGTGAATGCTAACCAGAGTTTCTTCGTTTATACAAAAGAACAAGGCTCAATCATGTTTGATAAGTTGCAAATTACTGGTAATGCCACAAGTGTTGTTACAGCTGTGGATAGTGGCCAGAAGGATGTAAAAAATAAAGAAAAGGCATGAATCAAACAAAAAAATCCAAACAATGTGAATTATAGCAAAGAGAAATGCTAACTTTAACTTCCAGAACAATAAAAAAAAAAATAACCTAGAAAAGGTATTTATAATGTTGTAGATTTGCCACACACATAAAAGTTACATTTTAGCTGTTAGACTTCTCAAAGTAGATTTATAATAAAACAAGAGACAACTGTAGATGTCTGTTAGTGAATAGTGACCCATTAAACAGGTAGCAGGTCTTTTTTTTTTTCAAGTGAAGCTGGGCTGATGACAGTTGAATTTAATACCCTCCTTATTTGCCGGAGCACGGATCTAAAAATAGATTCTCTGATTGGTGTGATTTCTTTTTGGCAGAACCTATATGGAAACTTTTAATAAGGCCAATGCTGCAGCTACAAGAAAATACACACGCAGCATTTTTG
Organism: Crinia signifera; assembly: GCF_055691185.1. Taxonomy (NCBI): domain Eukaryota; kingdom Metazoa; phylum Chordata; class Amphibia; order Anura; family Myobatrachidae; genus Crinia; species Crinia signifera. Next base: position 284,384,007 of record NC_139221.1, read on the forward strand.
TGCCTCCTATATAAAAAGTTAGATTTAAAAAAAAAAAAAAAACTTTTGAATAATGGACATTTCTAATTGTTTTCATCTTTGCTCACTGTGTAGTTACAATTAGCTAGAAGGTGAGTTAGCCAAACAAAATGTTCAATATCCATTTCTAACAAGAAAGTGCCATAAACAGGTACATGTGATGTTAAACAGTACTGTATGTATACCAAAGAACAAGTTAAACAGACACTAAAAGAAGATGTTAGGATTATGGTGAGAACATAAAATCATGGGTAAATAGTAGATGGAAAGGAGTTAAGACCCATACACACTGGGCGACTTTGAGCTGAGGGCTGCTCAGTTTTGTTGTTTGAGCGGCTTTCAGCTCAAAAGCCGCCCAGTGTGTATGGGGCAGCGATGAGCGGTGAGCACTGATCGCTCCCGCATCATCGGCGGAGGCCCAGGCTCACCTGCTGGTAATACCAGCAAATGAGCGACAAGGTGGATGGCTTTCCATAGTGTCCTGCTATCCATAGCATTCCAAAGCCTTCCATCACTTGGGCCCTTATTCAGATCTGATCGCAGTACAAATTTGTTCTCAAAATGGACAAAACCATGTGCACTGCAGGTGGGGCAGATGTAACATGTGCAGAGAGAGTTAGATTTGTGTGAGGTGTGTTGAAACTGAAAACTAAATTGCAGCATAAAAATAATGCAGTCAGTATTTATCCTGCGCAGAAACAAAATAACTCACAAAAAATCTAACTCTCTCTATACATGTTACATCTGCCCCAGTGCACATGGTTTTGCCCACTTTGAGAACAAATTTGTACTGCGATCAGATCTGAATAAGCTCTGAGCAACGGAGTGCATAGTGTGGTAACCTGGATGGCTGTGACAGACAGTTAGGGCCATGGTGGGGATTGAACCCATGACTCAGCGCTGTGAGGCAGTAATGCTAACCATTACACCGTCCGTACTGCCCATTTTATGCATTTCACCACTCACAGGGCAGCTCTTGTACTGACATGCATTATATTTTTTAAAACAAGGACAGAAGTAAAGCTACTGTTGTTGAACTTAACTGTCACAACACCAAGTGATCATTGAAAGAGATTCAGAGAGGAGGGAATAGTTTTACAGTATCTTTACACCTCAAGGTTTTTTTTTCAAAAGGCTGAAGAATTTTCTCGACACCAGAATTTTTTCCCCATCTTATGACTTTGGGGGCTGATGATATAGACACCCCCCCCCCCCCCACACACACACACTAAAACAACACTAATATATGCTGTTTCACTAAGAACACACCATGTAAATGATTTCATTGGATTATAAAAATTGGATTATATCTACATTTTTAAACAGCAGTAACAAAGGTCTTCTTTGCAAGCAGTGGCGGCTCGTACCTTTTGGGGGGCTGCCTCTGGTCACAGCCGCCATGGGGATACCGCGATAAAGGCACCCCCCACTGCCGCTGCCTCTCCTCTCCTCCTGGTCCTCAAGAGTTCCAGGGGCCTGTGCTATGATGACAGGTGCCGGGACTGGTGCATGCGCAGTACAAACATCTGTACTACGCATGTGGCCAGCTTCTATGGGCTGCTTCGGCAACAGCCCATAGAAGGGAATCATGGTTACAGCGCCATTATAATACAAATGACAGGCACTGGGACTGGTGCGTGCGCAGTACCGATGTAGGTACTGCGCATGGCAATAGTGGAATTTGCTTGGCAGCCCGCAGAAAGGTGTCCTGGAGGGAGGGAACACCTCCCAATGGGACTGCCTTGGATGACTGGCAGGTCAGACTTCCAATAGGAAGTCACTGCCAGTCACAGTGGAACCAGTGCAGTCTCACAGGCTGCAGCTGGCTTCACTACAGTCACGGATTTTACCTGGGGGGAGGGGCTGCAGCCCTTCAGCCCATAGGTAACAACCGCCACTGTTTGCAAGTAAGAATATATTTTTTTAATCACAGAAAGGATGTATGTAACAAGCGTAATATACATTGCTGTTCAACATACACACTTCTTGATGAACTTACAAAAATTTTCAATAGAATAAAAAATTACAGATTTTTTTAAACAGCAAAAAATACAATTTTTATTTTATCTGTTTATTTGTTTTAAGTCAGGAAGACATTCAAACGTTGGCTTCCTGGGGTGCAGATTAGACATGGTAAAGTATTTTTGGACAAATAATCTAATCAACACTGTCTTTGTCCAGGCTCATACCCAAGTTACAATAAATTACTTTAGGCAAAATAAAAAATCACTTTAACATACAAAAATAGCCTTTTAGAACATTGCATAATGCATGTGTTCACAACTTTTCACGGCAGTGTGTCCATGCATTGTAATCGACAAACACACACACATTTGAACACGGATGTAACAAGAGCGTTGTTGGCCCAATAGCAACATGATGAAGGGGTCAATGACCCAATACTTATTAAGAAACACCTATCCACGGCAGTTATTGATTTCATGCCTCATAATATTGTCATAGTTAGTTTTCTGAATAGTGCCTTAGTTAATAGTATGCCCCATAGTGCCCTAGTTTATTTTATTAACCCTCATAGTTCACTAAATTACATGATGTCACATTATAAGATTGCTAGTACATATTATGCCCTCATTAATTACCCTTATTTACCTTGTGACATATTGGGTGAGATTTAATAGTATGAGAGATTCAGAAAGTGCGAGATTTGGTAAGAAATCTCCAGTTTTTTTAAATCGGCAATCATTTACACTGCAAAATCAAACTAGTTTTGCAGTGTAAATGATTGCCGCTTTAAAAAAACCTGGAGATTTCTTACCAAATATCTCACTTTCTGAATCTCTCATCCTATTAAATCTCACCCATAGTGTCCATTACATTACAAATTGCATTTCAGTTCAATCTATACCAGTTACAGTGTGCCCTAAACATGCACTACACATACACACTCCTCTCACTGGAAATGTAATGTTACACAATTCAGGCTGAGCAATGATCAAACCCAATTGCTTAGCAGGCAAATATGGAAAATTGGTATGCAACTATGACCTGGGTCCAGGCCCCATGACCCTTCAGGCCCCATAGCAATGGCACACCTTGGACCCACTACAGTTATGCATATGCATACATACACTGACAGTGATGCTGCAGCCAATCAACCTTTCTAGGTACCTATACCTACTATTATATTAATAAACATGTATAGCTAAACTAACTCCTGAGTTCTAATAGCACCTATTAATGGAATCCTGATGGTTTGCTAAATGCTGTGTTATTTCTTTACACAGTGCTCCAGCCCCATCCTACATTCTCTCCCTCCGCTTTCTAGTGTGAAAAGGCCTCTATTCACAGGGAGGTACTTTTTTTTGGAATACCCAACATGCAGGGCCGACCCAAGCCTAATTTTTTGGTAAGCAAACATAGATGTTGGCGTCCCTCACTGTGGATTTTGTTGTGGGAGGTATATTGTTGGTGTATCAATTGGTCCACCCACATAAAGCCAGATTCATGTACACTAAAAAAGACAGATTTTTTTTTAAAAATCCATAGACTTCAGAGTGCAGCCCTCCAACACATGCTCTAGAACCAGCTAGGGTAAGATTCTAGAATTGTCTTAGTCATTCATCCACTTCTTGTTATAATTTAACCCAAGCATTCACATGTTATCTTTCACACAGAAAAGCAAATAGAAATGCCTGACCCAATCATTTGCTTTTCTGTGTGAAAGGGGAGATCTGACCGGGACCGGTAAAACAACTGGCACTCAAAAAATAGATAGTGTGCAAAAATGGTGTGGCTTTGTGGGGAGGGCGAGTGGCCACATAATAGTACAAATTCACATTACACGACAAAGTAGTGCCACTTGTAAACATTGTGCCAGGTAGACATCATTAGAAACATTGTGCCAGCTAGAGCCCCTAAGTGACACTGCACCAGGTAGAGCCAGTTAGACACAACGTGCCAGGTAGAGCCCATTATACAAACTGTGTCATGATTACACACACTGAAATGCCCATCACAACATTGTGCCACACACCATAATGACCATTAAACATTGTTACACACATCATTATGCCCATTACACATAATGCCACACATTGAGATGCCCATTACACATTATACCACACACCTTAATGACCATTACATATTATACCACACACCATAATGCCTGTTACATATTATGCCACATAAGTGCCGGTTACCTACATGCTCATTGTTAGGGGTTTCTTGCTCAATGGCAGGGGTTACATGCTCTTCGCCAGGGGTTTCATACTTGATGCCAGGGGTTACATGCTCATTTCCAGGGGCTTCATGCTCGATGCCAAGGGTTCATGCTCGATGCCAGGGGTTTCATGCCAGATGCTAGCTGGAATTAAATGCTTGTTGCTGTGGGGGGTTACATGCTTGTTGCCAAGGGGATTACATGCTCATTGCCACAGGGGGATTATATGCTTGTTGCCATGGGGGATAACCACCCAAACCCACCAGAAGGTAGGCTGGAAGAATTAACAGGGACAGCCAGGCAGTATCCATTACAGCTAGGCAGAGAGCGGTGCATTTGCTTTACTGGGGACAGCTGGGCAAATAAGTGGACAACCCAGCTGTATCAGAGAAGGTCTGCAGCTATTTCAAATATTGCATCTGCTCACGAGCCAATCGAAACTCACGGTCCAGCAGCCATTCATGAGCCACCATTGGCTAATTGGCTGCCGGGCTATATAAGAGCAGGTCTGCAGCTATTTCAACTATTGAATCGGCTCGTGAGCCAATCGAAACTCATGGTCCAGCAGCCAATCAGGAGCCACCATTGGCCATGTTCCAGCAAGCACAATGCTCTTCCCATCTGTCCCTATTACCGTGAGTGCACAGTAACTTTATAAGGCACCATAGCAATCAGGGAGCTGACAGCAATGGAAAAGACACTGTCAGTGCCCTGATTACTATGGCACCTTACTCTTCTACATAGCCCGTGTAACTGATGGGCTGACCCTGCCAACATGCAAGATCCAACTCTGCCAATATCCAAAAAACATGAGATCCAACTCTCAAATTATGTTTTTCCTTTTTCTGGAGTGTGGTGGGAAGACCTGAGCTGGGACACGGAAAGAATCAGATGCTCTATGTTTGGGGATGTTTGAATTCTAAAAATCCTGGACCATACAGTACATATCTAGTACAATGATATTGGAGTGGAACTTGATCAGATTTAATACAGCCCGCTATAGTTATATCGACACATACCAGACGATAATTCAAACTATGAACTTACTTAAATGGTGGTGTTGGTTTATTAATAAATAGCAGGTACAGATGTGCACACTGTTCCATGTGTAATGGTGATGGAGCGGTGAAAGAGCTGATCAGCCATTGCTTGTATTCTGCAAACAGGTAGTGGTGTGGGTGCAGGGATGCTAGAATTAAACTGGTCCCTCATCAGAGGCAAGCAGGAGACTTTTGTCTCCAAAAATTGGACTATGCGCCTAATTTAGACCTGATTGCTCATCTGCAAAATTGCAGATGGCTGCGAGAATAAAGTTGCCGCCAGACAGATTGATAACCATCCATGCAAATCTGCGAGTGAATTACAAATGGTTCGCTATTTCCAATTCATCTGCAAATCCATATGTAATTCACGAACCATCTAATGATTTTTCCAGTCTGTGAAAATTTGAGTAAGTCTGAACCTTCCACAACTCTGCAACTGAAGCATGCCGATTAAGGCCAGCACTGACATCACACATCCCCCCTTAAAACAAATGCGCACTATGAACCGTATGCATGCGCAGTCGTACCACAATTGGATGGATTCTGAATTTGCGCAATAGTGATCAGCTCTGAATAACCCCCTAAGCCCTGCTACTAAAGGTGTAGAAAGAGAGTCATTACCATCTGAATGATGAAGCCTGTTTGAATGCTTTGGAGTGCCAACCATGGCACTCCAAAGCAACAAGACAACTACGAAATCAGTCACGTAAATTAGAACGCCAATGGCGTAAATCTCGTAATATGACTGATTTCCTCACATATAAGACTAGCTACTACTCCTACTGCAATGCTTTGGACACGGCCAAACAAACATACTACCAATCTCTCATCTCTTCTCATGCCACCAACCCTAAGCGACTTTTTAACACCTTCAAGTCTCTTCTGTACCCTCCCCCTCCTCCCCCACCGGCTACCATCAGTGCACAAGAACTTGCCTCCTACTTTAAGGACAAGATTGATAACATCCGAGATGAAATGGTATGCTCTTCTACTACCTCTAACCCGCTCTCTTCCCTACCTGAACCCTCTGGCACTTTCTCTTCATTTGAGCCCACAAATGAAAAGGAAGTATCTGCACTCTTCTTATCCTCCTACTCTACTACCTCTCCTCTTGATCCTATACCTGCACAAGTTATAAAAAATCTATCTCCTGTGCTTATTCCAACCTTAACTAACATCTGCAATCTCTCTCTTGCTACTGGGACTTTTCCATCTCTGCTCAAACATGCAGTGATTACTCCTATTCTAAAAAAACAGAATTCTGACCCTAACTCTCTCTCTAACTATCGTCCTATCTCTCAGCTCCCATGCCTCTCTAAGCTACTGGAGAGACTTGTCTACTCTCGCATCACAAACTTTCTTAACTCTCACACCCTATTAGACCCGCTTCAGTCAGGCTTCCGCTCTCAACACTCCACTGAGACAGCACTGACTAAAGTGGTGAATGATCTGGTAACTGCTAAGGCTAAAGGCCATTACTCACTACTTATTCTTCTAGATCTATCTGCTGCATTTGACACTGTGGATCACACTCTTCTTGTAGAAACACTACACTCCCTAGGTCTTAATGATACAGCCCTTTCCTGGTTCACATCTTACCTATCTGATCGCTCTTTCAGCGTTCGCTTCTCTGACTCTACTTCCTCTTCACTACCTCTGTCAGTCGGAGTTCCGCAAGGCTCAGTCTTAGGTCCTCTGCTGTTTTCCATCTATACTTCCTCTCTTGGCAAACTAATAAGCTCTTTCGGATTTCAGTATCACTTATATGCGGATGATACTCAAATCTATCTATCAACCCCAGACTTGTCACCAGTGGTTTTGGGCCGAGTTTCAGAATGTCTCTCTGCCATCTCATCTTGGATGTCTTCCCGCCAACTCAAACTCAATATTTCAAAAACAGAATTACTTATATTCTCGCCAACTAAGAACAGTTACCATCCTGATATCTCCATCACTGTTGACAACTCGACCATCTACCCTACCCCACAAGCTCGTTGCTTAGGGGTCATCCTCGACTCTGACCTGTCCTTTCTTCCCCACATTCAATCTGTCTCCAAATCATGTTACATGCATCTAAAGAACATATCCAAAATACGACCGTATCTTACACAAGACACTACTAAATCTCTTATACATGCACTCATTATATCCCGCATTGATTATTGCAATAGTCTCCTGACTGGTCTTCCCAAGAACAGACTCTCACCACTACAATCCATTTTAAATGCTGCTGCTAGGCTGATCTTCCTTGCAAGACGCTCATCATCTGCTGATCCGCTCTGCCAGTCCCTCCATTGGTTACCTGTATCTTACCGTATTCAATACAAAACACTTCTACTAACTTATAAAGCTATTAACCATACTGCACCAGCATATATCTCTCTACTTATCACAAAATATCTCCCATCTCGAACACTCCGCTCTGCACAAGATCTGCGTCTCTCTTCTGCACGGATCACCAGCTCCCATTCACTATTACAGGACTTTCATCGGGCTGCTCCCATCCTATGGAATGCCCTTCCACGCACAAAAAGACTCTCCAATAGCCTCCAAACATTCAAGCGTTCCCTGAAAACTCACCTCTTCAGGCAAGCCTATAATGTTTAAGTTCTACATGCATAACCCTCTGAGGCACTTATGTATTATATAGCTACCCTTCTGGACTTGTAACTTGGTGGGACTGCTATGGTATTACTGGTGCCTGTCCTTGTGTTTCCCCTATATCCCTATAGATTGTAAGCTTGCAGCAGGGCCCTCCTACCTCCAAGTCTGTATGTTGTTACCCAGTTTGTTTTATCACTGTCTACTATTGTAAAGCGCAACGGAATCTGCTGCGCTATATAAGAACCTGTAAATAAATAAATAAAATAAATAAATAAATTTATTGGTTTAGCTTGCAGCTGCAATTGCTTGGTGTGTTCTAATAATATGTTAATATGTTGCACATTTGTCTTGTGGCTCCTTTGCAATAAAAACCTTTTCAAGGGTCATCATTATCAAACAGGAGCATTAACCCTTTGAGTGCCAATGTTGCTGTAAGAGATCGCTAAAAATGCCGGCGTCGCTGAGAGTGACTGTTCTATTAGCACAAATATATACAAATACAGCCAAGTCAATAAATTGAAGTTAAGTTAAATATTGAACCCCAAAAAAGAACAGTCACTGTGAGCGACGCTGGCATTTTTAGCGGATATTTTGAGCAACGTTGGCACTCAAACGGTTAATACCTGACAGTTAAAAATTACAAAACACCCACATTTTACATGCAAGAAAAGGGTCGCAAGAATGCATAAGATCATATTTCTCTACTCTTCCAGTAGGTGAGAGAGACTCCTGATTTTTCGAGTAGTCCCCTGATAGTAGGCAGTATGGGACTATAATACCGGAAACTGCTGGTCCTTATGGAGAGGATGGGGACAAAATATGCAATTTGTGTCACTTAACTCTGCCACTTCCAGTAGACACAAGAATTTTTTAACTTTGCTGTTATGGGGTGGGGTTTTAAAACACACAAAGTGCCAAGTTCCACCCCCAGATTGGCCATCTGCATCTCATCTTTCAGGCGTCTTTCATCGAGAAGAAATTAAAAGTCATGTTACGATCAAGTGCAGTACATTATTGCAACATGGCTTGTTTCCTGCAGTACATTTATACATGAGTTGTATATATGCTTCTGTCCAATATGTACGTTTCCAGGAAATACGCTCAATCCTGGTATCTGTGTCCCCGTTCAGCAGCTAAGCTTCAGTTAAATATTAGATCATTGAAGATGTCATTGCAAGAAACCACTTCCAGTTTCTAATTATAGATAATTAATAAGCACATTAAAGTAAAAAAACAGTAAAACTAGAGGAATTTCTGCAAAACTTTCAAATAAGCAGCTGCAAAAGATTCTGGATTCAATTACCAGCTGTTCTGTGACCACAAAAAAAGGCTCTTTCCTCATTGTCTTTCTCTCTAATGGATTACCGCTTTGTCTTGGGACTTTTTGGATGCACAAAGGAATTTCGTCCAGAATAATGGGATATACAGTATGGGTTGGTGGCATGTTGATCAGCGATATTACATATGTTTTTTCCAAACTACCATTAATCATTGTGTATCACTGCATTATCTCTGAAGACATTGGTCATAATAATATTATGATTTAAATATAAAATATTGCTGACTACTGTAACCTGCTTTTAGCGCTATTTGGATGACTGAATCATTTTCCATATGTTACAAGTAAATATCGTTATTGCATATACTCTTTTGTAGCTTAAAAATATTAACAGTTTCTTATTCAACGTATTATATAGTCCTGTCTCAGATCGGGGACTATGCAGATGTAGGTGCAAATTATAGAAAGGAGCAAGCACGGATGGAGTAATGGTTAGAATTGCTGCCTCACAGCACTGAGGTCATGGACTTGAGTCCCACCATGGCTCTATCTGTGCAGAGTTTGTATTTTCTCCCTGTGCTTGCGTAGGTTTCCTCCGGGTACTCCCGTTTCCTCCCACAATCCAAAAATATACTGGTAGGTTAATTGGTTCCTAACAAAAATGAACCCTAGAATGTCTGTGTGTGCATGTACATGTGGTAGGGAACATAGATTGTAAGCTCCACTGGGGCAAGTGAAATTAGTGTATGAAAATGCGAATGGTTAGCACTCTCAATGCTGACAGGAATTGACACTATTTGGAGTGTGAACATTGTATTTTCAGGGTGTGCCCCTAAACAATCAGGTGTGCCCAGGCATTTTGAAGGTGTGTTTCCGAAGTCAGTGCTGACCACTTCCAGACCATCTCATTTGCAGATTAGTGGCAGACTCAAATGGCAAAGATTTAGGGGGATATGCAATCCCGGATCACGATGTGTCGGTCCGTACTGACAGCCGTGGCCCGTTTGCATTTTTACCGACAGCGAATTGGCAGGAGGGATTTAATGTCCCGCCTGCCGATCAGCGAAATGAGGGTGTGTCCATGTAAATGGCCATGGATTGTCGAGATAGGGCCCTGATCATGATAATCCACTGCTGTTCTCGGCAGAACGGGCCCGACAGCTTTTAAAGTCTACTCGTTCAGCCGTGATGCCTCTTCAATGCTGTCGGTAAACACAATATTGAATAGGCACCAGCAGCTATTTCCCCCGATTGCATATCCCCCTTAGTTGTTATGGGATTTGGGAATATATATGCAAATGGATAGTGATCTGCAATGCATTCCAAAATTAGCAATTCATGCTGAATGACCCCTTTAATTCTTAAACCTAAGCATGGTTTATTATTATTTTGGTCATAACTCACAAGCCTCTTTATTATAAATAATAATATTAGAGTTTTCAAATTTATTTTTGAATTATATTTCTTGCCTAATGGTCATTATAAAAATATATTCAGCTAAATTTTTAATTTTTACATCTGATCATATGTGACCACGCCAAGTCGGGCTTTCCCGAACTCATACCCTTTCAGACATATGCATGGCAAATACATAGGTTTTATCCAGGTTTTTCAACACATGTGTAAACCACATCACAGCTTGGAGAATCCCTTTGACACTAAATAACAGACCAAGGTTTTATTCAGGATGACCCCCATTTACAAGCCATGTCTGCCCTGGCATTCTCCTAGGGTCGTCAGAAACAACCCCAGACGGCCACCGAACAGCCAGCCAGCTCTTTCTCATTCACAACCTGGTTCTATCAAAAATCAGGACACTGAAATGGCATGTACTGTATGTACCGGGAATAACCTTGATTAAATGCAGAGCCATGGACCCAGGAATGTCAACTAGTATGATCCTTTCAGACATAAGTAGGACCCATGTGAACCTGGCATGTCCCACCAAATTCCTGTGTTTTTGCATATGTTTGAAAGGGGTTTTAGTAATTTTCCAACAGCCAACAGTTTCCGTACACAGTGCAGGCCACCCATGGCTCCAACTCCCACCACAGCCACAGACGTGATCTTAATAAGCAGTCTTCCTGCAGCCAGAGGGTGGAGCTACTGTTAATTGACCACAGCATTCAGACTTTGGACTGGGGTCTGCAAAAGTGGGTGATGCAGGCAAACCTCCAAAGAACTTGCCACAGTGGTGTAGAGATTTGGGACATAGTAATGGCCCAGACAGACCTTATATATGCTAAACTTCTCCTTCCCCTTCCCTTCCCTTCCCAAACTAATGGCATGTGCCCAGTTTGTTACATGCTTTGCTCCAACCTGCACTCTGTGTGGTGAAACTTAAAGCAGAAGAATGGACCAATCCCAGCCTGAAAAATACTCCGATAAAATTATATAATTCTCCTGCCTTGCCTTTAAAAAATAGCTCTTGACAGGTGCCCTGTTTTTATTACTTACATTCCTTCAGCTGAGTCAGGCTGGAGGAGAGACAGACGTTGAAATAAAAAAGCAGGTAAAACTCAATTTTTAATACATAAATGCGGACTCCTCTGGGCTTCACAGCTAACCCCTGGTTCCTTTATAACACACAGCCCCTTTTGCAACCAATATTTATTCCATTCAAATCTTAACATTTTTAGGAACAATAATAAATATTGGAATCGATATTGGTTTATGCAAGTCCTGCAGTGCTTTGCCTGTGACTATCCCCAACTTCTTTGGGCTGCACATTGGATATTTTATGCTATCATGAGAAGAGCATTCATGCTTTCCATTGCTGAATAGTAAATGCTGATTTATCTGATCCATATATATTTATCCATCCAATTCCCCTTGAGCCACCCGGGGCCCTCCCAGGCGGCAGGATGGCATGCTATCCTTGCTTCCTGCAGAAGGTGTGATCTCCGGGTCCGATCCAATACACGCAAGACCATGCATCGGATTGGCCGCCAGACATGTGCTACTTGGGTCAATTTCAGCTGAATTGGGTGAAATCAGGCCCAAATCGCATAGAGTATGGCGGCCTTCAAATTTTAAATAACCATTGCATGTTGGAGTATTTCCACAGGGAGGCTTCACCCAGGCTTTTCTAAATACATTGGGCCAGATGTATGAAGCTCAAAAAGTGATAAAACGGAAAGGGATAAACAACCAGCCAATCAGCTCCTACCTGTCATGTTGAAGGCTGGGTTTAGAAAATGACAGGTAGGAGCTGATTGGATGGTAGTTTATCACTCTCAATTTTATCACTTTTTGAAGCGTGATACATCTGGCCCATTATGTCATTTTTGCAGGAGATAGATGGGAAGACTACTTTTTATCCAGGTGGGAAACACACTCTTTTGTGTCTCTGTGGAGACTGCCTGTAACAGCTTTTGGATTACTGACACTAAAAACTCAACAGTACATTTCACAGTCCAAAAGCAACACTTTTATTTCAACATTTCAAATTTCTCCCTGTCACCGACAGTTGGAACAAGGGAATATTTGAACAGTACTGTGGGCCAGATGTACTAAGGATGGAGAATGATAAAGTACCCAAAAACCAGCTCCAAAGTGGCATTTTATTGGCTGATTGGCTGTTTCTTTATCATTGTCCACTTTATAACTTTTTAAGGCTTAGTTAGTACATCTCCCCCTGTGTCAGCTACTAACAGATTGCATGATCTTTTGTAGCAAACTGACAAAGAGCTGCTTGTATTTGAACTTTTCCAAATTGCAAAAGCAGTGCTGGCAGGAGAGGGTCTCATGGAATGTGGAAGTTTGTAGCCTGCAATTCGCACAGTTTGGGTAGTTTGGGTGAAGTACTAGTTTGGGTGTACTCTACTTGGATATTTCTTTTGTAGTTTGGGTGAAGCAAAGGTGTGGAATAAAAAGTGAATGTTAGCTGATATATTCCTCTGGGTTCTCCGGTATCGCCCCACAATCCAAAAATATGTTGATAGGTTTATTGGCTCCTAACAAATCAACCCTAGAATGAATGTGAGTGCATGTACATGTGGTAGGGAATATAGATTGTAAGCTCCACTGGGGCAGGGACTGATGTGAATGTGCACGGGGGAGCCGGTGCTGAGTGACGAGTGACAATGTGTGCCAAGCAATCCGTGCAGAGCAACATATTGTCTTTGCTAATAGGCAAAATGCCATCTTTGCAGGATATACAGTGCATGCACTGTCTCTCCCTGCGGGTGATGGCGACATGTGGGATCTAGTCAGATCACTTACAAAATAGCTCTAAATCCTTCCGTCACTGTCTTCCTAATGCATGTCTAACTTTTGTCAATGTCTACTTAATGCATGTCTAACTTTTGTCAATATCTACCTAATGCATGTCTAACTTTTGTCAATGTCTACATAATGCATGTCTAACTTTTGTCAATGTCTACCTAATGCATGTCTAACTTTTGTCTGTGTCTACATAATGCATGTCTAACTTTTGTCAATGTCTAACTAATGCATGTCTACCTTTTGTCAATGTCTAACTAATGCATGTCTATAGCTGTGTACACACGGGCTATAATCACTGGCAATATTGCCAGCGATTGGAGTCTGCACCGGTGATAAATCGCCAGGTGCACGCTCCTGTTTTCAGCCCCCTAATGGCCGCTGGTCGGAGGAGCATGCTCCTCCGACCAGCGACTCCCCCTGCCTCTTCTCTCGACAATGTGTCATTTTCATCAGCGACCATCTCTGGTCGCAGATGAAAACGGGACACTGAGCAATATAATTGCTGAGCAATATATTGCCAGTGCTCATATTGCTCCGTGTGTACACAGCTTTAATTTTGCTGTTGACCTATTAACTGTCTAACTAGATATCGTTTTTGAGCTATACCACACTCATCTATTCACTCCATTTGACTCCTAATCCTATGTTAATTTTCCACAGTGTTTCTAGGTTTGGTCAATCCCAGTTTCATTTTATATTTTACTATAAAAATGTATTTATATATTTATTTATAAATAATTATTAATATAAATTTTATCTACCAATTAGTACAATAGCTGTTAGAAAAATAAATTAAATTGTTCATATAAAAAATGTAGGTACTCTTTACCTAGAAGGGCGCCCATCGCGGGCATCGCATGTACATTGCATGCCATTATAATGGCATGCGATGCGACCGATGCGATGCCCACGATTTTACATAGAAATACATGTTAAAATGTAAATCGCGTCGGTCGCATCGGTCGCGTCGGTCGGCGTGGAGTTGAGAATAGAAAGTGTGGCGAGCGCAGCGAGCCACCGAGCCCGAAGCGTGTCGAGCGCAGCGAGCCCCGCGAGGGGACGCGGATACCTTCACAGGTATCCGTGTCCCCTCGCGGGCTTCACAGGTGTCCACGTCCCCGCGCGGGACTCGCTGCGCTCGCCACGCTTCGGGCTCGGTGGCTCGCTACGCTCGCCACACTTTCTATTCTCAACTCCACGCCGACGTGGATAGTGGGGGTATGAAAAGGTCGTAGGACGCGTACCACCGCCCCTCGCGCGCTCGCTGCGCTCACCACGCTTCGGGTTCACGTTTATCGTGGGGTGGCGTTAACAATTGGGGGGGGGGGCATTTCACACTTCAGGGTGCCTATTTGGCCTCTCTGGGCCATTTAACATTGTTCCCTATGGAAAATCGGGTCATTTGGGACATTTAACATTGTTCCCTATGGGAAATTGCGGTAATCGCGTCGGTCGCATCGCATGCGATTTTTCGGTCGCATGCTATGCGACCGACGCGGTTTATTACCTTGCGATGCCCAAGATCAAAATCGTCGGCGCCCTTCTAGGTAAAGAGTACCAAAATGTACATTGTAAAAAAAAGAGCTTGCAAGAAGAAAATATTAACAGAGCATGAAGATAGTTTTGAAAAACAAACGACAATTGATGGTGATTTTAAGCAAAGCTATTATCGCTCTGTCCAATTTTCACTCAATTCTCCATGCGCTTTTTGGTAGATTTCCTCCACTCTTTATGCTTCTTGATACATCATCCACTTAACATCATAATTATTCTGTGCTGACGTATGTAAACTTCAGGTAAGTAAAGGTTGAATGTCTCACTTAAGGCCCCCATACACTATGAGATTTATCTGACCTGTAAAATTGCATGTGATTTCCCTTGAACTTTCCCGGCAGCTTCCCAGGAGGCCTACGTACAATTTGAAACTTGAGGTACCATTTTTTACATCCAATTTGCGTCAGATAAATCACATGTGATTTATCTGACGCAAATTGGATGTGCTATGAGATTTATCTGTAATGCCCCTGCCCTTATTATGCACAGTTGTAGTGCCCATTACATATTATGCCCATTGTTGTAGTGTGAATTACACATTATGCTTACTTTTGTAGTTCCCTCTTCACATTATGCCCTCAGTTTTAGTGCCAGTTACACATTATAATACATTAAATAGTGTGACACGCCCCCTACACCTCTAATCCGGCTGCGCTGTTCTTTCTTTGAACCCTTAACTACTGTAGCTGCTAAGTCCAAGGGGGGACAGCCATAACATTGTATATAGGGTGTGCAGTGCAGCCTGTACAAATGGCCTGCAAAGCAACAGTCAGTGCATGGCCCAACCTACAAAAACCCACCAATCCTCATACTGTACAAGGACCTCATCCTGTCTTGATATATTTTTCACTGTCAGCCTCATTTGTGCTACATTAACACACTATTTTCAGATGCCTAATGGCCATGGAAAATTTGTTAAAGTAGTATAATGGAAAAAAACACTTAAGTAGCATACCTGAACATGAACCTTCAGGTTAGCCACATAATATTCATTGTATATAGGGTGTGCAGTGCAGCCTGTACAAATGGCCTGCAAAGCAACAGTCAGTGCATGGCCCAACCTACAAAAACCCACCAATCCTCATACTGTACAAGGACCTCATCCTGTCTTGATATATTTTTCACTGTCAGCCTCATTTGTGCTACATTAACACACTATTTTCAGATGCCTAATGGCCATGGAAAATTTGTTAAAGTAGTATAATGGAAAATAACACTTAAGTAGCATACCTGAACATGAACCTTCAGGTTAGCCACATAATATTCAGACAAATTAAAAACTACGATAAGTGGTGGACACTGCTGCTACAGATGGGAGAGAGCACCGCAGCTGCAATGTCATGGAAGTGAGTTGTTCTCTACACTGGAATCAGGCTTGAGCTCCGTTGAGGCACAGCTCCAGATTGCTTATGCGGCTCCTAGTCTCCATGGACTCCTGTGCATCGGTACACTGAAATCAGGCTTGAGCTCCGGCGGAGTACGGCGCCTGATTGCTTATGCGGCTCACCGTGGACTCCTATGTTTATATTTTTATAACACAGGAGTCCATGGAGAGCCGCACAGGCAATCAGGCACCGTACTCCGCCGGAGCTCAAGCCTGATTTCAGTGTAGAGAACAACTCACTTTCGGAGCAGGACATTGCAGCTGCGGTGGTTCCTCTCTCCCATCTCGTGGCGAGCCTGTTTCAGTTCTAATTCCGGTGATGTCCTTCGGCTGCTGCTACTGCGGGGGGCGGGGGTCAGGAGAGTCCAGAGCTACACAATAGATATATCGGATCTGACCCATATCTTATGTTCAGCAGGTCCGACGCCCTCATCTGATCTGATGCACACGGGACCGCGCATCAGATCAGATCAGATGTCAAACACATGCGATATTCGTCCGATTTCATCCGATTAATCGGCCCAAAGGGCCGAAATCGGGTGAAATCGGACGAAAATCGCATAGTGTATGGGGGCCTTTAGTGTCAGTTCAGATTTATCCAGAGGTAGGTATTTCTTTTCGTAGGTTATTCTTTCTCCACAGAAGATCACAGGAAGGTTTAAAATGATTTATTACAATATTTCATAACAGTAAATACACATCTGACATTGACAGTAAACAATTGATACAATACACAAGATGGTGTTTTTATTATACCGGAACATGTACTGGTTATCCGAATGTCTCCTACGGCTCAGGTTTCCTCAGTTCAACAAACATATTACCTTACCGTATAGGCTGAAAACAGTGCATTACAAGTGTTACAACATTTACCAATGAACAGTACCTATGACAGCAGTTACTCTGCTTAATGCTAATTAAACTTGCGATTTACAGCAACATCTCTAAGTATAGTTATCACAAACATTTAAGTGGCAATGAACAGGGTTACTGTAAACGGGTATTTCAATTAGCTTGAATCGAGCATTTAATTTACCGTGAACATTAAATAAGTGTGGTAAGTCTATTGCCACTCTATTATTGCACAATAATACTTTTAACTTATTCCTTATCTCTATGCTCTAACATAAGCGCTTTTTACCCCCTTACAGAGCTCTACCTAGTGGCCACAGTCCAGTAAAAGTCCCAGCCTACAGCCCGGATCGACAGGACAGTGGAAGGTGAGTAAGATACAATTAGTCCCCACAGGCGTGTAAACAAAGTTCTAACATAAGTCAGTGAATAGGACAAATCCTGCTATTTTGGAGCAACACTGTATCCTTTTAGACCTGTTCCTGCTTACAATGAAGCCTGACTGTTAGTAAAATGTATCCTTTCCTGTTATAATAGTTCTGCTGCAAATTATCAGCTGATATTCTCTGGTCTGACTGCCTGCTTTACAAGTCTCCTGTGTAATGCTGGTTTCCTAGGCAACTAGGTTTGTTGTGGGGAAGCTGTAGTACTTGACTGCGGTGGAGAGGTATATTCCCTCTTTGGTTTGGCCCTCCCCTGGCCCTGGTGGCCGGGTTTCGCCTGCTCACTGCAATGCACTTTCTGTAAAAGACTAAGTCTCCAGGTTAAGGTGCTTTCCTTTGGGGCGTCCCCTGACTTGAATTTGTCGGGTTTAGCCCGGGTTGCTATGCTGTCTTTCTGTGTCTGAACCTAGATCTGCGCTGGGTGTCCGCTCACTGTAATGCCACTGACTACCTGCTGAATGTACATAGCCTGATGGGCTAGTGTTGCATATCGGCTGACAGTGAGAGAAAGTCTCTATTTGATGGGTGGTGCTGGGGCAATGACCTTCTTGCGCATCTAGACTGGGTGGTACACTGACGCTGTCCTATAATGCTGAGGGGTGAGGATGCTATCCGGTAGAATCTATGCTGCACTATATGTAAGTCTGTCCACCTGGCAGCACTCCTATGAGGATTTTAGATTGGTCTGTGACTGGTTAGCACACTGTTCTGCAGAAGATAGAGCCAGCTGGGTTGTATAAACGCTGCTATGATGGCTCCTCCCTATAGGGGCGTGTGGGGTGCAGGGTTTTCATCACTCACCACCTCCTTACTCTCTCCGACCTCCAGATCTCCGCCTCTTCACGGTCAGCCACTGACAGGGGGTAGCTCCGGTCACTCCGCCTACCCGAACACCTCGATCTCCTTCAGGCCCGGCCTCCAGACGACCTCACACCAATGGCGCCTGGGTCCGTCCCTCAGCTACCGCGTCACCCGACTCCGGCTCCGCCTCTTCAGCTCCGGACTCCTCTGTGATGCCGCAGTCAGCTACACCGAGGCACCGGGTCCCGCTACGGCTTCACCGGACCGGACACTGTTCACGGTGAGTCACTCTTCTTCTCCCCAGCATCGCTCTCCACTGCGACTATGCTGCGCAGCTCTGCTCCACAACTTTCCTGAGGTAAACTGCGCCACAGCCAGCAACGGCTGCAGCCTTTATATTTTCTTCCTTGTGGCCAACTGCCTCAGTACTGTCCATGAGACCAAAAAACTTTATTGCAGGGACATTAGTGACACAAGCAGAGTGCCCACGAGTCCGACTTCCCCAACTCCTTTTTTAGTTCAGCCCCTTAACAGTCTCTCTGGTCCACACAATAGATGGAGGAGTCCAAGTTTTACTAAATAAAAGGGAAGAACAATGGGGTAATGCTTTTAACCCCTTCTATCAGTTATAACATATACCTATGGTTATTACACATTGCCCCGCTAAAGCTTGCTGGTCCTCCAGCACCCTTATTAACACAACAAGAACTATAACAGTATTACACAATGTACACTCAATCACAATACCTACGGGGTGGAACCTTGCATGTCTTCGCGCAATTTATTATTCACATTTTTATCATCAACCATTCTTTACTTTAAACTTATATAATCAGTCTCTGAATCGGAGTGTCTTCATCCCTCAGGTACTTCAAATGAGTCTGCTGGACATCCCCTCTACACCATCTTTGTGGAGGAATGGGCCACGTTCCTCGGCCTCTCCTCTTTTCTCTGCGAGGAGTATTTCCCTAACACGCTGAAGAAATACAGGGTCTTCCAAAGGATGGTAGGGGACTTGTGGTATTGCGTCTTCTTCTGTACAGTGCTGGCATGGCTCGAGTTGGTTTCTGTGTACCATCTTAAGAACTTGGTGGTCATCTCCATTTCTTCTTATTCCATACAACCCCGTGTCCATAGCCGAAAGGTGAACAATTACGTAGGGTTCAGATTCCCAGAAGGGATCTAAGTCATTACCCCATTGGTCATTCAGCTTCCAAACTTGGTCTCCCACTCGGAACGATGCGGCATTCGCGTTCTGGCCATAACTTGTCCCTTGTGGGTGGTGGGCTGTCTCCACCCTTTCTTCCACTATTTTCTCGGCCAGTTCATGCCGATGCTCGTGTTCGTTCACCCCATCGGTCTGTGTCACCTCCGTCCCCTGGGGGAGGGTGTCAAGCTCCTGATTCGCTGCTCTGTTTCTCCTGCCAAAAGGTTGCCTGTGGGAGAATGGCGGTGGACTTCTGCACTGGATGGGCCTCTGCTTCGGGAACGCTTCTTCCACTCTCTCCCATTCACTGGCTTGGTCTGTACTTATTCCTGCTCCACCAGATTCGGCAGCACCCTCTACTTTTGGCTGGTAAGACCACCTGCGAAACTGACGTCTGTTGGGAGCAAACCGGCTTCCTTTAACTGGTACACCACCAGGGCCCGTCACGTTGGCTGCTTCGGCACCCTTTTCTCCTTCCACCACATCAAATTCCACCGTCTCGCCATCTCCAACACTGCGCAGAAACTTCCAGGGGTTGTTTCTTTGGTACTCTTTACTTAGAAGGGCGCCCATCTCGGCCATCTCGGGCATTGAATGCACTAAAAAATCAGGTGCGATGCGACAGATGAGATGCCCGAGATTTCCCATAGGGAACAATGTTAAATGTCTCAATTGACCCGATTTTCCTGTTCAATGCCTCAATTGACCCGATTTTTCCATAGGAAACAATGTTAAATGGGCCACAGAGGCCAAATAGGCACCCTGAAGTGTATAATGGCCACCCGAATTGTTAACGCCACCCCACGATCAACGTCAACCCGATGCGTGGCGAGCGCAGCGAGCCCGCGAGAGGGGCGGTACGCGTCCTACGACCTTTTCATACCCCCACTATCCACGTCGGCGTGGAGTTGAGAATAGAAAGTGGCGAGCGCAGCGCGCCCCTTCACAGGTATCCGCGTCCCCTCGCGGGCTTCACAGCTGTCCGCGTACCCTCGCGGGGCTCGCTGCGCTCGCCACGCTTCGGGCTTGGTGGCTCGCTGCGCTCGCCACACTTTCTATTCTCAACTCCACGCCGACGTGGATAGTGGGGGTATGAAAAGGTCGTAGGAAGCGTACCGCCGCCCCTCGCGGGCTCGCTGCGCTCGCCACGCATCGGGTTGACGTTGATCGTGGGGTGGCGTTAACAATTTGGGTGGCCATTATACACTTCAGGGTGCCTATTTGGCCTCTGTGGCCCATTTAACATTGTTTCCTATGGAAAAATCGGGTCAATTGAGGCATTGAACAGGAAAATTGGGTCAATTGAGACATTTAACATTGTTCCCTATGGGAAATCTCGGGCATCTCGTCGGTTGATCGCACCCGATTTTTTAGTGCATTCAATGCCCGAGATGCCCGAGATTTTTTACTAACGATGCCCACAATCAAAATCGTGGGCGCCCTTCTAAGTAAAGAGTACCGTTTCTTTTTATGGCCGTGTGATGTACAAAGACATCATCACTTGTGTCAATCCTGTTGATGAAGCCATATCTCTTCTGGACATTAAACCACTTGACGGTTCCTTGTACCTGTGTAGCCAGAACTCTCTTCCCCACCTGGCTTCTCCGGTCATAGATAGTGCATTGCATAATTCGTCCCACGGTCTGAGGTCGGTTGAACAGTTCTTGGGTCAGTTTTGAGATGAGTTCTTCAGGGCAACTTCTTAGGACATTCATTCCAATAATTATGGGCGGCAACCATTGGTCTTTAACGTAATTAAACATCCCTGATTGAGGAGATGAGCTTGCCCTATGTCGATCTCAGCCTCCCAGTATCCGCAACACTCAATACGTTGTCCATTACTGGCGAATAGATTCAACCCGGCCGGTGGTATGGCTATGATACTTTCTTTCCTCCAATGCTTAGTGAACTCATTCCATTGAATCGTAGTCACTTGTGACCCGGTATCCAACACTGCTGGTATACTGACTCCATTCACTTTGATCTCCATGGTAGGGCAACATCCAATGAATTTTGGTATCCATTCCTGCGATGTAGGACCTTCTTTTGAAGATTCTCCCGAGGGTTGGTCCCTGACCTTGGGAGTTCTTCGTTTAAATGTTCCGTACTGTGGCAATTTTGCTCAATATGCCCGCCTTTCTGGTCATGCCTGCAGATGGGTCTTCCTAGACTCGCCAGTCTCTGAATATCCCTTCTCATATTAGCCATTTCTGATGATAATTCCTCTATCTGCCCTTTTAGTAAGGACAGCAGATCAGGAGTGGCGGCTTGCACATGCTGAGTAGCAGGAGACACCTTTCGGGCAGGTCCAGTTGCCCCTAGATGCTCGTCTTCATCATACGTGATCCTCTCCTGGAAGCCAGGTAGCTCTGGGAAGGACAATTCCGTGTTTGGCATTGTCCCTATTAACTTAATGGCCTCTTCTTTGAAGTCTAAGAAGGAGACTCCCACCTTCTGTAGCCGTAGCAGTTTTAACTGTGCCTTAATATTGCCGCAATGAACTCCCTCAATGAGGCGACTTATAAGCGTGTTATCCACGTCTAGGATCTCTGTACTATTGACGGCTTTGATATCTTGATACGCCTCCAGTATGCCCAAAGCAAAGTCTCTTAAGGCCTCTGTAGGCCTCTGCCTCCTCGCATAGAACCTCGACTTCAGTTCGGACAATGTAGTGATCTCGAACGTGGTAGACAATCTCTTAAACACATGCTCCGCTGTTTCCTTTTCAGTCTCGGGCCAAGATAATACTTCACGTAAGGCCGCCCCTTTCAGTTGTCCCATTACAATTTCTACATGTTGTTGTGTCGTTAGAGTATATATCTTAAGGATTGACCGCATCTTATTCCTGAAGTCCGTGAATGTAGCGGTCTCTTTTCTTGGGCTCTCTCCGGAATAGGTGGGTAGCCAAGGGGTTCCGAAGTAATACGGCATCGTAACTATACTTCCACCCGTTGCACTACCTTGACTAAGTGTAGGGTCGGCTAAAGAACCAGTCCCGACTGGACCAGGTGCAGGGCCGGACGAGGAGCTAGCCACCACCGGTGGTTCCTGTTGTCTTTGGCTCCCTGATGCATTTTCTCTATTTGTTTCTTCATCCGCCATTTCCCGGTCGTATCCTGTTCTAGTGACGCCAAATGTAAACTTCAGGTAAGTAAAGGTTGAATGTCTCACTTAGTGTCAGTTCAGATTTATCCAGAGGTAAGTATTTCTTTTCGTAGGTTATTCTTTCTCCACAGAAGATCACAGGAAGGTTTAAAATGATTTATTACAATATTTCATAACAGTAAATACACATCTGACATTGACAGTAGACAATTGATACAATACACAAGATGGTGTTTTTATTATACCGGAACATGTACTGGTTATCCGAATGTCTCCTACGGCTCAGGTTTCCTCAGTTCAACAAACATATTACCTTACCATATAGGCTGAAAACAGTGCATTACAAGTGTTACAACATTTACCAATGAACAGTACCTATGACAGCAGTTACTCTGCTTAATGCTAATTAAACTTGCGATTTACAGCAACATCTCTAAGTATAGTTATCACAAACATTTAAGTGGCAATGAACAGGGTTACTGTAAACGGGTATTTCAATTAGCTTGAATCGAGCATTTCATTTACCGTGAACATTAAATAAGTGTGGTAAGTCTATTGCCACCCTATTATTGCACAATAATACTTTCAACTTATTCCTTATCTCTATGCTCTAACATAAGCGCTTTTTACCCCCTTACAGAGCTCTACCTAGTGGCCACAGTCCAGTAAAAGTCCCAGCCTACAGCCCGGATCGACAGGACAGTGGAAGGTGAGTAAGATACAATTAGTCCCCACAGGCGTGTAAACAAAGTTCTAACATAAGTCAGTGAATAGGACAAATCCTGCTATTTTGGAGCAACACTGTATCCTTTTAGAGCTGTTCCTGCTTACAATGAAGCCTGACTGTTAGTAAAATGTATCCTTTCCTGTTATAATAGTTCTGCTGCAAATTATCAGCTGATATTCTCTGGTCTGACTGCCTGCTTTACAAGTCTCCTGTGTAATGCTGGTTTCCTAGGCAACTAGGTTTGTTGTGGGGAAGCTGTAGTACTTGACTGCGGTGGAGAGGTATATTCCCTCTTTGATTTGGCCCTCCCCTGGCCCTGGTGGCCGGGTTTCGCCTGCTCACTGCAATGCACTTTCTGTAAAAGACTAAGTCTCCAGGTTAAGGTGCTTTCCTTTGGGGCGTCCCCTGACTTGAATTTGTCGGGTTTAGCCCGGGTTGCTATGCTGTCTTTCTGTGTCTGAACCTAGATCTGCGCTGGGTGTCCGCTCACTGTAATGCCACTGACTACCTGCTGAATGTACATAGCCTGATGGGCTAGTGTTGCATATCGGCTGACAGTGAGAGAAAGTCTCTATTTGATGGGTGGTGCTGGGGCAATGACCTTCTTGCGCATCTAGACTGGGTGGTACACTGACGCTGTCCTATAATGCTGAGGGGTGAGGATGCTATCCGGTAGAATCTATGCTGCACTATATGTAAGTCTGTCCACCTGGCAGCACTCCTATGAGGATTTTAGATTGGTCTGTGACTGGTTAGCACACTGTTCTGCAGAAGATAGAGCCAGCTGGGTTGTATAAACGCTGCTATGATGGCTCCTCCCTATAGGGGCGTGTGGGGTGCAGGGTTTTCGTCACTTACCACCTCCTTACTCTCTCCGACCTCCAGATCTCCGCCTCTTCACGGTCAGCCACTGACAGGGGGTAGCTCCGGTCACTCCGCCTACCCGAACACCTCGATCTCCTTCAGGCCCGGCCTCCAGACGACCTCACACCAATGGCGCCTGGGTCCGTCCCTCAGCTACCGCGTCACCCGACTCCGGCTCCGCCTCTTCAGCTCCGGACTCCTCTGTGATGCCGCAGTCAGCTACACCGAGGCACCGGGTCCCGCTACGGCTTCACCGGACCGGACACTGTTCACGGTGAGTCACTCTTCTTCTCCCCAGCATCGCTCTCCACTGCGACTATGCTGCGCAGCTCTGCTCCACAACTTTCCTGAGGTAAACTGCGCCACAGCCAGCAACGGCTGCAGCCTTTATATTTTCTTCCTTGTGGCCAACTGCCTCAGTACTGTCCATGAGACCAAAAAACTTTATTGCAGGGACATTAGTGACACAAGCAGAGTGCCCACGAGTCCGACTTCCCCAACTCCTTTTTTAGTTCAGCCCCTTAACAGTCTCTCTGGTCCACACAATAGATGGAGGAGTCCAAGTGGTACTTATGTATTATCTGGGCTCCCATGTTAAATGCACACCATTTTTTCATACCCCTACTATCCAACCACGCATGGAGTTGATTTTATATAGTGTGGCGAGCGCAGCGAGCCACCGTGCCCGAAGCGTGGCGAGCGCAGCGAGCCCCGCGAGGGGATGCGGTCTCATAAGAAAAACGGGAGCCCAGATACTACATAAGTACCGTCCAAGTTTTACTAAATAAAAGGGAAGAACAATGGGGTAATGCTTTTAACCCCTTCTATCAGTTATAACATATACCTATGGTTATTACACGTAACCATTATTATCATCTGATTGGCTTCATGTATACTCTAGTGCTTCAAAACTGACTACACCAATAAACACTAAAGTGTTCTGAGCCGAGACAAACACAACTTAAATCCATCCAAACAAGCGAATGTCGAAATTTAATTGTTCTTCCGTTTCTCTTCCTTACTCTCACAGCGCATCATTAATGTAGATGTGTAGCTACATCATATGTATTTGTAACATTGTTGCGCTATAATAATACAATTCTAACTGTCCGTAGTTAGACATGCCAAATAGATACACCTACTTATCCTGCCCGGATACGCCTACAGGCATCAGCCTATAGTAAGGGCAGCTAATAAATACACTGACGTGTGATACACACGTCAGCACTGACGAAGCTCATAGCGAAACAGCTGTCTGCACGCATACACTGCCTGCGGCGCCGGCTGACTGTGACACCGATACCTAGCGCCGACCAGGACACATGCTGAGAGCTCACGGAGGACACAGAGCTCTCCTGCAACAGGTAAGCGTTGTTAGCCACACCGACCTGCTCAGCTACAGCTACTGCCGGTTGGCGGACACACTCATTACCTTCCCTGATTGATTGTCTGTATTGATTGTCTGCATACGCAAAATTTCTTTATGACACTCCACTTTGATTATATGCGGTATATAACCATTTATGCCCATACCTAAGCGCCAGACTTATCTTATGCACTAAGGCAACACTGCTTGCAATGCGGTAAGATTATTGTCATTAGACCATTGCGTCTCTTTTCCCTCCTTTCCACATCTTTTTTCAGGGATTCCCTACCTACTTCATGTAAGATTTGGCAGGACCCTGCACTGTCCTTTGCGCAACAGGGCACCATATATTTGCATGAAGGGATAGGAGATATCCCTCTCTGTTAATTAACGCCATCTTGTGGTGTGTACCGCTCACTTCCCATCAATGTCTTGACATATGGGAAGCAGCAGCCTACCAACCCACCTGATATAAGTCGTCTCTATATACACCCTATCTGGGCACCCCTATCACATTTCCATATCATCAGCACTCTCATCTCTACCGAAAGGATTTCGGCTAGACCCTGCACTGACTTGCCATCAACAGGGCACCTTATCCAGGGGTAAGAGACAGCAGATGCTCATTCATTTTTTCACTCTTCTATTCCTGAAAATCTGGCTTCACAGCACTGATTTACCTATTGCCTCGACCTAGAACTAGGACTAGTTGGTCGGGACAATGTCGGTGACTGTGATTTCACTAATCATTCAGTGTCTATTTTATAAATCTATACAGCAATCACCAGACCCTGTGGCTACCATCGCTTTCCTGTATGCTTAAATTTAAGAAAACATTGTACCCAGAGAATTATTTTACTCTGATAAAATTTAGAAATCTTGAATTTTGCATGTGGGTACACACCATACAATCATTGGTGTTGACCGGATTTAAATTCTGTCTTTCCATTTCGCTACCGTTTTAAAAATTACCAGCAAAACTTGTATAACAGACTTACCCACTGTGGTTTAACCTATATATTAGTCTATTAATTATACATTACTGGTAATTAAACTTTTTTTCACGTCAGCATTTCTTTGACGAGACTCTATTGAGCCGTTATTGGTTATACTAACCAATCTTATATGTTCTGTGTAGTTTGTCTGTGTCTTTGTCCTCTAACAACCTTTTATTAACAATTATTAAAAGCTATGTTTTAAATTTATCATCATTACTTAGAAGTTTTTTTCTACAAAAGCGTGCCCCCAAACAAAGGAGAGTACTTTTTCTCCCCTCTTTTCTTACAACTTAAAAAGTGTCAGTCTTGAAGCTAATTGTTTGGTCATATGATGAGTACATGCATTCTGCTATCAAGAACAAGGTACTTGGGGCCTAATCTTGATCGTAGGACAAGTTTTTTCTCATAATGGGCAAAACCATGTTGTACTATAGGTGGGGCAGATGTAACATGAGTGTTAGATTTGGTTGGGGTGTGTTCAAATTGAAATCTAATTGCAGTGTAAAAATTAAGAAGCCAGTATTTACCTTGCACAGAAACAAAATAACTCACCCAAATCTAGCTTTCTCTGCACATGTTACATTTACCCCACATGCAGTGCACATGGTTCTGCCCATTTTGTGAACAAATGTATCCTGCGATCAGGTCTGAATTAGGCCAAAAGTCTGATGACTAATGGTATGTACACACGGTGAGATTCCCTTCCTATTCGACTTATGATTCGATTGCTATGCAATCTTTGCTAACTGTACTATGTACATAAAATTCCTGCTATCTACATTCGATAGAAACATAGATACATAGAATTTGATGGCAGATAAGAACCATTTGGCCCATCTAGTCTGCCCCTTTTTTTATCCTTCAGGTAATCCCAACCCTTGATCCTTATTTCTTTGTAAGGATATTCATATGCCTATCCCAAGCATGTTTATATTGTTCTACTCTCTTAGCCTCTACCACCTCTGATGGGAGACTATTCCACTTATCCACTACCCTTTCTGTGAAGTAAATTTTTCTAACATTTCCCCTGAACCTACCTCCCTCCAGTTTCAGCAGTACCGTAAGGCTTGGGGGAGCGGGGGCTGCGTGGGCGCTGGGTGCTGGACAAGTGTGAGTGTGACAGACAGAGAGTCTGTCACACTACACTCAGTGGCGGAGATACTGCGGGGGCGCCGTGTGCCGGACAAGTGAGTGTCCGGCACACTACACAGTATGTGGCTGGTTGTTGTGGGAGGGAGTGCAGGCGGGCGGGCTGTCCAATGGGAGGGCAGGTGGGCGGGCGGGGGCACGGCCTGGGATGGTGTCAGAGGCAGGGGAAGCAGCAGTGTCTGCTGGTCCCTGCCTCAGCTTCTCCTATGCGTGTGACGTCATCACGTCACACGTTGGATTGGAGACAGAGGCCAGAGCGAGGAGAGGAGCCGGGAAGCCAGCAGGGTAGGCAGCAGAGGGAGTGCCCCACCCAATCCTCACAGTGAGTCTTTATGAATATATATATATATATATATATACACAGATGGAGTGCCCGTCATTCTTGCAGGGGCTAGCGGTAGATCTACCCGAGACACGCGTGCATCCCCTTACTACGGTGCTCCATGCCACATTATATATATATATATATATATATATATATATATACTTCCCAAATGGTGGTATAGCGCCTGAATTTAATTAAATTAATTAATAAAATTATATATATATATATATATATATATATATATATATAGCCATGCGGGGGGGGGGGGCACCACTCATTTTTTGGCTGGGGGGAGCAAAATTTATAGTTACGCCACTGAGTTTCAGTGCATGTCCTCATGTTCTATTACTTCTTTTCCTTTGAAGAAAATGTCCCTCCTGTACTATGTTAAAACCCTTGATATATTTGAAGATTTCTATCATGTCCCCCTTTTCCCTTCTCTGCTCCAAACTATACATGTTAAGGTCTTTTAGTCTTTCCAGGTAAGTTTTGTGATGTAGGCCATGCACCATTTTAGTTGCCCTCCTTTGTACAGTCTCTAATGTATTTATATCCTTCTGAAGATATGGTCTCCAGAACTGGACACAGTATTCCAGATGAGGCCGTACCAATGACCTATAAAGTAGCATTATTACTTCTTTTTTTCTGCTTCTGATTCCTCTCCCTATGCAACCAAGCATCTGACTAGCCTTCCTCATTGTTTTGCTACATTGATTTCCTGCCTTTAAGTCACTTGAAAAAGTGACTCCTAGATCCCTTTCCTCCTCAGTAGTTTCCATTATAGTACCCTTGATACTATATAGAGCTTTGGGGTTTTTGAGTCCCAAGTGCATAATTTTGCATTTTTTTAACATTAAACTGTAGTTGCCATGCTCTTGACCAATTCTCAAGTTTACCTTGATCATCAGTCATTTGATTTGCCCCTCCTGGTGTGTCTACTCTGTTGCATATCTTTGTGTCATCTGCAAAAGGGCATACTTTCCCTTCAATACCATTTGCAATGTCACAAAAAAAAAGATATTAATGAGCACTGGTCCAAGTACAGATCCCTGGGGTACTCCACTGGTAACATGTCCCTCCATAGAATGCACTCCATTTACTACAACTGTCTGTTTCCTATCCTGCAATCAGGTTCTTATCCATTTAATTGTTTATAATCCAATCCCACACTTTCAAGTTTATTTAGCAGTTTGCGATGTGGGACAGTGTCAAATGCCTTACTAAAGTCTAGATATGCCACATCTACAGCCCCCCTTCATCTATTATTTTGGTCACGGAGTCAAAAAAAGTCAATAAGATTTGTTTGGCATGATCTCCCTGCAGTAAAACCATGCTGTTTTGGATCCTGTAAATTGTTTAATTTAAGATATTCCACTATTCTTTTTTTTAATAGTGTTTCCATTAATTTCCCTACTTCTGATGTAAGGCTCACACTGGTCTATAGTTACTTGCTTCTTCTTTGCTTCCGCTTTTGTGCAGTGGAACTACATTTACTCTTTTCCAGTCCTCTGGAACTGCACCTGTATCTAGTAAATGGTTGAATAAATCTGTTAATGGCGCTAACAGCACATCTTTTAGTTCTTTTAGTGTCCTTGGATGCATTCCGTCTGGCCCCATTGATTTATCCACTTTCAGTCTTGAGAGTTCTGTTATGACTTTCTCCTTAGTAAATGTACTTCCATCTACCTTATTTTTATGAATGTCCTTGCAACTTAACTGTGGTCCCTTCCCTTCTCCTTCTATAGTGAATACGGAGCAAAAATAATTATTAAGATGATCTGCAATTGCCTTGTCTCCCTCCACCAAATTTTCAGTGTCTCTCCGAAGTCTTATTATTCCTCCATTTGATTTTCTCCTTTCACTCTATACTTAAAAAAAGTTTTGCTTAATTTATCTACTGATTGAGCCATTTTCTCCTCAGCTTATGCCTTGGTACGTCTGATCACTTTCTTAGCCTCCTTGCGTCTGGCAAGATACACTTATTTGTTATTATTATTTTGAGTCTGCTTGTATGTCCTAAAGGCCATCTTTTTGCTTTTACACTAGTTGATACCTCTCTTGTAAACCACACTGGCTTCCTTTTCCTGGTGCTTTTCTTAACCCTTTTGAGACAAAGGTCCGTTGCATTTTAATTTTTTCCACCTCTCCTGTACTCCTTTCAAGTTCCTCCAATCCGCTAATGAATCGCTTAAACATCTCCCCATTTTTGCAGTCAGCCTTCCTAAAGTCCAACACCTTAGATTTTGTGTGACTAGAGTTGGATCCTGCCTTGATACTAAACCATACTGCTTGATGATCACTGGATCCTAGGTTCTCATCCACATATATGTCTGATATCCTGCACCATTTGTGAGTATTAAATCTAATATTGAGTCTTTGCGAGTAGGCTCCCTCTCCAATTGCTTGAGAGATGCTCCCTGTAGGGAACTTAGAAATTTGCCACTTGTAGTTGATCTTGCAAAAGACTCCTCCAAATTCACATCAGGTAGATTAAAGTCTCCTATGATTATGACCTCTCCCTTTAAAGCCAAAAGGCTCCTGTCCAAATCCTGCCCCTGGCCTGGTGACCTATAGATTACCCCAGTGCTAATAGTGTCCTTTTACCCCATTTCTATGGTCACCCAAAGGGCCTCAGTTTTTTCTTCAATGTTTTGTATTAAAGTAGCATATATGCTTTTCTTTACATACATTGCGACCCCTCCTCCGATTCTTCCCATTCTGTCCTTCCTAAAGAAATTGTATCCTGGTATAGCTATGTCCCAGTCATGATTCTCATTACACCATGTCTCTGTAATAGCCACATTGTCTAGGTCATCCCTTGTCAGTATTGCAGTTAGCTCAGGAATTTTGTCTCCTAGGCTTCTGGAGTTTGCACACATAGCTTTAAAAATTTTGCCTGTGCATCTGTTATTCCTAGCCATATCAGACAGTACAAAAATTCAAGTCTAAAGTTGAAATGACCTGTTTGATGATGTTTTTCAACGTCTGTTTTTTTTTTTTACTATGAGCTGTTATGTGTGCCTCTGTCCTACAGTAAGTGCTCATTAAATAATATTAACTATACAACTGTAAATTAATTTCAGTGTTCTTTTGACCCTCATTCATTATGGCGAGGTCAGTATAGAAGTCTGGGGAAAGGTCATCTTCAGCTGGTGTCACCTGCATGAATGAAAATAAATCTCCCAAAGTTCCCAAATGAATAGTAAAGCAAATGGGCTATGCCTCTGAGCAACAACAAACCACACCCGACATGCCTCAAACGTCTACCTTCCTGTATGATTACACTATTTTTGGCAAGCGAAAATTGATAACTTGAAACTCTGAATTGTTTTAGAAAAAATATTTGTGAGTTTTGCTTGAAGGACAAATTTAAGAAAACTTCTACAAAAAACTTCACATCTTTTTCTTAAAAAAAGGAAGTATCCCTTGACAGACATTAAAGCACTGATAGAACCTATACCAACGCACATCGAAGATCTTCTGTTGGCCTTTGACTGTTTTGACAATTTTTCTTTATCTAGGGGTATCTACAACTATGGTATTTTTTATCTGTTAATTTTATAAACATACTGTCTGACAAGTAAACAGTGATTAAATATATTCTGAATTTTTTAATATTGATTTTTATTTTTTATGCCTTTTTTTTATTAGCATTACTATTTCTGCTGATTTTTTATGGTTGCTATTTCCTCTGAGGTGTCATACAGATTTATGGTAGGTTGCAACACCTTTCAGTGAACCAAAGAGGCAATTCCTCATCGGCAAAGAGAGGTTTTGTAATGGGTTGTGAAACTACATGATTTTCTTCTCCATCTGGAGTTTGAAGAAGAAATCTGGGAGGTTTCTTTGAGGTTGTGTGTTGCTAGGAAATCTCTTGTTGGTTGATTATGTGCTGTGATGGATCTACGGCTCTTCATGACCACTTTTGCTCCTTAACCTTTTTACAAGTTTATACAGTAATGGATGACTGTATATGAAAAGGAATTAATACCAATGTTTTGTGCTATGAGAAACATGAAGTTGCAATCTGTCTCCAGAGTCTCTCAGCTAAATATATTAAAATGCACAATAGAATGGTCCATGCACTACAATTGTCATTTTCAAATGATTAATAGCGAAGTTATTCATGTTTTTTTTCCCCTGTCCTCCCACAATTGGGATTTGGAGATGTCATGTCAAAAACAGAAGGCTTTTAAATACCGCAGACCATGAAGTCCAGCTAAGCATATGTAATTCAGCATGATCTAATCCCACATATAAAATCCAAGGGGAATAGGTAGTACAGTATACCAAACAAACAATGCCTTAAAAAACACAAGAGGAATTTTTGTGACTCTTTTGTGAGTCATATAATCCAATAGTCTATTTTTAAACAAATACTCTGATTTCCCATTGAAACATGAAGGTCTTAAATTTAATGTTATATGAGACGTCTACTTGTGATATTTACAATAACCAAGAATTGTGTTTCAGACTGACTATTTCTGTATATATCTCAGATATAAACTTTCTGAGTTATTTATAAACTGTTTGTTTATGCGTATGATATCCTGCCAATAGTTCTCAGTTCCAGGGGTCTGATGCTAAGAAACAAGTTTTGTTACTTAAATGCCAAAGGTGAGAAGAATGTAAATCTCGAAAAGGAAAGTCATGGGAAATCTGTATGCAGCTGCACTATCGGCCTGCAGACAAAAGTAAGATTAGGCCGTGTTGTAGACATATGGGTTTAGTCAAAAGCTGTGCTCGGTCTAACTCATTCACTTCAATGCAACAGCTTTAAAAAAAAGAGCAAACTCTCACTTTGTAAAGTTTGATTTTGTAAAAATGACATAAAAGCCAGAAGAGTCTGATTTCCGTTGTTCTCAAGGAAGAATGTGACATCAACATCAAAGATGAGTGTGGCATAAAATAGAAACAAAAAGTATTAAAACAAATAAAACAATTTAAGTTTAAAAGTAACAAAAAATGTGAAAAGTTATTATAAGTAAAAATAAATAATATTTAATTTAGCATTAAATCACAGATTTTTTTTCATAAGGACACTAGAAATACCTGTGATAATCTTTTATGAGAATTTAATTTATACATTTCTTTGGAGAAGCCGCACTCGCTACTTGTGTCCTTGATGCTGGGGTGTTGCACTAAGGAGCCTTCAAGGTTATCAAGGTGTCCAAATTCAACATGGGTACATATGAGGCCACTCACCAGACTTGCTTCAAAATTCACTCTTGTGGCTTATTACGCATAGCTTAGCTTTTACATATGTCTATGTTTCGTCAATCTCATGAGCCTTTGTCAAGACATAGCCAGCTTTACTCTTCATTAAATGTTTCAAAATTTGATTGACATTTGATGAAGAGTCTCATATGTACCCACGTGCATACATATTTAAATGTGAGTGTATCTTCAGCTTGTAGTCCCGTATGTCTGGAAAAGTGGAATGGGGCAGGCAAGGATAATTTCAACAGTGGTGGATTTTACCTTTAGCACCTAAAGAAAAAAACACCAGTTCAGTGAGCTCAGCTGAGTCAGTTGCAGTCTGCATGAATATAATGGTTCAGTGGCTTCACTGTCCCTGGCAGTGCCTTCCTATTGGAAGTCCGACCTGGTGGTCACCCGCATGACAGGCAATCCCATTTGGAGGTTTTCTTTCAGCTCAAAACTGCCAGACCAGGCTGTTATAAGCATAAAATTGGCATTCTGTGAGAAGCCACTCCCTGCCTGCTCATCAGCCATAACTGGCTTCTTTAGGTTGCAGCCGATGCAGCCTATTGATGTCGGGGATGCACTGAAGCCAGCGCGTCGGTGCGTAATCTGGGTCCTGGTGTCTGCTATCTCCATTACGCATACGACTGAACCCAGATTTTATGATGTCACACAGTGCAGCACCTCTGATTCAGCACAGAGGAGTCATGGACAGGCAGTCGGAAGCCATGAAAGAAAGTGTGGTGGCTGGAGAGCCAGTGTGGGCTTTGGCTGGTTAGAGCTTGTTATGCAGGAGAAGCGGTCCGCTAAAGGGGGTTAATACATCTGCCTCATTTATCCCTATGTTACATGCATTTTTAATTAGGTATCTTGTGGCCACTTAAATAGAACAACTTGTTAAACACAATACATGAGCAAGCCCTAACACATATTATTGTATTTTCACCTCTCAGCCCTTTGGCTAAGATCAAGTGTAGTATCTGTTCTAATTAGTGGGTCTGGACTGATTCCTGACAGAGAATAGGGAAAAACTGGACTGAGTAACCACTCCAATGCTGGAGGCTGTGGCAGAGTCTCTGGCATGGAATTGGGGAACGTCTAGTTGAGTACCTACTGCCATGCTAGGGGTAAGCCACATGGCTTCTGATGGTTAGAGACATGGACAGATTAACAAATGGGCGGATAAAGCTGCAGCTCCAGGCCTTAACACAAAAATAGGCCCATCACTGGCCACATGGTTGCCCAAATGTATTAAAAATAACATTTTCAAAAGCTTCTAAAAAGTAAATAAGCAACCAATCAGATTCTGTCTTTCATTTTCTAGGATGCAATGGAGAAATGGTAGACGAAAATTGATTGATGGTTGCTATGAATTAACATCCTCTTTTCATTATTAGAAGCTTTAGTAAATTTACACATTTATGCAATTTTTGTACTTTTGTACAAATACTTTTGTATTTTTTTATATAATTAGGGAGACACTGGGGCGTATAGTGTATGGCAGGGGTGTCCAAACTTTTTGCGAGGAGGGCCAGATTTGGTGAGGTGAAAATGTGTGGGGGCCGACCATTCAGCCTTACATTCTTTGAATCATTAATCACATTAGAATGGTGCCCCTTCACTGTATATTCCCCTGCCTGCCCCCTCCTCTGTATTTCCTCCAGCCTGCCCCCATTCACTGTATGTCCTCCACTCTGCACCCTTCACATTATATTCCCCTGCCTGACCATCCTTCGCTGTATGTCCCCAGCCTGCCCCTCCTTCACTGTATGCCCCCCCCATTCACTGTATGTTCCCCACTCTGCACCCATTAACTCTGTTCCATAGCTTGCCCCTTTTGTGAATGTCCAGGGCTTGGACGCTCACTCTCCCGAAAGCCAACAAACACATCTCACTGTGGCGGCCGGCACCTCCTCACTACTGCAGACAGGTAAAGGCACGCTCACCGGGACACCACCTTTAGTGTACTGTGCTGTGCATCCTGCCTCTGATGCTCCGCCCGCTTCTGGCTGGAGGCTGCGGGCCACTTGAAATGACTGCATGGGCTGCAATTGGCCCCCGGGCCGGACTTTGGAAATGCCTGGTGTATGGGTTTTACATTGGCATTGGCCTTACCTCCTCCACTACTCATAATAGGCCCTTGAATATTGTCAGCTCCAGGCCAATAAGGCCCTAAATCTGGCCCTAGGTAGAGGAGAAACACAGAGACTGAGTTTAATGCTATCTTTTAAGGGGTTTGTAGCCTCCATATGTATACAGTATATATAATCATTACCTCTTAGCTTGTCACATATGTGCTCTAACTTACATATAATGTTTTACTTTCATAGATGTTGGTATACGCAGTCAATTTATTGTTATGTCCACCACCTTATAATCAGATTAACGGCCGTGTGCAGCATGGACAGCAGCTAGATGGGCTGCAAGTGACTTAATAAGGTCTGGTAGGTTGGCACAGGTACCTGGAGCCATGCTGACTGCAATGCATCACAAAGCTGCTGGATCCATAGAGGGAACATGATGATCGAGGTGGTCCCACAGATGCTCAATTGGGTTTAAAGCTGTGCAAATTGGTGGACAGGGAAGTACTTTTTATTCTTTTTTGTGCTAATCCAACCACTGCAGGACATTTCTAGCCATGTGACTTTCTGAATTGTCTTGCAGGAAGATCCCAAAAGCTCCAGGGAAAAATATTGAATGTGCAAGGATTGATTCATAACCAAATCGGTCAAGATTGCCTTCCTCATTCAACATTCTCAGACCATAATGCTGCAAACCCTAGCTTGTGTTAGGGATGGCCATCGTTGCCTTTGACATCGATGGTTGCTATCAATGGCAAAAGTGCAACTGACCATCGATAGTGTATTTCTATTCAATGGATGACCATCGATGTTTTTTGCATATCGATGGTCATCCATTTTATTTGATTGATTGGGTGGGGGCAGGGCTTCATGGGTGTCGGGGGCGGAGCTAAGCTCAGTGTCCCGGCTCCTTGGTGAAAAGGCAAAAACGAAACTATTCGTTTAAGCTTGACATCGATGGTGGGAAACCATCTGGTTCTCCCCATCGATGGCAAAACTATTCAACATCGGCCATAAACCATCGATGATTTCTAATCATCAATGGTCGATGGCCATCCCTAGCTTGTTTTCTTCCAGTAATGGATGCAGGTTGTTTGTTCTTTGATGTTTCTCACCTGAAACGCCAACATCTATCCATTTGATGAAGCATAAAACGTGACTCATCAGAGAAGGCAACCCTTCGCCAATATGCAAAGGTCCAATTCAGA
Source organism: Crinia signifera (assembly GCF_055691185.1). Classification (NCBI taxonomy): domain Eukaryota; kingdom Metazoa; phylum Chordata; class Amphibia; order Anura; family Myobatrachidae; genus Crinia; species Crinia signifera. The sequence goes on from NC_139221.1 coordinate 284,420,627, forward strand.
TACTTTCACGCAAATTGAAACCTTTGTTAGATTAGGTGCACTGACTATCCATTTTCTTCAGAGGCCAATACTTTGTAGGGTTTGCTAAACTGTCTTTTTAGACACACATCTGGTAGCCCCCCCTGTAGCGTGTCAGTCGGCCCTCACACACCTTTTTAGCAATTGCTCACCTCCCACATCAGTGCCATTTGGGGCTTTGCGGTTTCCATGACAATTATTTGCAATGTTGCCATTTGTCCTATCTCAATACACCTTTACCAGAGCAGCATGAGTTCGCAAACTGCTCTGTTTCAGAAACACTGCCGCAATTGGACTAGAAGGCGACAATTATCCCTTTTTGCAACTTAGATAACTTGCCAATTTTACCCTTGACAGCAAAAGAGTGATATGTACCAAGCCAGTGCATGACATGTGACATACTTTCAAAGACTACGTACTGCTGACATCAAATGTAGGAGGTGGTCATAATATGATTGGACTGTGTATCTTTAATTCAGATTTACCCGTGACACACGGATATATACAAAAAATGGTACTTGTTCCTAGCACGACGCCCATCGCATCGTCGGCGTGGAGTTGATTTTAGACACCGAGCACGAAGTGTGGCAAGCGCAGTGAGCGCAGCGAGCCCTGCGAGGGGACGCGGAATACATGTAAAGTAATACGCAGCGATCGCCACGCATCGGGCTCAGTGGCTCGCTGCGCTCGCCACACTATATAAAATCAACTCCACACCGACGTGGATAGTGGGGGTATAAAAAGGTCGGAGGACCCGTGCCGCCGCCCCTCGCGGGCTCGCAGCACTCGCCACGCTTCGAGTTGGCGTTGATAGTGGCGTGTGGGTGCATTTAACATTGTAAGCACACATAAGGGTGCTTATACAATTAGAAATCGTATAGGGGGGCCATTAACCATTTAACCCCTTCATGACAGAGCCAGTTTGTGCCTTCATGACAGAGCCCTTTTTTTCAAATCTGACATGTCTCACTTAAGTGGGGATAACTTTTTTTTGCTTTTACTTATCCCAGTGATTTTGAGATTGTTTTCTCGTGACACATTGTACTTCAAGTTAGTGGTAAATTTTGGTCGATACAGTCTGTGTTTTTTTTGAAAAATACCAAAATATCGTAAAAAAATGGAAAATTTAGCAATTTTCAAAATGTTAAATTTTCTGCTTGTGAGACAAATAATCTTACCACTCAAAATAGTTAATAACTAACATAGACCATATGTATACTTTATGTTGCCATCATTATTTCAACCTCCTTTTCATTTTTTTGGACACTAGGAGGCTTAAAATATGAATAGCAAATTCTCAAATTTTCAAGAAAATTTCAAACTCTGATTTTTTTAGGGACCAGGTCAGTTTTGATGTGACTTTGAGGGACTTGTATGTGAGACACCCCCATAAATGATGCCATTTCAAAAACTGCACCCCTCACAGTATTCAAAACAGCATTTTGGAAGTTTGTTAACCCTTTAGGTGTTTCACAGGAATTAAAACAAAGTGTAGGTGAAATTTCAAAATTTCTTTTTTTTTGCAGATTTGCAATTTTAATACATTTTTCTAAGGAACACAGTACATTTTACTAGAGAAATGTGACTAAAAATTGATTCCCCCAATTCTTTGGTTTTCATAAATATCCTATATGTGGCCCTAGTGTGCACGGTGACCAAACCACAGGCTACATAATAGAAGGAGCACCTACTTGATTTTGGAGCCTCCTTTTTATGAGATTATTTTTTAGGCACCATGTAGGTTTCTAGGCACCATAAGATGCTAAAAGTTAGGAACCCCCCCACAAGTGACCCCATTTTGCAAACTACACCCCTCAGGGAATTCATCTAGGGGTATAGAGTACATTTCAAACCCCCAGGGGTTTCACCAATTGTGGTACAACTGGGCAGTGAAAATGAAAAAAATTAATTTTTCATTTTCACAGCTCAGTTGTATCAAAATTGGTGAAACCTCGGGGGGTTTGAAATGTACTCTATACCCCTAGATGAATTCCCTGAGGGGTGTAGTTTGCAAAATGGGGTCACTTGTGGGGGGGTTCCACTGTATGGGTGTTTCGGGGGTCATTCAACCAGAATCTGTGCTGCAAAATCCAAAAATCACTCCTTCCCTTCTGAGTCCTGCCATGCACCCAACTGGTATTTTTTGGTCACATGTGAGGCATTGCCGTACCCGGGAGAAATTGGGGCACAGATTTTGGGGTGCTTTGTCTCCTTCATTCCTTGTGAAAATGAAAAATTTTGAGCCAGATCTGCATTTTTGTGTAAAAAAATTTAATTTTTTACACAAAAATGCAGTTCTGGCTCAAAATTTTTAATTTTCACAAGGAATGAAGGAGACAAAGCACCCCAAAATCTGTGCCCCAATTTCTCCCGAGTACGGCAATGCCTCACATGTGACCAAAAATTACCAGTTGGGTGCATGGCAGGACTCAGAAGGGAAGGAGTGATTTTTGGTGGTGGAATGAATGGTGGGTGCTATGTCGCATTAGCAAGACCCCCGAAGCACCAATACAGTGGAACCCCCCCACAAGTGACCCCATTTTGGTCACCAGCTTTGGGAGGGGGGCTGGCGCTGCGGCTGGCGGGGGGGTGGGAGGGGTGCTGGCGCTGCGGCAGCCGGGTGGGTGGGAGGGAGGGGGGCTGCCGGGTGGGAGGGGGGGGGGGGCTGGCGATCGTTGGTGATCGGTGCGGTATACACACACACACACACACACACATATATATATATATATATATATATATATGTGTGTGTATATATATATATATATATACAGATAGCGCAGGCCTTATGCTTGCTGGCGAATCGCCAGCAGCATGCTGCTGGCGATCCGCCAGCAACACGGCGCGCCATCTGACTGAGACGCGCGTGCGTCCCCCACGCACGCGCGTCTCAGTATCCGGGCGGCGAGGCGGACACAATACTGTCCGCCTCCCGCTCGAGGGGGGCTGGGGGGACCCGAGGAGGCTGTGGGGGGGTGCGGGCGCCCGGTGTGGGCACCGGGCGACCGAGGGCAGCACCGTCGGAAGGGGACGCGCGCGCACCTCGTGCGCGCGCGTCCCCTTCCGACACACAGATGGCGCGGGAGCAGGGAATGGCGATGGCGACGCCATCGCCATCCCCTGCAATGATGAGCCCGGCCCCATCTGTATATATACATATATATATACACACACATATATATATATATATATATATATGTGTGTGTGTATATATATATATATATATATATATATATATATATACATATACATTTGCAATACTTATTTTTTATTTTATTTTAACTTTTCTAGCAGCATGATGCTGCTGCTGCTGCTGCTGCTGCGGGAGGGAGGGGGGAGGAGGGCAGCGCTGCGTGCGCACCGGGGGAGCCGGGGGAGCTGCTGCTGCTGCTGCCGGGTGAGTGCCCGGCGGGTGGGAGGGGGGGGCTGCACATCGGTGGTGATCGGTGCTGCACCGATCACCACCGTTTTCTGTGTTACCGAGCGGCTTAGCCGCCGGTAACACAGGAAACGCTGTGATTGACTGTTCAGATTTGAACAGCCAATCACAGCGATCGCCGACCGGGGGGGGCACCCCTGCCCCCCCTGGGCGACGAGGGGGGATGTCTGCTGTCAGGGACAGCAGACATCACCTAACTGTCACTGCGTCTCTAGACGCAGTGACAGTTAGAAGTCATGACGTATATATACGTCAACGGTCGGGAAGTACTTCCCGACCATGACGTATATATACGTCAAATGTCGTGAAGGGGTTAAAAAACAAATTAGGGTGCTTATACAATTTAAAATCGCATCGCATGCGGGCATATATCATGCGATGCGATACAATGCATAAGATGCCATACGACTGAATATCGTGGGCACCATGCTAGGAAATAAGTACCCAAAAAATATTTTGATACCACATTTTCTGTTTGAAGGAATTTTGCTCCTTTTTGTATTGTCCTAGACAGAATGTGAACTTGTATCAAAAGTGGCTTTACAATGTTGTGGGTACAGATGCCAGACACCCAACATGTTTCATCAATGTCAACTTCACAAGGTGTGGCTGTCTAGACTCGATGGTGTGCAAATGGAGCCATGTGGCTATATCTTAGGAATATGTATGTAGATACATCTAAATGTCACTTGGCAGGATATATCAGGCATCATAGTTTAAATACGACACAGCCCACCACTTTCCACATTGGCTGTCAGCCAGAGCAAGCGCAAGCCTTCAGGAACACTGGCCTTTATGCAGAGCCCATAGGCTTCTATTAGGCAACATAAGGTATAAGCCCCAGTGGTTTGCTTTCTGAACCTTTATACATAAGCCCGCCTTGTGGTATCTGTTTTACCATATGGGGAGAGTATCACTAATTTCTACATGCCAGGATCAAAATGTATCTAATTGGCATTGGCATCTAGTTGGCATTGCATGCAGATGATAAAGGACCCAGCAATAATGTAATACATATTTCTAACCCCCGGGACTGTCGTGGCAACAGTTTCATTTTAAATAGGCAGATTTTTTATAATCACTGTGATTGGCATTTTATATTCTCCTCTCTGAGAGAAGCCCGGAGAGAAGACTTTCAGCAGCCGTTCGGCGGACGGGGCTTGGCCGTGACGTCATTAAGCCCCGCCCCATGATGTAAAATAGCCGAATTCACGGATCTCCGTGGAGGGGGCTGGGCTAAAATGACGTGATTGTGCCATTTTAGCTCCTCCCCCTCCTCTGAGACCCGCGGATTGCGGCATTTAAATGCAGAGGTAGGGATAAGATGGCCGCGATCGGGGGGCGCAGTGGGGGTCCAATTTTCGGGAGACTCCCAGCCATTCCGGGAGGGTAGGTAACCCTGTTATACATATGGGGAATGTGGTCAAATTTCTGAATACACTTGAGGGTGGTTTTGCCAAAACCAAAACATGTTGATAAATTAGAACAAAAAATCCCCAGGGTCCACACACATCTGTAGCGGACATCCATTATTAACACAAAGTGATTCCGTTTACATTAACTGAAATGCACCCTATGCCTCTAAGCTGTATATAGGCATGTCTCCCTGTAGGTGTAACTGTCTATCTGCCTCCCATTTGGGCCTCTCTGTCTCCTCCTCTTAGTACCCTGTGTATGTGCTTCCACCATCACATAACTGTACCCAATGATGACAAGTAAGCACAATTGTCTTAATTTTGACATTTTTAGACATTTGACATTTTAGAGGCAAAGAGTGAATGCAGAAATAGTGTCATGGGAGAGTGATGGGTTTGTAGACCAACTTCTGGGCTAAACATCTGGTGCAGATGGTGCTCCTGTTTCAGAAGGATCTTTTTCTCCTAGCATGGAGGAGTCCAAGTGTGACCATATGCATGAAACTACACTGATACACAGATGGAGAATTTATTATTCTATATGAAAATACTGGCAGTCAGGTTCCAGACGGTCAGAATCTCGCCTCCTGTAGCCTAACCTTAACCCTCCCCGCTAGTGGCTAACCCCAAACCTCTTACCCCACTCCCTAACAGTAACCCTCACATCCCAACAGCCTTACCTTAACCCGCCCCCCCTTCTAAGTGCCTATCTGCAACCTTCCCTCCCACAGCCTAGCCCTATGTCCCCCGCTAGTGCCTACACCTAAAACACACAACCCAGAATGATGTTAAACCGCCCTACATACTTACATTTGGGATGTTGGCAGTCTGGATTCCGGTGTCGGCATCCTCATCGATGTTGGGATCCTGGCACCAGTCTTGTGGCCACAAGTCGGGATGCTGGCGTCTGTATTCTGACTGTCTGCCGAGATTTTAACCGCATTTCTACAGAATTATCCATGAAACATAGAAATAGTCCCAAAATAACTCTCCACACTCACCTCTTTTTCCTTCTCTCCATATACAGTGTTTTATGTTGTACTTTGAAAATGATAAGAACAAAGGCAGACGGGACAGTTATCACCACATGCAGTCATTTACCTGGAATACCAATTTACAATGGAAGTTGAAGCCTACATATGTTTTTGGTTTCTCGTCTGCAGAAGATGAAAAGAACGTCCTAGTTGAAATTGAGGTTTCGTTTGATGTAAGTGAAAGGAAAGGAAGGCATAAAATGCCTATACTTCCACATTAGTGAGTTTCCATTCTACTCCAATCTGTAAATTCTATATTCTATATTGGCTATTTATTGCCGCCTAGCCTGTCTTAATGTGTTATTTCAAGTCGGCGTGGCAGATGCGTTTTTCAGTTCCCTCGCGTCTGCCAGGTGTACACACCATTACAAAGAACACAAAGGTGGACATCAAAGGACGTTGTGGTTCAGGTTCTTAAAAGACTTTGCTGGAAATCATCAACTCTGAGTCTGACTAGATATTGATTTTTTTTTTTCCGGATTACTCTTTTTTTAACTAAAATCAGATTTCCCCTCTTCTGAAATATGTTTCTTATTTCAATAGCAATGGGTTATAGAAGCTGAATAATATATTCTCAAAGGGAAGAACAATTTTCTGTTTTTTTTTCTGTTTTCTGTTTAAAATGTTCTGCTCAATTATGTAGAAATGATTATTATTGTCACCTAGAGCAGGTAGCAAGGAGTATGGTTGTAGATCAAATATAATCAATTTACAAAAAAAAAATGTCCTTTATAATGACTGGCGAGGTCAGATATGTTTGCAAGTGTTTCATTGCAGGCTGCAGTCCGGCCCCCTCTCCATGGTGCCAGAGTCTACTGCCCATTCGCTGGTCTCCGAAAACATGGTGCCACTTTTTACATTTACATGCATAAATCACTGGAAAATGGCCATTTGTCCAGTGATTTGTGAAGCTGCGCTGCAGGCGCTGGGCTGAAGTAAAGGTTTGATTAAATAGGTGCAGGATGTGCTGTGTGTGGCCCCCTTGGGCCCCTGGGTGGTCTTGCAGCAGGCATAGTTGTCTATAGACAAAAAGCCTATAGATTGTAAGCTTGGGATCAGGGCCCTCCTACCTCTATGTCGGTTTGTTTCTACCCAGTTTGTTTAATCACTGTTGTTTCCAATTGTACATCACAACGGAATATGCTGCGCTGTATTAGAAACTGTAAATAAATAAATAATAATGTTTGGCCATATTCCATGTTTAAAAAAGTAATTGGTTGAAGCACAATTTAAGATTAGTGACGGGGGATAACAACAATATCACTCGTCATTAAATATGTCCCTGACCATTTAAAAAGTATATAATTTGCACTGTATTCCATACATCACAACTCCATTTGTAACATAAAAAAAATTGAGTTTCACATACAACCTAAGGATTAAAGAATAAGAGCAGAGGAGGTAACATACAGCCCTGTTAACAGGAAACTCTGGGATTGTCAGCAATTAGCAGCAGTTCGCAAGACAAACCGCAATATCCTATTATGCCAGATAAAACATTGGGCAAATGCGTTTGTTTTACCAATGTGTTTTATCGGGCTCTCCTATTTGGACTGCCTGATAAAAGCATGTGCTCTCACCAAAAAAACACGGGTTCACTGGAAAATGGGACTGCTTTCCGGGATTTTGCTTTAACTGCCTGAGACAAGTGAAACAATGGGCCTGATTTCACAGTCCTGGCCTTTATCGGGCGGCTGTGCATGCACTCGGTCCACAATGGGCACACAAGAGCCATCCAGGCAAACAAAGCCAGCAATTGGGAGAAATGGGCACCGAGCATTTGGGGGCGGTACACAGGCGTTTTCTGGGATATCCCCATAAATCTGTCAGGGCTGAAGTTGGAAGCAGCGCAGTTTCTAGTTTGTGAAATAAGAGATATATTGATGTCTAAAACAATTAGCATTTGAGTAGGGTTTCCAGCATGTGCTCTACATGTAGGAACCCCACTGGAATAAAAAGACCAATGAAATGACCAAAGCTCCAGAATTTTTTTTTATTGGTTTTCTTTTTATCCTTAGTGTATTTTACAGTAGACAAAAGTAACAATTATGCACGTTAGAATAGGGGTAATATAGGGGTAGAATATGGATATATAGGTGGGGGACGACGACATTTATAGCTAAATATTGGGAAAGAATAGACCAGTTGTCTGGGTCATCAGAGCTGGCAGAGGCAGTGGTGTATCTACAATGGGTGCAGGGTGTGTGATGCAAATGGTCCCCTGGATCTGTGGGGCCCACTCGGCACACCCTACACCCAATACTTTAAAAATGGCCACTGCTCCATTCTCCCAGAGACCTGCACAGTAGACTCTGACGTTTCCCCCAATGCTCAGCATGCAATGAAGGAAAGTTACACTCACAACCTTATGTGCAGAAGTCAGACACTTAGCACATGAGCTACTTGCCTCGTTGTTCTGAGTATGGGGGTGATTCTGATTTCATTGCTCCCCGCTCACTCACACGGGGAGCGATGTTTAGCGTCTGTGCAATCGCATTTAGACACCCCTTAAGCTGCCGCCCCCCTTGTAAATGCCCCCCTTAATCTGCCGGCCTGCTTCCCGCACAGAGCGCTCACAGATGTAAGACACCAGAGAGGTGTCTTATATCTGCGAGCGCTGTAGAAACCATTCGATGGTTGCAAACCATCAAATTATTTTGCCCCCGCACCCAAGGCTTCAAATGGATGTATATGCTAAACATCCATTCTCATGCGTGCGGGGAACTCGGCAAGCGAGGGGGGTGGCCGTTTGTGAAGGCGGCATTTAATCCACATGCACAGCTTTGCGTATGGACCAGATTAAGGTCCTATATGTACAGATGGAGCGCCTCTCAGCCAGCACTGGGGCTCGCCAGAACACCCCCACTGGCGAGTTGGCGCTTCATCTGACTTGGACGCGTAAGCGTCCCACACGCACGTGCGTCCCAGTTTCCTGGTGGTGGGGGACATGAATACTGTGCGTCTCCACTCCAGGGAGACAGACAGGGTTAGGGGGAGCGAGGAGGTGAGATCAGGCAGTGGGGACCGGAGGCGAAGCAGTGGGGATCAACGGGGGGCTCCGTAGTAAGGGGACGCGCGTGCGTCTCTTGCCCGAGCGTCCCCATCCGGCGACTGTGTAGTGTGAGTGGCTGCAAGCTGGAAAGAGTTTCTGAGTACTAGGTCACTGCCTGCTGCCAGCCTTCGAGTCCACTGTCATCCGATTTATCAACTGTTTAACAGCATTGGTCTAAGTGTCACAGCCATCTCTTGCACTGGCGTGACAGCCTTTATTTCCTTTCTTTCATCCACTGTATCCTGTTACAGTTTAGCACCAGGTTCTAGTCTTTCGGATACCCACTGTCTATAAAATTAGTTCACATTAGTCTCCTGGTAGTTTTAATGATATTGCAATACTGTTTTGCTGCGTAGTTCTATCCTCTCCTTTGTGCCCATACACCAGACGCTATTCCTCTTGTGGGACAACAACAACTTTTCCAGTTATGTCACTCTCAACAATGAATGTTTTAACTACATTCTCTGGGAATTCCTCTCCTGTGACATTATTGAAAAAGATGCATAATATGTGTATTTAAATTAGACCTAATTTAATGTTGAATATCCATCACCTAAAAAAAATATGACACCAGTTACAATAGTACTTAAATGTACTTTTTATTGCTAGAAATATATATATATATATATATATATATATATATATATATATATATGAGAATACAAATGCAATTATACCTTGCAGTCCTAAAAATGAAGCAGGTTGAGTAACGGGAAAGACAAATGCATGTTTAACATTGATGGAAATGTTTTACTGCACAGTAGGAAGCATATTTGAACTTATTTGCAGGATAAAGCAGATACCAAGAGTTACAATTAAGAATGCAATATTGGGTATGCCACAGTGCTTGCTTAGGCTAATGGAGGTCCTGTCATTCAACTGACTCTGCACTGGGAAACAAGATAAACATTTCTATGCGACCCTTTTGCAGGCAAGTCCCCTCTTCAGAAGATCATAAAGAGCAAGAATACACTTGTCTCATATCAACTGGAAAACATCTCTTTAAAAGTTCACTACGCCAGAGAAGCTACAGTGAGGACCTGATTGAAAAACAAGTTGTCTGGTCATCACTGAACTCAGCGGGTGAGATCCAGGAACTATTAATTGAAAAAGACATTTTACTTCCTCGCTTTAACAGGATTTAGGACAAAAGTCTTCATCGCTGGGCAATCCACGTGTCCTGAGACGGATTTTGTGTCTATTCCTCTCAACATTAGGATGAAACAATTTTTTTGCTTTCCTTTTTTCTCCTTAATCCTGTTATTTTCACGGATATAAATATAAATGCTTCCATGCCTTATCATTCTGTGATGGTTATCTGGAAGAGCAAGATATCAACAAGAATATCTCAACAAACCAGCAACAAATAATCACATCATTCAAAAGGGAAACTTACAAATGGAATACCAGGGAGGTCTGATCGATTCCACAGTGTTTACTGCTGATGTAAATGGGGTGGAATTTCCGTGTAAGGAAAATCACCTTTCTTACAACACAATGATGACCTCATCTCCAAACGTCAACCTCTGCGACAGATTCTATGATTTCACATCATTAGGAGAAGGTGGAATTTCTTTTACTGATAACACATCTTCTTTAACGAGATTTGACGATGAGGAGACAGACTACGACGAAGAACTTGATCTATGTTCTCCGCTTGGCCGGCCCAAGCGAAAGCGTGTGATTTCCTACGCCCAACGCCAAGCTGCCAACATCAGAGAGAGAAAGAGAATGTTCAGCCTTAATGAAGCATTTGATTTGCTCCGAAAAAAGGTGCCAACATTTGCCTATGAAAAAAGGCTTTCCAGGATTGAAACACTCCGTCTCGCCATTGTGTATATCTCTTTTATGACTGAATTGCTCAGCAGTCCTGGAAAGAAAAAATAGTAATTTATCTTTTTTTTTTTTTTTTAAATCATCCTTTGCCTGCTTGTGTTTCCCTGCTTGAACCTTGAGGATCTAAATACAGTAGTGTCTGTGGTATTCCTATTTCATGTGTCAGGCTTGGCCAGAATATGAAAGCTCAGCCATATGGATTAGATTTAGCACATACTGTAGAGGGAGAAAGAAGTGACACTGCAAACCTGCTTTACAAGTCTGAAAGAATGACTACATTTTTTGGGGCAGTTTGGCATTGTGGGTGAAACGTTGTTGTTTATATTTGAATGTAATTATATTCATAAAGATATATTATACATATGATATAGTACACTGATGTATTAACCCAGGTGAAGTGATAATGCGGTGATACAGTGGAAGGTGATAATGCACCAATCAGCTGTGTTTGAAAAATGGCAGCTGGAAGCTGATTGGCTGGTGCGTTATCACCGCTTTATCACTTCTAGAACTTAATAAATCTCCCCCATTGTTTGAATCAAGCACTATATTATAAGCTGAAATGAAAAATGTGTGTGGTGTAAAATACAGCTGAAATACAACTTAAAAATGAATAGTCACAAGTGGTATTTGAATGTTGGATAGAACGGCTAGGACATAACATTTGGCAAAATCTTAATACAGGTGCAGCAATAAAAGAACTATGTGTACAGTGTATAGTGATACGAATAACATCCACCTATATATTGGATTATATGATTATATTTCATGTTAGTGCATGTTAGTTCCAGGTTTTTAAAGCATATATAAATACATTTGGATAAATATTTATATTCATCCAATTTCATAGGAAAACAAAAAGTGGCCACAGGCTGTTAGGTGTAAAAAAATAAATAAAAAAAAGTGCCCATACACAGCGCGTTTTGCGGGTGAGTGTGATGCGTGTTCCTGCGCACATCCCTTTGCACAGTTCAAAAAGTATGTGCTGCACATACTTTTTGAACTAGTTTCGGATCGCATTGTATCACACACAAATTGCATGTGATGCGATGCAGTCTAAAACGCATGCAATTATTGTAACGTGTATGGGCACCTTATAGCTTAAATTAAAAAAAAGTGATGCCACCCATAGCAACCAATCAGATTCTGTCTATTATTTCTAGGATACAATAGAGAAATGACTGACAAATCTGGTTGCCATAGGCAACATCACCTGTTTATATTTTTTTGAAGCTTTAATAAATGTATCCCCTAGCTATTACGCATGCTTAAAGTTAATATGTGCAATATATAATGTCATTTACATGTTCCTATGTTGGAGAATGTGTACTGAATACACGCATGCACACACAAACAGTACATACATGGTTTTTTTTTTAAGTTGCTATATATATATATTGAGGATGGGCTAGAACAATATTATTTGTTGTTGAGTATTTCTATGTTTAGTTGAGGTACAGGAAAACATTTCTTTTATAAGACAGAACCACTATTATGTGTTACAGAGTTTGAAAACTTCATTTCTAAAAAGAATTTGTCACTTGCCCTGATTCATGTTATTTTAAAGGTAGAAAGATCTATAAAAAGCAACTAAAGTGTGAGGTATTTCTGCATTATTGGCTGTGACATGCCTAAAATGAAAAAGCTGGAGAGGAATGTTTGACCAAGAGGCCACTTATGTGCCTCACTGTTGGTGCATAGCTGCTGGAAGCCCAGAGAAACCCTGTCGTTTCCTCCTTTGTGTCAGCCACTTTTAGCGAACTAATTGGCTTTTGATAGCAGTTGATGCTGCACTTACACCTGCAGGTGGGAGGGATTTAACTTCACAGGCTAAGGCAAACACAAGGAAACTTTAATTATTTTAGCATTATCTGATAATGCCTCAGAGGTCACTGTAACAAAATGTCTTTGGACAGCACTGAATACAGGTTAAATGGAAAAGAATATTAAAAAGAAAAAAAAAACAAATCACTAGTAGCATCTCTGGGTTAAATAAGTTTTTATTTTAGTATGTGTATGGATAAGATCCAGATCTGTTGTTGCAATGTTTCTTTCCTTTGCTATAAAGTCAGATGGATAAATAGAATATTATAAGGTTTTCTACAAGAATCTAATGCTGCCCATTTACGTGGACAATATATGTTTAAGAATTAAATTGCTTTGTTAGCACTAAATGTATCTATTTTAAATGACTGTATTTAACACAAAAATATATCCACATTGTGTTACATGTATTGTTGTATTTTATTCCTATAGCAAGCATTCAGCATTGGGCAATATATGACCTCATATACAGTATGTGAAAGGCATTGGCGCTTTAAACAAATAACAATAGTAAGCATTACCCTTATGATGATAGATAGATAGATAGATAGATAGATAGATAGATAGATAGATAGATAGATAGATAGATTAGAGAAAAATAGATATTTGATTGAAGATAAATAGATATCTATATAAATAGATATTTAGAGATATACAGAGTACATAGATTTAATGATCAATAGATTTGGAAATAAAAAGAATGTAGATAAATAGATTTAGAGATAAATATATACAATATATTTAGATAGAAGATAAGCAGATATTTAGGTAGATAGATCAATAACTTAATAGAGTAGATAGATTTAGTGATTCATATATTTAGAAATAAACAGATATTTAGATAGATAGATAGATGATAGATAGATAGATAGATAGATGATAGATAGATAGATGATAGATAGATAGATATATTGCAGGGCCCTCCTACCTCTAAGTCTGTCTGTTGTTACCCAGTTTGTTTTATCACTGTTTACTATTGTAAAGCGCAATGGAATCTGCTGCGCTATATAAGAAACTGAAAATAAATAAATAATAAATAAATTGGTACTTGTGTAGTTTCGCTACTTCCGGGTTCTACGCTCGCCACAAACTATGTTAAAAAAGTAACTTAACTCCATGCCAACATGGATAGTTCATATCTCCACTATCCATGTTGGCATGGAGTTGATCTTAAATAGCGTGGCGAGCGCAGCGAGCCACCCTGCCCGCAGCGTGGGCAAGCGAAGCGAGCCCCGCAAGGGGACTCAGACGCACGGCGCCATACTGGCGCAGTGAAACTACACAAGTACCAATAAATTTAGTGATTAATAGATTTAGAAATAAACAGATAGGTAGATAGATAGATAGATAGATAGATAGATAGATAGATAGATAGATAGATAGATAGGTAGATAGATAGATAGATAGATAGATGATAGATGATAGATAGATAGATAGATAGATAGAGGATAGATAGATAGATAGATAGATAGATAGATAGATAGATAGATAGATAGATAGATAGATAGATAGACAGATGATAGATAGATAGATAGATAGATAGATTGATTGATTTAGTGATAAATAGATTTAGAAATAATCAGATATGTAGATAGATAGATAGATAGATAGATAGATAGATAGATAGATAGATGATAGATAGATAGATAGATAGATAGATAGATAGATAGATAGATGATGGATAGATATTGATTGATTTAGTGATAAATAGATTTAGAAATAAACAGATATGTAGATAGATAGATAGATAGATAGATAGATAGATAGATAGATAGATAGATGAAAGATAGATAGATGAAAGATAGATAGATGATAGATAGATAGATAGATAGATAGATAGATAGATAGATAGATAGATAGATAGATAGATAGATAGATATTGATTTAGTGATAAATAGATTTAGAAATAGATAGATAGATAGATAGATAGATAGATAGATAGATAGATAGATAGATGAAAGATAGATAGATGATAGATAGATAGATAGATAGATAGATAGATAGATGATAGATAGATAGATAGATGATAGATAGATGATAGATAGATAGATAGATAGATAGATAGATAGATAGATAGATAGATAGATAGATAGATATATTGATTGATTGATTTAGTGATAAATAGATTTAGAAATAAACAGATATGTAGATAGATAGATAGATAGATAGATGATAGATAGGTAGGTAGATAGGTAGGTAGATATATATATTTAGTAATAAATATATTTAGAAATAGATAGATAGATAGATAGATAGATATATTGATTGATTTAGTGATAAATAGATTTAGAAATAAACAGATATGTAGATAGATAGATAGATAGATAGATAGATAGATAGATAGATAGATAGATGATAGATAGATAGGTAGGTAGATAGATAGATGATAGATGGACCATACATACAATCAGAAAGACCGGTATACAATCATGATTGTGTCCAATTTCCCTTTAATTCCCCGGCAGTCCTTGGTGGACACTCAATGTACTCACAATCTGTCACACAATCCATCTGCTGCATGATTGTATGATTGAAGCTTAATTTAAATAGGGACTGGCCTACTAGGATCAAAAGGATAGGAGTACCAAATATCCTGTTTTTTCATTTATTTATTTTTAATTTCCAGGTTGCCAGTAACTACCATTCTGCTCACATCTGCTTTGTTATGCCATTATTAAATAGCCCTAATGCAGCAATCCTCTGAAGACTGTTTTCAGAGTAGTGACAGAATTGTGCAAAAGGACGTCCACCGCTCTCTTCAGCCGCCCATCTGCCACTAGAAACCTCTGCGGCTCCCAGCATCTCCACTGCCACGGGCCGCCCAGAAGCTGCACCTCTCTTCTCTGCTAGGGAGGGAGTGTCACATGACTCTGGTTGTATGAGCCATCTAAAGACAAATTACATGTGCTTAACCCCTTCCCGACATTTGACGTACATTTACGTCATGGTCGGGAAGTACTTCCCGACACATGGCATAAATGTACGTCATGACTTCTAACTGTCACCGCGTCTATAGACGCGGTGACAGTTTGGAGATGTATGCTGTCCCTGACAGCAGACATCCCCCCTCGCCGCCCGGGGGGGGCAGGGATGCCCCCACCGGTCGGCGATCGCTGTGATTGGCTGTTCAAATGTGAACAGCCAATCACAGCTATTTCTGTGTTACCGGCGGCTAAGCACATATGTATATATGACAGATAGATATTCCAGACATATGACGTATATATACGTCATGGTCGGGAGGTACTTCCCGACCGTTGACGTATATATACGTCATGGCTTTGAACTGTCACCGCGTCTATAGACGCGGTGACAGTTTGGAGATGTCTGCTGTCCCTGACAGCAGACATCCCCCCTCGCCGCCGATCGCTGCGATTGGCTGTTCAAATGTGAACAGCCAATTGCAGCGTTTTCTGTGTTACCGGCGGCTAAGCCGCTCGGTAACACAGTGATCGGTGGTGATCGGTGCTGTTAAGTACAGCACCGATCACCACCGATCGCCAGCCCCCCCCTCCCACCCGGCAGCCCCCCCTCCCACCCACCCGGCAGCCGAAGCGCCAGCACCCCTCCCACCCCCCACCAGCCGCAGCGCCAGCCCCCCTCCCCCACCATTCATTCCACCACCAAATATCACTCCTTCCCTTCTGAGTCCTGCCATGCACCCAACTGGTATTTTTTGGTCACATATGAGGCATTGCCGTACTCGGGAGAAATTGGGGCACAGATTTTGGGGTGCTTTGTCTCCTTCATTCCTTGTGAAAATGAAAACTTTTGAGCCAGATCTGCATTTTTGTGTAAAAAAATTTAATTTTTTACACAAAAATGCAGTACTGGCTCAAAATGGCAGGACTCAGAAGGGAAGGAGTGATTTTTGGTGGTGGAATGAATGGTGGGTGCTATGTCGCATTAGCAAGACCCCTGAAGCACCCATACAGTGGAAACCCCCACAAGTGACCCCATTTTGCAAACTACACCCTTTAGGGAATTCATCAAGGGGTATAGTGTACATTTCAAACCCCCAGGGGTTTCACCAATTTTGATACAACTGAGCTGTGAAAATGAAAAATTAAATTTTTACATTTTCACAGCCCAGTTGTATCAAAATTGGTGAAACCCCTGGGGGTTTGAAATGTACACTATACCCCTAGATGAATTCCCTGAGGGGTGTAGTTTGCAAAATGGGGTCACTTGTGGGGGGCTTCCACTGTATTGGTGCTTTGGGGGTCTTGCTAATGCGACATAGCACCCACCAAAATTCCACCAGAATCTGAGCTGCAAAATCCAAAAATCACTCCTTCCCTTCTGAGTCCTGCCATGCACCCAACTGGTATTTTTTGGTCACATGTGAGGCATTGCCGTACTCGGGAGAAATTGGGGCACAGATTTTGGGGTGCTTTTTCTCCTTCATACCTTATGAAAATGAAAAATTTTGAGCCAGAACTGCATTTTTGTGTAAAAAAATGTAATTTTTCATTTTCACTGCCCAGTTGTATCAAAATTGGTGAAACCCCTGGGGGTTTAAAAAGTACACTATACCCCTAGATGAATTCCCTGAGGGGTGTAGTTTGCAAAATGGGGTCACTTGTGGGGGGGTTCCACTGTATTGGTGCTTCGGGGGTCTTGCTAATGCGACATAGCACCCACCAAAATTCCACCAGAATCTGAGCTGCAAAATCCAAATATCACTCCTTCCCTTCTGAGTCCTGACATTTTTTGGTCACACATGAAGCATTGCCGTACTCGGGAGAAATTGGGGCACAGATTTTGGGGTGCTTTTTCTCCTTCATACCTTATGAAAATGAAAAATTTTGAGCCAGAACTGCATTTTTGTGTAAAAAAATGTAATTTTTCATTTTCACTGCCCAGTTGTATCAAAATTGGTGAAACCCCTGGGGGTTTGAAATGTACACTATACCCCTAGATGAATTCCCTGAAGGGTGTAGTTTGCAAAATGGGGTCACTTGTGGGGGGGTTCCACTGTATGGGTGCTTCAGGGGTCTTGCTAATGCGACATAGCACCCACCATTCATTCCACCACCAAAAATCACTCCTTCCCTTCTGAGTCCTGCCATGCACCCAACTGGTATTTTTTGGTCACATATGAGGCATTGCCATACTCGGGAGAAATTGGGGCACAGATTTTGGGGTGCTTTTTCTCCTTCATACCTTATGAAAATGAAAAATTTTGAGCCAGAACTGCATTTTTGTGTAAAAAAATGTAATTTTTCATTTTCACTGCCCAGTTGTATCAAAATTGGTGAAACCCCTGGGGGTTTGAAATGTACACTATACCCCTAGATAAATTCACTGAAGGGTGTAGTTTGCAAAATGGGGTCACTTGTGGGGGGGTTCCACTGTATGGGTGCTTCAGGGGTCTTGCTAATGCGACATAGCACCCACCATTCATTCCACCACCAAAAATCACTCCTTCCCTTCTGAGTCCTGCCATGCACCCAACTGGTATTTTTTGGTCACATATGAGGCATTGCCATACTCGGGAGAAATTGGGGCACAGATTTTGGGGTGCTTTTTCTCCTTCATACCTTTTGAAAATGAAAAATTTTGAGCCAGAACTGCATTTTTGTGTAAAAAAATGTAATTTTTCATTTGCACAGCCCAGTTGTATCAAAATTGGTGAAACCCCTGGGGGTTTGAAATGTACACTATACCCCTAGATGAATTCCCTGAGGGGTGTAGTTTGCAAAATGGGGTCACTTGTGGGGGGCTTCCACTGTATTGGTGCTTTGGGGGTCTTGCTAATGCGACATAGCACCCACCAAAATTCCACCAGAATCTGAGCTGCAAAATCCAAAAATCACTCCTTCC
Source organism: Crinia signifera (assembly GCF_055691185.1). Classification (NCBI taxonomy): domain Eukaryota; kingdom Metazoa; phylum Chordata; class Amphibia; order Anura; family Myobatrachidae; genus Crinia; species Crinia signifera. Next base: position 284,439,071 of record NC_139221.1, read on the forward strand.
CTTCTGAGTCCTGCCATGCACCCAACTGGTATTTTTTGGTCACATGTGAGGCATTGCCGTACTCGGGAGAAATTGGGGCACAGATTTTGGGGTGCTTTGTCTCCTTCATTCCTTGTGAAAATGAAAAATTTGGAGCCAGAACTGCATTTTTGTGTAAAAAAATGTAATTTTTCATTTTCACTGCCCAGTTGTATCAAAATTGGTGAAACCCCTGGGGGTTTGAAATGTACACTATACCCCTAGATGAATTCCCTGAGGGGTGTAGTTTGCAAAATGGGGTCACTTGTGGGGGGTTCCACTGTATTGGTGCTTCGGGGGTCTTGCTAATGCGACATAGCACCCACCAACATTCCACCAGAATCTGAGCTGCAAAATCCAAAAATCACTCCTTCCCTTCTGAGTCCTGCCATGCACCCAACTGGTATTTTTTGGTCACATGTGAGGCATTGCCATACTCGGGAGAAATTGGGGCACAGATTTTGGGGTGCTTTGTCTCCTTCATTCCTTGTGAAAATGAAAAATTTTGAGCCAGAACTGCATTTTTGTGTAAAAAATGTAATTTTTCAGGTGCACAGCCCAGTTGTATCAAAATTGGTGAAACCCCTGGGGGTTTGAAATGTACACTATACCCCTAGATGAATTCCCTGAGGGGTGTAGTTTGCAAAATGGGGTCACTTGTGGGGGGGTTCCACTGTATTGGTGCTTCGGGGGTCTTGCTAATGCGACATAGCACCCACCAACATTCCACCATAATCTGAGCTGCAAAATCCAAAAATCACTCCTTCCCTTCTGAGTCCTGCCATGCACCCAACTGGTATTTTTTGGTCACATGTGAGGCATTGCCGTACTCGGGAGAAATTGGGGCACAGATTTTGGGGTGCTTTGTCTCCTTCATTCCTTGTGAAAATGAAAAATTTGGAGCCAGAACTGCATTTTTGTGTAAAAAAAATGTAATTTTTCATTTTCACTGCCCAGTTGTATCAAAATTGGTGAAACCCCTGGGGGTTTGAAATGTACACTATACCCCTAGATGAATTCCCTGAGGGGTGTAGTTTGCAAAATGGGGTCACTTGTGGGGGGGTTCCACTGTATTGGTGCTTCGGGGGTCTTGCTAATGCGACATAGCACCCACCAACATTCCACCAGAATCTGAGCTGCAAAATCCAAAAATCACTCCTTCCCTTCTGAGTCCTGCCATGCACCCAACTGGTATTTTTTGGTCACATGTTAGGCATTGCCATACTCGGGAGAAATTGGGGCACAGATTTTGGGGTGCTTTGTCTCCTTCATTCCTTGTGAAAATGAAAAATTTTGAGCCAGAACTGCATTTTTGTGTAAAAAATGTAATTTTTCAGTTGCACAGCCCAGTTGTATCAAAATTGGTGAAACCCCTGGGGGTTTGAAATGTACACTCTACCCCTAGATGAATCCCCTGAGGGGTGTAGTTTGCAAAATGGGGTCACTTGTGGGGGGGTTCCACTGTATTGGTGCTTCGGGGGTCTTGCTAATGCGACATAGCACCCACCAACATTCCACCAGAATCTGAGCTGCAAAATCCAAAAATCACTCCTTCCCTTCTGAGTCCTGCCATGCACCCAACTGGTATTTTTTGGTCACATGTGAGGCATTGCCGTACTCGGGAGAAATTGGGGCACCGATTTTGGGGTGCTTTGTCTCCTTCATTCCTTGTGAAAATGACAAATTTGGAGCCAGAACTGCATTGTTGTGTAAAAAAATTAATTTTTCATTTTCACTGCCCAGTTGTACCACAATTGGTGAAACCCCTGGGGGTTTGAAATGTACACTATACCCCTAGATGAATTCCCTGAGGGGTGTAGTTTGCAAAATGGTGTCACTTGTGGGGGGGTTCCTAACTTTTAGCATCTTATGGTGCCTAGAAACCTACATGGTGCCTAAAAAATAATCTCATAAAAAGGAGGCTCCAAAATCAAGTAGGTGCTCCTTCTATTATGAAGCCTGTGGTTTGGTCAACGTGCACACTAGGGCCACATATAGGATATTTATGAAAACAAAAGAATTGGGGGAATCAATTTTTAGTCACATTTCTCTAGTAAAATGTACTGTGTTCCTTAGAAAAATGTATTAAAATTGAAAATCTGCAAAAAAAATGAAATTTTGAAATTTCACCTACACTTTGTTTTAATTCCTGTGAAACACCTAAAGGGTTAACAAACTTCCAAAATGCTGTTTTGAATACTGTGAGGGGTGCAGTTTTTGAAATGGCATCATTTATGGGGGTGTCTCACATACAAGTCCCTCAAAGTCACATCAGAACTGAACTGGTCCCTAAAAAAATCAGTGTTTGAAATTTTCTTGAAAATTTGAAAATTTGCTATTCATATTGTAAGCCTCCTAGTGTCCAAAAAAATTAAAAGGAAGTTGAAATAATGATGGAAACATAAAGTAGACATATGGTCTATGTTAGTTATTAACTATTTTGAGTGGTATGATTATTTGTCTCACAAACAGAAAATTTAACATTTTGCAAATTGCTAAATCTTCCATTTTTTTCCGACATTTTGGTATTTTTCACAAAAAAACACAGACTGTATCGACGAAAATTTACCACTAACTTGAAGTACAATGTGTCACGAAAAAACAATCTCAAAATCACTGGGATAAGTAAAAGCAAAAAAAAGTTATCCCCACTTAAGTGATACATGTCAGATTTGAAAAAAAGGGCTCTGTCAGGAAGGCAAAAACATGCTGTGTCAGGAAGGGGTTAAAAGCACATGCAATCTGCTCCCAATTCTGATCTGACTTGCAGTTGGGATTCTGACGGTCAGTATACCAACAGGGATTCCAATGTTGGTATACTGACCGTCAGAATCCCAACTGTTGGGACGTCATCCAGCACCCGTAGATGGATGTGGTATGCCGGGCCAACAGTCAGGATCCCAAAGGTCAGTATACCGACATCGGTAGATTGATGAGTGAACCAAACTTATGATCCATGGATCAAAGCTGCAGCAAACCTGGTGGTAGGCATAAATACTGCAGGATACAAGTCCAGGATGTCAGAGTTAGGATTTGCAGTCCTAAAGGCCCCCATACACTATGCGATTTTGGGACTATTTCATCCGATTTCGGCACTTTGTGCCGATAATCGGGTGAAATCGGCCCAAAATCGCAGGTGTGTGATATCTGATCTGATCCGATGCGCGGTCCAGTGCGCATCGGACCGGATCAGGGAGGTCGGACGGTCTGTACATACGATCACGTCCGACCTCCCTGCATGCATATGCCTGCCCACCTGACAGGCATATGCATGCAGACACCGGGGGAGCAGTGGGGCGGGCAGCGGGTCCCTGAGCGCCGGGGAGTGCTGACCTGGCCGGGCGGTGATGTTCATATATATCAGCAGCGCTGCGGGAGTCGGGAGGGGACGTGGTGCCGGGTGCGGCGAGTGCTGCTGGCTGACCTGGCCGGGCATGTGATAACAAATAGCAGCAGCGGGGACGGGACGAACAGTGGCGGCTATTCGATTTTTAAAATACCTGTCAAATGACCGGCCGTTCTCTGATTGGCTGAGAGAGCTCTCAGCCAATCAGAGAACGGCCGGTCATTTGACAGGTATTTTAAAAATCGAATAGCCGCCACTGCGCGTCCCGTCCCCGCTGCTGCTATTTGTTATCACATGCCCGGACAGGTCAGCCAGCAGCACTCGCCGCACCCGACACCCAGCACCACGTCCCCTCCCGACTCCCGCAGCGCTGCTGATATATATGAACATCACCGCCCGGCCAGGTCAGCACTCCCCGGCGCTCAGGGACCCGCTGCCCGCCCCACTGCTCCCCCTGATGAGAGCACCGCCGCCCCCTGCCCCTTACCGCCCGCCCCCTGCGCCCACGACATGTGATAAATCGCAAGCGATTTATCACATGTCAAATTTGGCTCATCAAGTGCCAAATTGTGTGTGAGCCTCCCGGGGAGCTCCCGGGCGGCTCACAGGAGAATTGGGTCCGACTTGTCTTAAGGACAAGTCGGCCTAATGTATGGGGGCCTTAACAGTTGGTTGTTATATATAATCAGATAACTGTGTGGACATATAATCTCCCTTATTGTCAGAAGGATGGCAAAGTGCAGCAATACAGGCTCCTAGCATGAAACCCACACTCGTCTGCTAGTATATGGCCGGGGGTCTGCTAACTAAAATGTTACTGCATTTCTGCTTGCCTTATCTTCTGCAACCCTAAATGATTGAAAGGCAACAACTCTCAGATCTACCCCTACCCTCTACCTTCTCCTTCTGCCCAAATATCCTGTAAAAAAGGTGGGTACCCACCTACTTTTCGACCACTACCTCATCACCACCACTTAAACAGCCCACATAGTTTATTTCACCAGGTTATGAGAAATGATCTAACAGAGTCTGCAGCACCAGTCCAAACAATGGTAGTAATGCAGCTAAAGGTCCTTTATGATTAGCCCTTAGTGTACAGAGGAATATACTGTTTGTAGTGTTTAATGGCTAGGATGAGAAAACGGGTGTGGTATAGGGTTCCGACAGTCGGGATCCCGACAGTCATTAACCCGACATCGGGATCCCGACTGGCCGGACTCAGACATCATGGTGAGCGCAACAAAGCCCCTTGCGGGCTCGCTGCACTTGCCATGCTGCAGGCACGGAGGCTCGCTACGCTCGCCATCTATTCTATTCTCCCTCTATGGTGGCACCTGTCTGTCTGCGTTTTGACAGTCGGGATCCCGACGTCGGGTAAATGACTGTCGGGACCGCGTCCGGCACCCGAGAAAACAGTAGGAGAAAATGACCAGGATGGGGCTGCAACAGCTGAAATTGATTCATAAGTGCAAGAATTATGTATCTATTTATTTATTAAAGTAACTGTAATTGTAAACATGGGAGTATATAAGAAGCATCTACTGAACTTTTTAAACTGCTCTTTAAAAAAAAAAAAAAATAGATGAATAGTTGAATATATGCAAATTTCTGGCATGAATTGCCTTAAATAAAACTTTCATAAACAAAAACCAACTATCAGAATGGTCCCATTTATACTTCCATATCTAGGGCTATAAAGCTCTAATGCTGTGTACCAATGGACTAAATAGTCCAAATCAAATCGAAAACAACACTGAATTGAACAGTGTTAAGGTGTGTACACACGTACAGATTTTCTGTCTGATCTATCTGGTGGGAACAAAACCCTGGAAATGTATGGGAGCATATGACCATCAAAAATTTCCACCCAAATGCAGGAAAACAGAAAAAATATATGCATTGATAAATTTGTTATATCAGAATGATTTAAACAATTTGTCTGACTGATCTCTGTCTGTTTTCAAGTGTTTGGGAACAATTTTTTGATTGTCATATGCTCCCATACATTTCCAGGTTTTTGTTCCCACCAGATAGATCAGACAGAAAATCTGTACGTGTGTACGCACCTTTAGCTGCATTAGATGTAGATTAGGTCCTGATAAGCGGCCCCATTAGGCAGGTTTATTTCTGCTTCGATCTGCCAGATTAAAAGCACAGTTCCATGCTACTCGATGCAGCATCTCCCCCCCCCCCCCCTGTGCCATCCTTGCGCCATCCTCCCACCATCCCTCCCTCCTTTTCATGAAAAGTTTACATATGTACCAAGATGCCTTTTATAAAATAGTTACTGATGATATTCACAAATATATTTGTCAAATTCCAAGAACTTTTAAGCCTTTTAAGATATTTTCATCCCACACATAGGGAAATATTTACAAAGAAGGGATTTCTATTGAAGATGGGATGATGCGCATAGCAACCAATCAGATGTTACTTCTTATTTATTTTAGCACCTTCTACAACAGGCCTGGCCAACCTGTGGCTCTCCAGATGTTGTGAAACTACACATCCCAATTTTTTTAGCATTTCCTTATAGCAAAACTGTGGCAATGCATGCTGGGGCTTGTAGTTTTACAACAGCTGGAGAGAAACAGTTTGGCCAGGCCTGCTTTACAACATAATAGATAGGATCTGTATATCTATATCCCCAATAGAATAAAGAACTTTGGAAACAAATGTGTACTTATAATATGCACACATGCGCACATACATGCATACATACTGTACATAAATACATACATATATAAATCATGAAGACACACTAAGCATATATATAGGCTTGGAGGGTAGCAGCAGCTCCTATCCTGAATGTAGTGAGTCAGTGCCCTCACCTGGAGAATGCTGCTACGGGGGCTCCTGCAAACATCCTTTGAATGGCGGCACTGGAACAAATACAGGCTGAGGCAACTGTTTGCCAATGTTTCAAAAACGTTATTGTTTTTTCGTCAGGGCATAAAGAAACAAGTGTACAATAGCTTACCTACTGTATATGGGTGCCGGACGGGGTCCCGACTGTCAAAACACTGACAGCCGGGTTCCCGACGGCCACCTGCTATTTTTCCTCGTGGGGGTCCACGACCCCCATAGAGGGAGAATAGAATAGGTGCCTGCAGCGTGGCGGGCACAGCGAGCCCGCAAGGGGCTTAGTTGCGCTCACCGTGCTGTCTGGGTCCGGCCAGTCGGGATCCTGATGTCAGGCTAATGACTGGCGGGATCCCGACTGTCGGACCCCTGTACCACACCCCTGTATATACCCCGGCTGTTCTTCTCTGAACGTGGAGAGAAGAACAGCTGGGGCTATATAGGTAAGCTATTGTACACTTGTTTCTTTATGCCCTGAAGATAAAGGTTTTGAAACGTGATAATCTGTAACAGTTACCCTAAAATGCCACCAAATTCCTTGTCATTTACTGTTTGCTATTACTTGAAAAGTAACATTTTAATATGTTGGCCTTGATATCACAGAAACAGTATTCTAGGAGCCAGGTTTAGCCAACGCCTTTCTATTGCTCATTCCCCATATGTCTAAACTATTACTAGCTTCTGAAGAAGCCACATAAGACACAAGTTGTGAAAAGCCCTTTCGAAATCAGGTTATCCCAGTCTCATCACACTAACATAAATGCTACAATAACATTTACATCCCTCAAAGGAATGACACAGTCAGTCTCAGTAAAGAGCCGCCTACTGTCACTTGTGATGAGCCATGGACTGTACATCCAGCATTAGATCAACAGGATGATTTAAAAAACAACTGTTCTTCCTTTGCCCACAAGGACATCAATGTCCCGAGATGACTTATCAGCAAAGTATCTGACAAAGTATACCAACCAGCTCCTGTATCTGAACAGCTGTGTTTTCACTTACTGTCTGTGCCCGGGAGCTGTTAGCAGATACAGAGGTCATAGGGAGCCACCTCACTGTCTTTAAGATGTGGGTCAATAGATTTAAGTGGCCTACACACGTAGAAATTTGCTGAGCGTTCTGAGGGATGCTAGAATGTTCAGAATGCTCAGCAAGATCGCTCAGCTCACATAATGCTGGAAATTAATCGCCGGGCTATCGATATGGCCCCTACACACAGAGGGGGCATTTTCTAAGTGATCTAGTGAGTTTGCTTTGAAAATGCCCATAAATCGCTACAAGTGCCCCATTAGTCCAAAAAATATAAACATGTTCAACTTTTTTAAACTGGTTAACTCCTTCAGTGGCACTCCCAAGAATTTTCCGGGTTATGCTCCAGTACGCAGACTGGCCAACCTGGAAAACTCTCGGGAGTGCCACTGCCTGCGCTCCCTCCTGCCGGGCAGCGCCGCTGAACTGAGCACTGAGATCAGCGTCACACTCAGCTTCAGCAGCTGTCCAGCTCCTGCCTCCCGTCCCTGCTTGACCTTGTAACATCACTGCGTGTGCTGCGTGACCTTGTAACATCACGCCGAACACAGCTGGGTTGCCGGGTTGCGCTCCCCAGAAAAAAACCCGCTTAGTGGGGAGTGCTCCTTAAAAAAAAATCAATGAAGAGGTTAAGGGGGGTATTCAATGTCAGGGGCACGGCTGTCGAGCTAGCTCAACAGCCGTGCCCCTGTCCCATTCTCTCTTTGCTCGACTGGAGCTCGACAGTCGGGATTCAATGTCCCGGCCGCCAAGCGGCGAGAAGGGGGCGTGGCCGCGAGCTGAGGCCGGAAATAGTCGAGCTCCGGCCGGGAGCTCAACTATTTCCGGCTTTTCTCGGCAGAACGAGCCCGACAGCTTCTAAAGTCGGGCTCGTTCTGCCGAGAACCCCTGTTCAATGCTGTCGGGGAAGACAGCATTGAATAGGGCCCCGCAGCCATCTCCCCCATTGGGAGATGGCTGCGGGAGCACGACAGACATTAAATACCCCCCTAAGACTCTGCAATAGTCCAGCAAACAACAATCAGGTAAAATATTTTAAAAATTATCAGATTTGCTTCTGTCTATACTGTAGAATGAAAAAATGTATTATCTTTGTATCCCATATTCAAAAAAACATATGCACCAATACATAAAACTACATTTTTTAGAAGGAATTTTTACCATGGTAGAAACATTGGGTGAGATTTAATAGGATTAGAGATTCAGAAAGTGAGAGATTTGGTAAGAAATCTCCAGTTTTTTTAAAGCGGCAATCATTTACTCTGTAGAGCCAGTTTAATTTTGAAGTGTAAATGATGGCCGCTTTAAATGGAGATTTATTACCAAATCTCTCACTTTCTGAATCTCACCCTTTAATTCAGTTTGCTATATTCCATTTTCTTGTTGATTAGTGAAATAAGGTTGTTACAAACATACTAAAGTCTATTTTTCTCTTGTCTTGCTTTATGATTTACAGAAACGTTTGCGTAAGCATTTTTGGACAAAGTGCATCCTAGGCCTCCTTTTATCATTGTGCCCATATTCTTCTGACTAATAGCATTTTACAATCATTTATGATGAATAATTCTAACTGGTTTGAAATTCAATTTAATTTGGGTGGTTGGAATGCATGAACTTGATTAAGGTACAATTGTAAATTTAAGCTGATTAGGTTTTGCAGTCAATGTGGCTCAGCTCACTATTTTCAGTACACTATTTGAGGTTCTTCAAAAACTATCAAATAAAAATCTGTACTTTGAAGCTTAATACCATATTACTTTAGTGTTTTGGTGTTTTTTATTTTTTTTTTACACCTTCTGAGTTTGAAGTACTGCATTCAAGTACAAGTTTGGAATTCTACTAATAGTCATTAGCATTCACATGTATATTGCCCTAATACAACTCAGGAATAATGAGTTTCCAAGGGGTTTTAAAAAGATTGAAGGCTATAGCCAGGGCCGGCACCAACACTAGGCAGCTCTAGGCATTTGCCTAGGGTGCTGGCCACTGGAGGGCGGCAGTTTGCAGCCGGTCCCCCCCCCCCCCCCCCGATAGAGGTGAGTTGCACCGGCGGTGGCCGCAACTCCCCCCTTCCCCCCTCCGGAGAGACTACTGCTGACCCGTTTCCTCATTGCTTCTAGGTTCTATGAAGAAGAAGTGGCGGAGTCAAACCCTGGGGGAGATTGCGGTGAGTAATGTCTCGGAGTTCTCCGGTATTTCCTTCCCTCTACAGCCTGCTGCACCACATACTGCCCTCTGTCCATGAGCTGCCCCCCTCTACACCCCCCATAACCCCCATGTTCTGCCCCCCCCCCAGCTGGATCAGAGCCCCTCCCCCCCCCACCGGCACTGGCTATAGCCATGTAACAATTTGTAATGATTGTTGATATCATTCTTAACAAAACTCACAGTGATTTGTCAGAATCTTCATTCAACTAAAAATATTTGGTATTTTGTTAAAAATGCTAATTATTTAATGAATGCTAGTTATTTAGCATAACATCCATTCGCAGCTTGCCTGTGGGGAGGAAATCATTCGCTAGACATCGACCATTGAATGATTTCTACAGTGTACGCAGATCTAAGACACTCTCTGTATCTTATATCTGCGTGCTCCCTGCACTGAAAAAGGGTGGGCAGCTGACTACTGCTGATGTCAGCTGCCTGCCTCCTGCACCCAGTAGCGCACGCAGTGGGGGTTTCTGAGTACTCAGAAACCCCCCAGGAGTCTAAGGACCCTAGGCTTAAAGATGAGGGTCCCCTCTTTCCATGGGTACAAGAATTTTAAAAATCGGCCCTTGGGAACCGGAGATATCTGACTTCAAATTAGTGGTCCCCATCAAAGCCTGTTAATTGCTCTTCCCAGTCAGATATTTCAGGTTCTGTCTGACAATGTTTTTCTGAGGGTATATTCCAAAAGCTATGACTCTCCTCCTTTGGGGGACACTAGAAGCTTGTCTCTTCCAGAACCAGTGATATCAGCCTTCCAGCAGTTGGTTACTGCTCCAGCTCCATACACCTGGTATGTAGTTTTATATACTCGTTGGCAGATTGCTCTGCCTCCTGAACTCTGATCCCCTAATCCCCAATACCATTTGGTAGGTGGGATTCTCTAGTTTTTAATTCTATGAAAATCTAAGAAATCTATTTCCGGGAACTGGAGATATCTGCAGTCAAGCAAGCTGTCCTCAAACCTGAAAATTATGAATAATAAGCCCACTCCACTATACACCCCTCCTCTGCATATTAAACATCCTGTACTACCCTGGAAGTTATGTATCAGGGCCCCTTCATTCAGCCCAATGCCCCCTTCTCCCACCTCATCTCCCACCATCTGTGCAGTAAAGGGGTAATTAGTGGAAATTACTGATCCAGGCCCTACATGCTGAGCGGTTGATATAATTGGATGCAGTTTAAATCACGGAGGTCGGGATCCTGGCGTTCAGAATCCCGACGCTGGAATCCCGACCACCGAAATTCCGACAGTTTCTCCCTCCGTTGGTTTCCACGACACCCCTGGAGGGAGAATAAATTAGCGTGCCGAGCGTAGCGAGGCACCGGGCCCGCTGCGTGGCGAGCGCAGCGAGCCCGCAAGGGGGGGCGATCCACGTCCCCCCCTTGTCGGGATTTCACCGGTCGGGATTCCGGCGTCGGGATTTTGAACACCGGGATCCCGACCGCCGGGATTTCATACTGAATCCGATATAATACCCCCTACCACCTGCCGGACATCAAAGCTTCCCCCTCCCCTACCGCTGGAGGATAGGTAGGGGCCCCAATACATTGCTATGCCCAGGGGTCTACACCACTGTTATATTTATATATGTGTGTGTGTGTATATATATATATATTTTTTTTATTATTATTATTATTATTATTATTGTTATTATTATTATTATTATTATTTATATACATTTGCTCTATCTATAATACTTTAACTGACCTGGCATATACTGGGTCACCTAAGTGTCCATCTCCGTGCTTAGCTCCGCCCCTCTGGATACCCCCTTCTGAAAATCCTGCGTTTTCCCCTGGCACCCCATGAAATACTGGGGGTTCCCATAGGCGCAGCCTCTCACTGCACTGCCCTGCCACCCGCACTGTCCCGTGCCAATGGATTGGTTACTATGCAAGTCGCTGAGTCTGTTCACCTGAGTCCGTTCACCGAGGTACCCTGCATATGCGCATACGTCAGACTGAAAACATCGCTCCCCCGTGCGAATGCGCAGGGGAGCGATTCATTCAAAATGACCCCATTCATCCTGTCTCAAGGAACCACATTTTTAATATTTGTGCAAATAAAGTAATACAAATATTCAAACACATATTTAATGTACTGCACATAATAAAGGAGGGAGCGAGGACCTGGAGGTAGATTTATGATAGTGTGTTAGTTTGTGTGTGATTTTAAAACCTTTTGCTTTCTATACTGTTTGATTTATTATATGGAGGAGCCAATCAAAATTAACCAGCAATAACCTGTGTTTTAGAAAACCCTAAATCACATGTAGTTTTACCTAAATCACACACAGTGTAGGTAAACTTGCGTATTTCAAGGTGTCCTGCAAATTATTATGGTGCCAGAGCATGATGGTGTTTGTAGTTCTAATGTCAGAATACCCCAGCGGACTGCAGTATATAGCCACCAGAGCTTCCTGCGACCAGAAATGAGACCTACACAAATGTAATTATTTTCCACTATTAAAATTATTTTCCCCTGTACCCACTGCCTGCAGGTGATAGGAGGGGCCCAAATGCTGTTAGCATAGGGCTGTTGTCCCTAGGTTGCAAAGATTGTTTTTGTAGGCCCAATTCCCTTAGGGAATTCAGCCCTGTGATGAACACAATGGGGCTTTGACCCATTTTTTTCCCCTGGAGACCCCATCCATGCTTTGGGTTTCTCAGTTATAGTATGTTCAAAAGGTCCGTCGAGACCTGTCAAGGGCCTCGGTACTGGGGGTGTGGCCAAACATGAGCGATGTGTCAACATTTCCCTTAAACTATCAAATATTGCAAAGGGGAAAAGATCCCCCCTCAGTGACTGGGCCCAGGTAATTAGCCCCTCCTTTCCCTGTGGCCCTGGTGACAAACCCACCCAATAATAGCCTGGTACTGATTTTATTTTCCCCTCCATTGGTGTTCACTAATCCAGCTGTAGATCACTGTCGGCGTGGGCACCCTACATTTATTTATCATTTACTGCACACGGTTTCCCGACCCCCTTCTGCCTCTCCAAGTACACGGAGATGCTAGTCACGATCATGCATAAGTCTTAATACAAGCATTCACATGAAAAGTTTAGCAACTAGAAATAAAATGAATCTATTTTTCTGTACAGTTATTATTCTAGGATAGCTTTTTTTTATTTAATCGCATGTTATATCGTTCGATTGCATGTTACACCATTTATAGTTTGGTAAAACCCATGATAATGGTATGACTTGTCATTTAGACTTTTTACAGTCTGGTTTCTGTGTCGCTATTTCTCTAACCTGCTTGTGTATCTTTACCATTCATTGTGGCGCAGTCTCTTTGCTTTGCTATAACTTTCTGTACACAACATTTACAGTGTTTGCAGTCTCAGGAAGAGGGAGAGCTTCCTTTTGTCCATATATGTGCTTTTCATTCGCACTGGTGTTTGTTCACTTACACTTATTTTTTTCTGCCTGGATCAACCTTCATGTCAGTATAAAAGAAATGTTTTTCCATGGCTTAGAACTGTTGGGGAAAACATTTCTTTTTATAATTACTCAGTTTGGAGTTATGCATGTTATAGTGCCACATACAGGTTAGATTGCAGCTTATTATAAGGCCACGCTGTTCAAGTAGTTATATTATTGTGTCATCCTGGATAGTAATTAATAAAGTTGCAAAAGGATAACAGTGGTGTTGTCTGTAGCAACTAAGTAGTTTATTTACTAAGATGGGAGTTCTAATGAAGATGGGATGCTAATATGGGGAACCAATCTACTTCACATTTATTCAGCACCTTCTAAAAGATTACAGATATAATCTGATTGATTGGTTGGTTTCCCATAGCAGCGTCACATTTTCAACTCCCATCACAGTAAATAAACCCTTAAGATTCCAATTTTTATAGTTCAATCTAAAAAAATAAACTAGCATCAGTTTACTTAAATATATTGTGGGTATTACTTAAAAAAAATAATAATAATAAAATATATATATATTCTTTTATTTAATGGTGACCATATAAATGACATTTCCATGAAAACCTGTGTCAATGTACACCCTAGTTATCTTGATGCATGTTTTAAGTCTAGACTGTTTTTTATGTCTCAACCATGTTTACTGAGAAAACCACTTAAGCCCCTTTCAGACTGCACTTATTACCCGGTATTTTTTTACCTTTTCAAATGGTAATATATGCGGTCTGAAAGGTCCAGAGTGAAGTTTCCAGTTTAAAAAAAAAACAGTATTTCAAAACGGTAAAAAAGGAGGGTCCTACCCATTTCAGACCTGTTTTCTTTGCAGTCTGACTGGGTTTGAAATGGTTTTTAGGACCCTGGCAGTAGTGAACACTGAGCTGGTCCCGCTCTGTGCATACCTAATGAGCGTGGACCCAGCGCAATGAATATTTAATGAGCGGGTCCCCGCCCCCTGTATATGGAATGAGCGGGACCCGCTCTGTGCAGTGAATATTTAATGAGCGGGTCCCCGCTCCCTGCATATGGAATGAGTGGGACGGAGCGGGTCCCGTTCATTCCATATGCAAGGGGCGGGGACCTGCTCATTAAATATTCACTGCGCTGGGTACTGCTCATTAGATATGCACAGAGCGGGACCTCAGTGCTCACTGCTATCTATCAGCCAGTGTGGGGGGGGGGGGGGGTGCACCAAACGATTAAAACTATTTCACTACTGTTTTCTATGGAACGGTGAAACGGTTCAATGTGAAAAGTACAAAATGATAATTAAACGGTAATATTCCGTTTACAACATGCAATGTGAAAGGGGTTTAAACTTGATTTGACCCGTTTTAAGAAACGTATTAAATAACGGGTCTAAGCAGGTTTTGCGGTGTGAAAGCAGCATTAGTGTGGCCATATTTAACCAACTTTCACATTTCCTGGTCTCCAAGTGACACATTGGTTTCCCTGTGACACAATTAATAAATACAAAAATAAACCACTTATGAGATTTATATCCATACAAAAGAAAGTCGGCTTTATTTAGCTGAGGTATACCCTGTAGTGGAAAGGCATCTGATGACAGCGCATGCGATGTACGCGATCAACACAATTTAGCCTTTGACAGCTCATTTAACATTGATCTCTATGAGAAAATCGCGTTGATCGCGTCGCTCGCATCGCATGCCATTATAATGGCATGCGATGGACGCGATCAACGCGATTTTCTCTTTGCCGGCAATAAAGGCTACCTTAATAAATAAATACCTTAACTTAAGGTATGCGATTAACCCCGACGGGCACCGTGCTAGGAAACAAGTACTAAAAAATTGACTACGACTTGTATGATTCTGGTCAATAAGTTAAGGTTTAGCGCACCCTGAATCTCCCCTTTTTTCCATCTCTCAAACCGGGTCCTATCTAACAGGGGACCCAATCAGGGTAGCAGCTCTTTCATCCACTTTATTGTGCGCAGTGTGTGTTTTCTCTCTCTCTCTCTCTCTCTCTCTCTCTCTCTCTCTCTATATATATATACATACACACACACACACACAGTAGTAATAGTCACAAAATGGAGCGAAAAAGAGAATAAAGAACAACATATGGGGAGTCGACAGTTTTCCGAGAATGTTGCAGATATCAGCTGCAACCAACCTTGTGGGATTACTTTGTATAATCCAGCAATATGTGCTCATTAACACACAGGAATAATTCTGCAATCAGTATGTATATTTTTGTATTCAATTGTTTCAACTGTTTGTCATAGAAGACAAAGAACATGACTTTCTTTACATCATTTATATGTTTTAGTATTCTAAGTATGTAAACACCTTCTTTAAATGAAAACATGCCATACAGGTTGCCATCTGGAATGTGACTACATATATTTACAAGGAGAATTGTTCCAGAAGCCAAATAAAAGTGTTCTCTCTCCGGACCTAATGCTAATGGTGCCCATACACGGTGCGATGCGCACCATGTGCGTTTTAAACTAGATGAATCTAGTTGAAAAATGCATGCGATGGGCTAAAGCACAGTGCGTTTTGAATTAGATGCGATGCAATCTAGATCAAAAAGTACAGGCAACACATACTTTATGAGCTGTGTGATGGAATGTGCATCGCATCACACCGGTACATCACAACGTGTATGGCACCTTAATACTGCAGCCGTTGGGTTGTCTATTGAGACACGCACCAGCTGTGGCCTTTACTCTCCCTGGTGCACAGAGGCGCACCATCTAGCAGATTTCAGCCGCACCATTGAACTTCAGAGCAATCCAATGTGTCTCAGAATGGGCCAGATGCACAAAGCTTCTAAAGTGATGAAATGGAGAGTGATAAACAATCAACCAATCAGCTCCTGCCTGACTTTTTTCAAACACAGTCTGTGACATGGCAGGTGGAAGCTGATTGGCTGGATGTTTATCACTCTCCATTTTATCACTTTTGAAGCTTAGTGCATCTGGCCCAATGTCTGATGGTATTTGGCTGCAGGTTTTGTGAAAAGGCATCTTCTGATGTAGACCTTAACACTAACACTCACACGACACACAAACCGACTACCTGTGCCTATTCATAAATCTGGATTAGATGAAATTGAAGAGCACATGGAATTGTTGAGAACTGGACTGTGAGAGAGTAGATTGAGTTGTACTAGGAGTCACTGGCGAATCTAGAACTTTGCTAATGGGTGGTCCCAAATTCAACTAATGCTGTAGTAGTGCAGGGACTGCTGTGCGGTGAAGCCGCGCACGCCAAAAGGGGGGTGTGGTCTCATAGAAAGGGGTGTGGCTCAGTGGGGATGCAACTCCTGCACGCCACTCCCCCATTATACATGTAACAGGGGGGATAAAACAAACCTGCTTAACTACAGCAATTTTCCTGTTGTGACGGCAGCTTTACCCCGCCTGCCTGCCGATCGGCTTCCACTGGCTCTGCAGCTGTGCTGAGACCCAGCTTATTTTAAGTCAGCACAGGTGGGGCGGGCAGCCTGCGGATGACTCACTGGAGGAGGAGAAGGACAGTCTTCCGGCAGCAGTATTCTATAGTAACAGCGAGACGAGCCATGCGGCCGCGGCGTCCTGTGCAGTTGCACAGATGGTCCCCTTGTAAAAATGTCCCTGTCCGGATGGTGCAGCTGGTACAGGCGGCACATCGATCAAAAACACGAGCAATGCCGCTGCTGCCATGGAGTGCCCCAATGTTAGCAGCCGGGTCTATTGGGTGTTCCAGTGCACCCCCGGCCCACCCTTTAGATTCACCTATGCTAGGAATGGGGAAGAGAATGGTTTCATGTGAATTGGGTCTTTCTGATATAATTGCCTCTTTCATTAGTTTGTTGCTAATTTTAAAAACTTCTTCTCAACGGGCGGTATCAAATTAGCTGCAGCAATGTACCACAGCTAATGGCTTTGCCATGGTCTATCCAATTAGCGCCAATACCCAGTACTTATCTGGGATTATGCCTGAGGCACCCAAAGCAGAATGCAAAAAGCAGCCTTTGGAGCCATGATAGCACATGGAATCGGGAATATATCCCCGGTGTTATTGGCAAAAAATGGGCAATTTGTCCGGTCGAAAAAAGGGCTATAATTGAATAGCAGAATAATGACCATTGGACTAAAATCTAGATAATAGACCTTTTTTTTTTGGATGCCCACTTTGGGGGAAATTTACTAAGATGGATTCGTAAAAATAGGTGTATTCGTAGGCAGAAATACACCTATTTTTTACACATTTGTATTTTCGGGATTTACTATCCCGAAAACACAACAATTCGTATTCCTAAGGATGGCACATTCATATTTGTATTTACAAATACGAATGTCTACACCATCGATAGGATACGACAGGAATCACCATTCAAAAGAATGGTGGTTCCTGATTTACTAAGCAGCCGTATTGATAATACGGCTGCTAATTAGTGTAAAACAGGCACGAAAATACGACAGGAAAATACACCTTGATTGTCCTGTCGTATTTGCTTTAAGCCTGCACGGATAAGTCAGATCCGTGCAGGCTTTAGTGTAAAAAAATGGAAAATTAAATAAATAAATAAAAAACAGCGTGGGGTCCCCCCCCACAGCTGTAACCAGCACCAGGCTGAAAGAGGCGGGGCCGGTAATTAAAAATCAGGGAACCCGGCAAATAGGGGTTCCCCGATTTTTAACAACCAGCCCCAGGCTCCAGGTCCGGGGCTGGTTCCCAAAATACGGGGGACAAAATGAGTAGGGGTCCCCTGTATTTTAAGAACCAGCCCCAGGCCAAACCAGCCAGCAGGGTAATGTCACAGCCGGGGGACACTTATTATATAAGGTCCCGCGACCAAAACATTAACCCTACCGACCAGTCAGCCTGGCCAGGGGCCCTGGGGGAGTGGGGACCTCCCCAATAAAGGGGTCCCCCCCCTCCAGGACTTACCTGACCAGGCTGAAGCCTGGTGCTGTCTCCGGTGGCCCTGTGCGGTGGCCACCGGGCTGATTCTGTGTAAAAGAATAGATGAAAACCTATTGTTTAAAACTGTGGAACTACGAGTCCCAGCAAGCCTCCCCCGCAAGCTGGGACTTGGAGAACCACAAGTCCCAGCCTGCGGGGCATTAAAGGGCCCGCTGGCACTTGTAGTTCCACAGTAATAAAAATAGTACAATAAACACACACTGACACAATGAAAATAAAAGTTTAATACATCCATTACACACATACTGATACTTACCTATCTTGATCCCGTAGGTAGCCCTCTGTCCTGGTGTCCGGTGTCCTGTGTCGTCCTCCAGGTCCATGTCGGCGGTCCGTGTCATCCTCCAGGTCCATGGTGGTGTCCGGGTCCGAAGAAATCCATGTTGGAGCTGTGGAAGGAAATTCTACTCACCTGGTCCTGCGCTGAAGATGTCTTGTCTTAGTCCGACGTAGTCCAGGTAATTTTCAAGCTGTCGCCGGTCCCTGCACTGTCCGCATATTTCATACTCTGCGCCTCTCCTCAGAATGATTCCATTGGCCGCCTAGCGGCCAATCAGGAGCCAGGAAAGTCGGCTGAAAAATTTGTATTAGCGGCCGTATATATAGCCAGCTAATACGAATGAATACACCATCGGAGGGTTACAAAGCAGTCGTATCTGACTGCTTTGTAAATTCCCCTCCTGAAACAGTCGTATGCAGTCGTAGGGGAAATACTAATATGAAAAACTAGGTTTTTCATATTAGTAAATTTCCCCCTTTATCTCTTCTGTCTTTCCCTCACTTCCCTTCTTATTCTTCATCTTTCCAGATACAGTATGTGTACAGGGCTCACATGTGGTTTCTTCTTACTGGATATCTTCAATATGGAACTCCTGGTAACTGTTCTTTCAGTTTAATATCTTCCCCACGCAAGGGGCAGCCTCTCTGATCTAAACTACTCAGAGAGTTCGTTGTTTTTCACATACCTTTTTCTGTAGCTGTGAATGGACCATAGAGGAAAAACATTGTTTCATTGTGTAGTTATGAATTTTATAAAGCCATATACAATACACAGGCGGGTCTGTTATGAAACTAATTAGGCTTAAGCTTCAGGGCCCCTAATCCCAGTGGGGCCTTGAAGCTATTTTTTTTTTTTTTTGAATGACTGAATTTTTCAACAAATGTGTATTTTTAAGTGTGCTTTTTAAAATGAGGTCATTTTAGTGATAGAATCATTACTTGCTTTTGAATTTTCACATCCAACATTATGCACAACCTCTGTTTGTAACATTCCCAGAAATAGCGGAGCCTGAGAGGGCCTGTCCTAGGAAGGAGGTAGGAAGTAATGACAGGTGAGAAGGAACCCAGGACAAGGAAGTGTCTAATAGGGTCTTTTTGTTGGCACTGAGCGGTGTGTGCTGTCAGGTATTTATTGAGGTTCAGTTCTCCAGAAATCTGAATCTGTTTGAATTTTGTGGATTTTAACCAAGCCAAAATTGGGAGTGGATTTAGGTGTCAGGCCACCCATAGGCACAACATTCTCGGCCTCTCCCCTATTAGACGTGAGGGGAAATGGGGAGAGAGAGACGGTGGGCAGATAGAGGGAAAGAGAGGAGACAGGAGGGGAGGAGAAAGAGTTAAAGAGAGGTGGGGCATGTGGAGAGACATGCGCGACAGCGCACAGCACCTCCCATGGGCCTTGAAGTGCGGAGGCAGTGTGCTGTCGTTCCCCCTCCGCCCGGTTGGAGAAGCTCCACCCCCCTCTGCTCGGCATCAGACACTGAGCAGAAAGCAGAAGGTGAGAGATCCCCCCCCCCGCATTACATACACTGAGAGCCCCCCCCCCCATTACATACATACATGAAATTGTATATTTGTAACTTTTGTCCACCAACCCTAGCAGGCACGCAGGCCGGACATGTTTCGGGTTTCAGGTATGACAACCCCCCCCCCCTCCCCCCCACAAAAGGGTCTGGATACATATGTGTGCAGCAAAAACGCTGTGTCGCCTCGCCCGCAATGGTCCGTACCCACTCCCCATTGTTGCGGTGCTGCCCTCGTCACCTTATTGCTGCCCCCCAGCGCTACTTAAACTGCAGCCTCAATGCAACCATAGCTTAAGGGCTTGCATGTGTGCCCATATGCAGATTTTCGTAAATTTACGGGGCTTGTTCAATCATGCCCTATGTTCCAGACATTATTAATATTAGTATTAGTAGTAGTAGCAGTATCCTTAATTTATCATTATTATTATTAATAATAATAATAATAATAATAATAATAATAATAATAAAAATAGGGTTGGGAGCAACTATTGTACCTCCTACAAATGGAACCTAGCTAGCAGATGAGGTTAATATCTAATTTATTTGGTGTTCTAGGAGGGGTGGGGATCACATGTTATGTTTAAAAGGGAACTTTTCTATTTTAAAAAAGTTTTCTGACCAACGTCTAAAACAATATGGAAAATAAAAAAACTCTCAAAAAACTCTTAATTTTTGAAATCATAACTTTTTGCCAGTTGCGTCTCCTTAACCCAAGGACTAAATTTTACTTTCAAATACAATCCATAATGAAAAAACTCACTAGAATGCTAGGTCATGCTAGCAATCCAAATAGTTAACTAATCCAGTTTACTGGAACTCTAAAAATGTAAATGTTCTGCTTTCGACTTTTGTTATCCAGTTTCTGTTTACTCTTTGTGGTTTACATAGATATGAGGTGGTTACTAATTTAATATGTGCCCTTGTCTACTAATGCCTTATTCCACTAATTCCAATTATATGTTTGCCCTAACAAGCTTCCCTTTGATGTGTTTGTAACAAATGGCCAGTAGAGGGAGCTATAGATTGAAGCGCAGTATTCCATTTGCTATTGGCAATTGCAAAAAATCCTTTGTATTAGTAAAGCCATCACTTATGACAACAAAACATATTTTGAATTGGAATATTTTTATTCATGTTTAGAGATATAAATGATTTTTGTATGTTGCACTTGTATTTCTGGCTGGTTCCTGGTGTTGCACTGCATGGTCCAGATGAAGAGGGAGGACAACTGAAAAACATTTCTTGAAAATCAATTAGGGCATATAAAAAAAGTAATCACAACAAGTTGCACAGCTCAACGTTCCACTTTATTAGAAATGAAATGTTACTTTGGGAATAGTGTATATAAATAATAATGTCTGGATCGCTAGAGTCAGGGAGGTGAGTCAGTGTAAACCTTCAGATGTTTTGCTGCTGTCTAGGTTACGATTATCGCAAATCAACTAAAATAAGCGTATTAGCAGAAGATGTGGAATAAATGTGCTCTTTATTCCACATCCTCCAGGAAAATCCGTACAACATCAAAGATCTTGGACGCGATCCCTGTTTTTATTGATAAAATGATTGCTTTGTCCTCATGAGCAGGGCAGCCAAATTGCTCAACCTGGTCATTCCTTGTGCTGCCAGCAAATGTTATGTATAGATTAGATGTTATATATAGAAAGAGTATTTTGTATATTTTTTTTAAATTAGGACGAGTGTTGTGGCCTGATTCAGCGATAGACGGAGTAGCACAGACGCTGCGTCTTCGCGCCTAATTCCAATTTGTAAACATACAGATGGAGCGCCTCTCAGCCTTCTCCAGAATGCCTCCACTGGCAGGATGGCACTCCATCTGACTGGGACGCAGGAGCGTCTCTCATGCACGTGCATCCTAGCTACTGGGTGGGGGGGGGGGGGACGCAAACCCTGACCATCTCCACTTCAGGGAGATAGGCAGGGTTAGGCTGGGGTGCGGGGAGGAGGGGGAATTCAGCAGGGACCGACGGCGAGGTGACGGGGACCAGTCGAGCACCGTTGGAAAGGGATGCGCGAGTGTCTCGTGCGCGTGTACCGGCGTGGCTGAAGGGGGCTGGCGGTTGGTGAGCCAACCGCCAGACCCCCGCTAGAGGAGATAGAGGAGAGTCTGTATGCAATGGCAGTTATGGCAATGGCAGTTATGTGTTTTCAGGCTATGGACTTGCTAAATCACGCAATGAACAGAGACACCCACTGACAACTGTGTGATTCTGGCACATGCACAGTCAGCCAATCATCGCTCATCTACTTGAGCAAATTAGGCCGTTTCTACACAAAAGCTGTGCTAAATATGCAGACGGCATCTTGTGGCATTAGCATCTTTTCTGATCTGTTGCTACATCTGAAGACGGGACATTGGATAACTGTGCGTGAGCATCGCCGATCTGACCAACCCTCAGTTTATTTGGATGTCTGTTGTCTTCACACAGCCCAGGCCATTATTGCTGTGCCCCAGGATGCAGCCAGTGGCCTCAGTACACCAGAAAATGGGGGCTTCAGATGTAGCGCCCCTCATTCAGCCAGGGCTGGCAGCCGCCGCCAGCCACCAGAAGGGGACGCGTGCGTATGAGACACTCACGCGTCCCCTTCCGACTGAGCCCGCCGCCCTCCGCCAGCTCCACGCCACTCCCCCATCGGTGCCCGCATGCCCCCGCACCCCTCCCCAACAATGCCGTGTCCCTGAAGCGGAGACGGGCAAGGATTCCGTCCCCTGCCGCCGACAAACTGGGACACGCGTGTGAAATCGCTTGCGTGTCCCAGTCAGATGTAGCGCCTCTCCACAAGCGATCGCCAGGAGGGACATTCAGAATGAGAGGCGCTCCATCTATATGCACTGACACTGCCTGTCACTACCCATTTCCTGCCCCCAAGCAGTAACAGCCTGTCAATCATACTGGGCTTAGGTGTTACTGGGACCATCGTCACAGGCACAGATGTTTACATGCGCATTACAAATCCTGTGCATGCCAAGATCTACAACCATCCGGTTTGTATACATCTCTCATTCCGGCCCTGTGTCAGGTTGGCTGTGGTATAATAGATCTATAAAATTAGACAGCCAATAGGTTGACCCCATCCAGTGAACGTGTAATAGGTCAACAGTTCCAAAAAGTTGACAGGGTCAATGGTTGTATGTGTCTAAGGATGACAGGTATAAAAGGTCAACACACATTTTTGATGTTTTATCACAAAAACAGCCATTTCAGAGTCAAAAGGCCAGAAGTATCAAGCTTCAAATAGTGATAAACTGGAGAGTGATAAACATCCAACCAATCAGCTCCTACCTGTCATTTTTCAAACCCAGCCTGTAACAAAGCAGTTAGGAGCTGATTGGCTGGATGTTTATCACTCTCCATTTTATCACTTTTTGAAGCGTAATACATTTGGCCCTTAAGCCCCCCATCCACTACGCAGACATATCAGAAGCTCAGATCTCCCTTGAACTCTCCCAGGAATCTGATCTGACCTGGGCTAATTTTTCACTCTATTCTCTTCAGATACATCTGGTCAGACCTATGATATACCCCTGACAGCTTCAGATCAGGTGCATTTTTGGTGCAGCATCAAATATTTTTTTTTGACCAATGGATCTGAGACTTAGCCGCACATCTGATCTTAGGGAATTCAGATTTGGCCTTTTTTCTTCATAGCGGTCTGTCAGATCCATCTGAATCTGATGAAAACAGGCCATATCTGACTAGTGGATGGGTAGACCCTCGTGGTCTGGCTATGCTTCAGGCAAGCTGGCTCCCTGAGCTCGGAACAGGTTACATTTCCCAATCATAGTAGACGATGGCAAATGAAGCAAAACGAAAAAAAGAAATGAAACAATCTGCAAAAACTTGTGTCAACTATTTGTGTATGTCGACCATTATCAGGGTGACCTTGTGAACCTACTGGCCTTTCTGCAATTGTTGACCTTAGACATAGTCAACCTTTTACCTGTCAACATTTAGTACCTGGCAACCTATTGAATGTGGACTATATTGACAGGAAGAAAGGATTTGGGGGTGATATAACCAGATATTTTCTGGGTGTTTTAACCCCTTCCTGACACAGCCAGTTTTTGCCTTAATGACAGAGCCCTTTTTTTCAAATCTGACATGTACCACTTAAGTGGGGATAACTTTTTTTTGCTTTTACTTATCCCAGTGATTTTGAGATTGTTTTCTCGTGACACATTGTACTTCAAATTAGTGGTAAATTTGGGTCGATACAGTCTGTGTTTTTTTGTGAAAAATACCAAAATGTCGTAAAAAAATGGAAAATTTAGCAATTTGCAAAATGTTAAATTTTCTGCTTGTGAGACAAATAATTATACCACTCAAAATAGTTAATAACTAACATAGACCATATGTCTACTTTATGTTTCCATCATTATTTCAACTTCCTTTTAATTTTTTTGGACACTAGGAGGCTTACAATATGAATAGCAAATTCTCAAATTTTCAAGAAAATTTCAAACACTGATTTTTTTAGGGACCAGTTCAGTTCTGATGTGACTTTGAGGGACTTGTATGTGAGACACCCCCATAAATGATGCCATTTCAAAAACTGCACCCCTCACAGTATTCAAAACAGCATTTTGGAAGTTTGTTAACCCTTTAGGTGTTTCACAGGAATTAAAACAAAGTGTAGGTGAAATTTCAAAATTTCATTTTTTTTGCAGATTTGCAATTTTAATACATTTTTCTAAGGAACACAGTAGATTTTACTAGAGAAATGTGACTAAAAATTGATTCCCCCAATTCTTTTGTTTTCATAAATATCCTATATGTGGCCCTAGTGTGCACGTTGACCAAACCACAGGCTTCATAATAGAAGGAGCACCTACTTGATTTTGGAGCCTCCTTTTTATGAGATTATTTTTTAGGCACCATGTAGGTTTCTAGGCACCATAAGATGCTAAAAGTTAGGAACCCCCCCACAAGTGACCCCATTTTGCAAACTACACCCCTCAGGGAATTCATCTAGGGGTATAGTGTACATTTCAAACCCCCAGGGGTTTCACCAATTGTGGTACAACTGGGCAGTGAAAATGAAAAATTTAATTTTTTACACAAAAATGCAGTTCTGGCTCAAAATTTTTCATTTTCACAAGGAATGAAGGAGACAAAGCACCCCAAAATCTGTGCCCCAATTTCTCCCGAGTACGGCAATGCCTCACATGTGACCAAAAAATACCATTTGGGTGCATGGCAGGACTCAGAAGGGAAGGAGTGATTTTTGGATTTTGCAGCTCAGATTCTGGTGGAATGTTGGTGGGTGCTATGTCGCATTAGCAAGACCCCCCAAGCACCAATACAGTGGAACCCCCCACAAGTGACCCCATTTTGCAAACTACACCCCTCAGGGAATTCATCTAGGGGTATAGTGTACATTTCAAACCCCCAGGGGTTTCACCAATTTTGATACAACTGGGCAGTGAAAATGAAAAATTAAATTTTTTTACACAAAAATGCAGTTCTGGCTCAAAATTTTTCATTTTCAGAAGGTATGAAGGAGAAAAAGCACCCCAAAATCTGTGCCCCAATTTCTCCCGAGTACGGCAATGCCTCACATGTGACCAAAAAATACCATTTGGGTGCATGGCAGGACTCAGAAGGGAAGGAGTGATTTTTGGATTTTGCAGCTCAGATTCTGGTGGAATGTTGGTGGGTGCTATGTCGCATTAGCAAGACCCCCCAAGCACCAATACAGTGGAACCCCCCCACAAGTGACCCCATTTTGCAAACTACACCCCTCAGGGAATTCATCTAGGGGTATAGTGTACATTTCAAACCCCCAGGGGTTTCACCAATTTTGATACAACTGGGCAGTGAAAATGAAAAATTACATTTTTTTACACAAAAATGCAGTTCTGGCTCAAAATATTTCATTTTCAGAAGGTATGAAGGAGAAAAAGCACCCCAAAATCTGTGCCCCAATTTCTCCCGAGTACGGCAATGCCTCACATGTGACCAAAAAATACCATTTGGGTGCATGGCAGGACTCAGAAGGGAAGGAGTGATTTTTGGATTTTGCAGCTCAGATTCTGGTGGAATGTTGGTGGGTGCTATGTCGCATTAGCAAGACCCCCCAAGCACCAATACAGTGGAACCCCCCACAAGTGACCCCATTTTGCAAACTACACCCCTCAGGGAATTCATCTAGGGGTATAGTGTACATTTCAAACCCCCAGGGGTTTCACCAATTTTGATACAACTGGGCAGTGAAAATGAAAAATTAAATTTTTTTACACAAAAATGCAGTTCTGGCTCAAAATTTTTCATTTTCACAAGGAATGAAGGAGAAAAAGCACCCCAAAATCTGTGCCCCAATTTCTCCCGAGTACGGCAATGTCTCACATGTGACCAAAAAATACCATTTGGGTGCATGGCAGGACTCAGAAGGGAAGGAGTGATTTTTGGATTTTGCAGCTCAGATTCTGGTGGAATGTTGGTGGGTGCTATGTCGCATTAGCAAGACCCCCCAAGCACCAATACAGTGGAACCCCCCCACAAGTGACCCCATTTTGCAAACTACACCCCTCAGGGAATTCATCTAGGGGTATAGTGTACATTTCAAACCCCCAGGGGTTTCACCAATTTTGATACAACTGGGCAGTGAAAATGAAAAAATTACATTTTTTTACACAAAAATGCAGTTCTGGTTTAGAATTTTTCATTTTCAGAAGGTATGAAGGAGAAAAAGCACGCCAAAATCTGTGCCCCAATTTCTCCCGAGTACGGCAATGCCTCATGTGTGACCAAAAAGTGGCAGGACTCAGAAGGGAAGGAGTGATTTTTGGATTTTGCAGCTCAGATTCTGGTGGAATGTTGGTGGGTGCTATGTCGCATTAGCAAGACCCCCCAAGCACCAATACAGTGGAACACCCCCACAAGTGACCCCATTTTGCAAACTACACCCCTCAGGGAATTCATCTAGGGGTATAGTGTACATTTCAAACCCCCAGGGGTTTCACCAATTTTGATACAACTGGGCAGTGAAAATGAAAAATTACATTTTTTTACACAAAAATGCAGTTCTGGCTCAGAATTTTTCATTTTCAGAAGGTATGAAGGAGAAAAAGCACCCCAAAATCTGTGCCCCAATTTCTCCCGAGTACGGCAATGCCTCATGTGTGACCAAAAAGTGGCAGGACTCAGAAGGGAAGGAGTGATATTTGGATTTTGCAGCACAGATTCTGGTGGAATGTTGGTGGGTGCTATGTCGCATTAGCAAGACCCCCAAAGCACCAATACAGTGGAACCCCCCCACAAGTGACCCCATTTTGCAAACTACACCCCTCAGGGAATTCATCTAGGGGTATAGTGTACATTTCAAACCCCCAGGGGTTTCACCAATTTTGATACAACTGGGCAGTGAAAATGAAAAATTACATTTTTTTACACAAAAATGCAGTTCTGGCTCAAAATTTTTCATTTTCAGAAGGTATGAAGGAGAAAAAGCACCCCAAAATCTGTGCCCCAATTTCTCCCGAGTATGGCAATGCCTCATATGTGACCAAAAAATACCAGTTGGGTGCATGGTAGGACTCAGAAGGGAAGGAGTGATTTTTGGATTTTGCAGCTCAGATTCTGGTGGAATAAATGGTGGGTGCTATGTGGCATTAGCAAGACCCCCGAAGCACGGTGAAATGATGAACCTAATAATCCATAGATGTGTGGTATATTTTAAAACACTCCTTTATACATAGGCCGGGTTTGTCGGGGCAAGTTTCACAGTGGAAAATAGTTTCCTTTCTTTTTCCCTTTTTATAGCAAACTTTTCACCTTTTTTGTGTCCTGCCCTTTCTTGCAGTGGAGGGGATTTCGTTAGGAAAATGCTGCCCTGGTACAATACGGGGGCCAGTACTAGAAGTACTGGGGCCCTCTGCCTGCTGGTTCCCAAATATTAGGCCCTTTATGACTTCCTCTTGAAAGTGCATAAATGTCCCCCTCTGGCTGGTAGAACGGAATAGCACGTAAGCGTTATACAGTGCCATCTGGATGATATACACGGCCAGCTTCTTGTACCAGATTTTTGTTTTCCGCAGGGCACTGTACGGCTTCAGTACCTGATCTGAAAGATCCACTCCGCCCATGTACCTATTGTAATCTAGGATACAATTAGGTTTTGAGGTGTGGGTACTGGTACCTCGTACAGGGATGGAGGTGGTACTGTCTCCATGAATTGTTGTCAGTATAAGGACATCCCTCTTGTCCTTATATTTGACCAACAACATATTTTCGTTGCATATTCCCCTGCTTTCACCCCTTCTCATTACTTGGGCAATGTGCGTTTTTGGGAGGCCTCTTTGGTTCTTACGCACAGTACCGCAAGCTGCTGTACCTCTTGAACCAAGGGCCTTAAACAGGGGGATGCTAGTGTAAAAGTTATCCACATAGAGGTGATAACCTTTATCCAGGAAGGGGTGCACTAAATCCCAGACAATTTTTCCACTAACACCTACGAGGGAGGGGGGGCATTCTGGCGGTTCAATTCTTGAATCCTTCCCTTCATATACCCTAAACCTGTGGGTGTACCCTGAGGTGCTTTCACACAGCTTATACATTTTTATGCCATACCTTGCCCTCTTACTGGGAAGGTACTGGCGGAATTTAACCCTTCCTTTAAAATGTATAAGGGACTCGTCAATACAAATACATTTTTCAGGGATGTACATCTCTGCAAATTTGGCACTGAAATGATCAATGACCGGCCTGACTTTGAATAGCCGGTCAAAGGTGGGATCATCTCTGGGTGGGCACAGTGTATTATCGGTGTAATGTAAAAATTTAAGGATTATCTCAAAACGAGCCCGAGTCATGGCCATACGGTAAAATGGGGTGCTGTACAGAACATCTGTACTCCAATATTGCCCAATTTCTGGCTTTTTTACTATGCCCATATGTAACACCAGACCCCAAAACGTCATCATCTCTACTGCATCTACAGGGGTCCACCTAGCAAATGATGACGTGGGGTTTTGAGCAATAAACTGCTGGGCATATAAATTAGTTTGGTCCACCATTAAATTTATAAAATCATCAGAGAAAAATAATTTGAAAAAGTCAATTTCTCTGAGACCTGCTGAATCAAATTGGATTCCTGGGATGGCCAAAAACTCAGGAACCTGGGGCTCAAAATTGTCTGGTGGTGGGGTCCATACGAG
The DNA here is from genome assembly GCF_055691185.1 of Crinia signifera. Lineage (NCBI taxonomy): Eukaryota > Metazoa > Chordata > Amphibia > Anura > Myobatrachidae > Crinia > Crinia signifera. The sequence goes on from NC_139221.1 coordinate 284,467,897, forward strand.
ATCAATCATTTGGGGGGGGTCTCAGCTGCTCTACGGGGGCGTCTTTGAGGGGGTCCCTCATCAGCAGAGGAGGAAGAGGAGCTTAAGGCGAATCCTTCAAATTCCCCGCTTGCATCACTGGCTGTGTCAGAGTCAGAGGCAAGCATGGCATATGCCTCCTCCGCTGAATACATTCTTCTGGATGACTGGGATGACATTTGGGATGACATTTGGGATGACATTTGGGATGCCATTTTTATTTTTGTTTTTCTGGTAGTGAAATGTTTCAACACGTGTATAGTGTAGGGGGGGTACAAACTTTATTTCAACACGGGGGGGTATGTAGTGTGTAGTGTGTATGTAGTGCAGAAAAAAAAATACTTTATACAGGAATTTGATCCCAATAAAAAAAAAAAAATTGAAGGGGTTAAAAAAAAAAAAAAAAGGTCCTGCGCCAAAAATTGAGCACAGATGTTGGTCAGTAACGTCCGTCACTGAACAGCGCTCAAAGGCAACAGGAATTTGATCAAAAAAAAAAAAATAGATCAACCCTGTGCCGAAAAAGCTGATCAGTGATGTACGTCACTGATCAGCGCACAGTGGCCACAGGACACCCACAAAATCACAGTGTGTGTAAAAAAAAAAATTAAAAAAAGACCCCACAGCACCCTCAAAAATAAAAAAAAGGTGATCAGTGATGCGACACTGATTACCAGTGAGGGGCAGCAGGTGCACAACCTTTGGTGCAACTGACAGTGCAACTGGCAGCAACTGACAGGTATATATAAAAAAAAAACCCTGCACCCCCAAAAAGTTGCTGATCAGCACAGATATACTGATCAGCACAAAAGGGGGGGGTAGCAGACACAAAATATAGCACTCTCTATCACTCTCTGTCACTCTCTGTCATTATCTCTCTCTATCTCTCTCTATCTCTCACTCTCTATCACTCTCTATCACTCTCTATCACTCTCTATCACTATCTGTCCCTATCTCTCACGATCTGTGACTCTATGACACTGCTGCAGCAGCACACACAGAAGTCACAAGATCCAGGAAGTATCCAGCTGCTGGCAGCACGCTACCAGCGGTGATCAGCGGTGATCAGGTAAGTTTCAGGCAAGGATCAGGTATGTATCACGACAGATTGGCACGGTGACCGCTCTGCACGCAATTCCAGACCGGAATGGCGTCTGCAGCGCAGTCACCGTTAGTTTAAATCACGCGCCTTGGCTGTGATTGGTCCGTGGGTCCCACGGACCAATCACAGCCTTGGGGGCAGGTGGGGTGAGGTGTCGTCGTCACCGATGACCCCCTCATGCCCCCTGACGCCCGGCGGTGATTGACACCTGTGTTACCGAGCGTCTGATTCGCCAGTAACACAGGAAAACGCTGTGAATGGCTGTTCACACTGAACAGCCAATCACAGCGATCGCCGACGGGGGGGCGGCATCGCAGCCCCCCCTGGGCATGCAGGGACATGTCTGCTGTCAGGGACAGCAGACATCGTCCCTCTGTCACTGCGTCTCGAGACGCAGTGGCACTTTGAAGTCATGACGTATATATACGTCATGTGTCGGGAAGTACATCCCGGCCATGACGTATATATACGTCAAATGTCGGGAAGGGGTTAAGGAAGGGTGTGTGACGTTTGCTCCGGTCCCAATCAGCCTGTTTCAGTTAAAACCAGCGATCCTCGCTGTTTAACCCCCACGCCGGCCACTCGCTCTATTCAATGTTCTGGGGAAATCCTCGCCGTCACAGGACGGCGAGATTTCCCCATAACAGCAAAACCCGCGGCTAATGCAGGAAACTCGCTGTATTTAGCAGCGAGTCTTGCTGCTTCTGGAGCCACATACGCCAATTCCCCCTCGCTCAAAAAATGGAGCGAGGGGGAATTGACATATGAGCGAGGGGGGGGGGGGTGCATTGAATACTGTCAGGGTGAGTGGTGACAGCAAGCAGGAAGCTCTGCTCGCTGTCACCACTCACCCACAGCATTGAATACCTGCCAGAGTGTGTCCTGGGTTATGCACAGACTGCACACACTGGGAAAATTATTCGAAGGTGAGTGAGTTGTGTATGGATTTGCAGACGGTCGGCGGCTATCTAATCGCAAGTCTCTGCAATTTTAGAGAGCAGTCTTCAGGTCTGAACTACCCCCCTTTCAAGTTCCACGTACTGTACATACAAATACACCATTAATACAATACAATACATAATACAAATTAACCTATAAGCATTTAAATATCCATGGCATTGAGTAAAGTGTATCATACTCTCCAGCATGGCCCATTCCATTAGGTACAAACTGCTCTGTTTCTGGACTTCTTTACCAGTGGCAGTTGCAGAGGTGGGGCTGCAGCACAGTCCAATATTCAAAAAGGGGAGCCACACCTAATGCCACTCCAAACATCACTGTCCTGGACTCACTGGCAGTTGATGTGACCCCCTCTTTGAATTTTGGACTGTGCTAAAATCCAACCTCTGTAACTGCCAATGGCAGGGAAGTCCAGGAACAGAGCATTATGTACCTAATGGAATGGGTCATGTTGGAGAGTATGATACACTTTACTCAATGCCATGGATATTTAAATGCTTATAGGTTAATATAACAGGGTTGCCGACTTTATCAGCCTCCTCTCTGGAAGAAGCCCAGAGAGGAGACTTCCAGCTGCAGTTCTGGGGGCAGGGCTTGAGCGTGACATCATTAAGCCCCGCTCCCAGGATGTAAAATACCCCAATTCACAGATCTCCGTGGAGAGGGCGGGAATAAAATGACGCAATTGTGGACATTTTAGCTCTGCCCCCTCCTCTGAGCGACCCGCAGATTGCTGCATTAAAATCAGGTCAGGGGTAAGATGCTGCAATCAGGGGGGTGTGGTGGTGTGGGGGTCCCCCAGAATCCGGGAGGGTTGCCCACTTTTCAGGGGGGCCGGGAGGAGGACCCGTTTTTTGACCAACCCTGTAATATAAAAAATAAAAATGAATTTGCTTATATGTTACAATCATTTATACATGTTTGATATAAGCCCCGATTCACTGAATAAGTGCAGGTAATCCTGCGTCTGTGATACAGGGGACAGGACACAACAAACATGATTTGACCTCTCTCCCATCTGAGCATAGCTCGATGTCCCAAGCATTTCCTGCTCTATCTCCTGTAACGTTTTACAAATACTTGGTGGTCTGCAGCCTGGAAATCAGGGTGGTTTCGAGCTCTTGAGAAAATACAATGATGCTCATAGAATGTCTTGTATATATCTGCTTGCCACACTAAAAGGAGCCTTTGCTTATAAGCGAAGTTCCTGCAAACTATCACATTACAATTATTATTCAGACACGAAAACCAGCAAATAAGTCTAAATGAAATCACATTGGAATGATGACATGTGTGGGTTTCCCCAGAAGTAAAAATAAGCAAATGATTTTATAGTTAGTGTCTGCTGGAAGGTAGTCTAGAACATTCGATAGAATGGACTCAATATTAATGCAGAATAAAACATTGGCAAATGCAGAATGCAAAGTTATTTTATTTATTTGTAAGTAGATCTGCCATAATATTGGGGAAAGTATATAATAATAATAATAATAATAATAATAATAATAATAATAATAGATGATCTGTATTTTATATCACAGAAATATACATTTTATACCAATCTGTTACTAGCAGCTGCCTCGTTAGAATTCTATAGTCATGCAAATGAGCGTTTACTATAATTTGATCAAATATAAATTAGTGATATTAAATAAATAATTAATAAATAATTACTAACCTAAGCATGTTTCTATCAATAAGCTTATTAATAGGTGTTGTGTACTTCTATAGTACTCCTTTGATGCCGTGTTCACACAACGCGGCTGCGACGATGGGACCCCGTTCCTACTGCAAGGCAAATTCCAGGGTGAAGCAGTTCTACCCGGTAATTTGCCTTTTAACACGGGTTTTATTGCAGTGTGAACGGGTCAACCCGTGTCTGCATACCCGGATCTCAAACACGGGTAAAAAGAAGGGTTTTACCCGTGTATGAGATCCAGGTATGCAGACACGGGTTGACCCGTTCACACTGCAAAAAAAAAAAAAAACCCTGTTAAAAGTCAAATTTCCGGTTCGACATGCTAGACCCGGGAATTTGTCTTGCAGTGAGAACGGGGTATAAGTAAATTACTTGTGAATTTATTTATTTTATTTATTTTATATAAATAAGGTTTACATATGTTTTATCATTCTGTAAGTGCTCAGTAAAAGATATGTACATTGGTTATTCTTGACAGATGATCTTTTTATCCGAGTATGTGTATTAATGAAAATCAATGGGAATTGCCATTTGTATTACTGTGCTTCAATTTATGAGGCAATGCATAGTACACAGTATGGATAGCAGCTGGAGCTGCGCCCACCGTGGCACCATGCAGAGTGCGACGTAAATTGCACGATGAGAACGCAGACCGCCATTCACATGTGGTACAATTGCACCCGTGGCTCTTTATTATTTATTTTATTTTTTTATCTATAAATCTAGTAGCCAACAGCTGATCGTAGCCTGGTGCAGCTCAGTGGCCTTAGTCGCTGGTGCGACTAGCCAAACAGGCACATGCGGTGAGCATGGCTACATCTGAAAAACACTCCAATACAGATGTTGCGCTATAGCAGGGAGTGAGGGTTTCCATGTTGGCACTATGCCATTGAATGGACCCAGTAGTGATGCTAAAGTGATGCTAAAGAGTGCAGAATGCCATGCCGCATTCACATAGTGATCTTGCTACAGCAATCCTGTTTTTATACACTGTGATTCTCACTCATGACCGATTTTGACTATCTGCTTTTGTCTAACTACACTGTAAATGTGCTTTAGATTTACGTTCCGTTTACACAGGGTGACCCAGCTCTTTTGCTGAGCGATGTGCTTAAGCATGATCACCTAGCACACATCGCTGTGCACACCATGATGCTGTGTGCTGAGCAATCGGGCTGAGAGGGGCTTTGCCTATTTTTAGTAGGCAAAGCTCCGCAATCTAGCTGGAATGCCAGTGCAAGCACTGGCTTTCCCTGCGGGTGATAGCGTCGCATGGACTGCTCATCGCTGTCAACCCGGGCAGAACACGGAGCGATCAGTGCTGGTCAGATTGATTAGAAATGGGGCTAAAATTGTCCCATGTGTATGCCCCTTTAGGGCATAGTCAAGAAAGACTTGCCTGCACTTGCCTCTATTTTTCTATGCGGTACTGACTAAACAGGGGTGTGTATCGGCATTTAAATCTGCATTGCATGTGTCTGAACAAGACAAACTTTCTATTCAATTTTAACCTTAGATTCAAAATCAATAGCCAGAATGGAAGCGTGTGTCCACAGCTTAAACTGCAACATTATAAGCAGCAACAATGTAGCAGGACACATCTGTGCCAGCCAACTTTATTGTCATTTTTCAAACACAGCGTCTAACATTGCAGTTAGGAGCCAACTGGTACTTTGTTCCTACTTTACAATTTTCAAATTCTGTTGAGCAGGGGGTGTGGCTTGTCTGGAAGGAACGTGGCTTCATGAGGAATGCCTTATAGCAGGGGTTAAGTGGCCCTCCAGCTGTTGATGAACTACACAACCCAGCATGCCTTACATCAGGTTTAGTAGTCATACAGCAAAACTAAGGCAAGGCATGCTGGAATGTGTAGTTCATCAACAGCTGGAGGGCCACTTATTGCCCACCTCTGCCTTACGGGTGTAATTTAGTCTATTTTTCTATTACATTTTTTGTATATAGGTAAAATCGCATCAAAATAGAATGGATTTCAGCGCCATTCACGTTTAGTCGGGATACGGCCATTGGGTCTACAGCAAGTTGGTTGACACCGTTAGGTCGACATGGGGATAGGTCGACATGGTTCTAGGTCGACATGGTTCTAGGTTGACATGGGTCTAGGTCCTCATGGGTTTAGGTCGACAGGTCATTAGGTCAACACAAGCATTAGGTTGACAGGCTCTAGTTCAACAGGGACTAGGTCAACAGTCAAAAGGTTGCCATGGGGGTTTTTCACTGTTTTTTTGAGCTGACATGCGCCGACAGGCGGTATTTCATGCCCTACCATCCACTAGGACAGGGAGGGAGAATAAAGTAGTGTACCGAGCAAAGCAAGGCACCGCACCCGAAGCATTACCAGCGAAGCGAGCGATGCGAGGGGATGCGGTACATTGGAAACTGTGTCCATGTCGACTGTGTCAACATTTGGGTAAAAAAACAGTGAAAACCCCATGTCGACCTTTTGACTGTCAAACTAGACCCTATCGACCTATTGCTTGTGTCGACCTATTGACCTGTTGACCTAAACCCATGTGGACTTAGACCCATGTCGACCTTGACCCATGTCGACATTTCCCCATGTCGACTTAACGGTGTTGACCCAACGCTTGTCGACCAACTTGCTGTAGACCAAACAATCCCAACCCATCTATATCGTATAGAAAAATAAACTGTGCAGGGAAGACTATATAGTACAGATATAGTACTATCGGCCTGATTCAAACCTGTTTGCTATACTGTGTGGTCCTGCTCCACCACTGACCCTTCAATAAAGTAAGTGTTATAGAAAAGCAACGTGTAAAGGATGCACAAGTAGGTGGAGAACACTGAGTAATGCCCAAGGCCTTAATCAAGCTTAACATATGTATTTACCCAGAATCCTCTACTGCATCACCACATTAAAGTCAATTTACCTAAAGCACAACCCATAACCAAACATAACTTTTTTGTTGCACGACAATTTCTTTGCTAATGACAGACCTCACCTATATTACATGATATTTAAAAGGAAGAAATCCGCTGTATATTCAGTCTCAGACAAGCAGATGTTTATATACAGAGAAGTAAATGATGCACTTGCCTCAGATGATAGTATTACATGAGAATGACATAAAATATATCCATGATAGATAAAAGCAATGTGTCATACAAGCCAAGTGTTTGTGCGTCACTGCCCAAATCTCCTGTCTGAAGTGGAAGCAGCGTGTGTGTGATATGTAATTATACTTGTTAAGGGAAATACACAAGTTGGTTGTATGAACTTTGTTTCAACTAAAACTGTACTTGACACCACAATCCGGACAGGAGCCTTTTCTTCCTTTACCTAACTTTGTGGTTTGCCCGTAACCACTAATTGCTCGCATGAATGGGCAGGTCACTTACGCTCACCGTACCAGCTCACTCGCCTCTTAAAACACTCAGATTAGAAATGGGCATGTTGGGTTATTGGTTCTAAAATGTGAAAGTGTAAACAGCATTGGACATGTTCTAATCGTCTCAGACACAATAAAAGTTATATTTTAAATGTTTTTTATTTATTGTGTACATCAAAACTTGACACAGCGATCCTCGAGAGATCAATTGTGAATACAGCAGTAAGTGCAGTTTGAATTAAAAAAAATTATTTCAATTAAACATATTATTTTGATGGTGTTAAAATTTTTTTTTAATAAAAACCCACTCATTTTTATGTGAATAGCAAATGAAAATCTCAAACACAATCATCAATTTTTGATTGCGAATGGTAATTGCAGTCTGCAAATGGGGAATTCATAATGACGCGTAAGAGCCACATCTTTTAAATTGAGTTTCAATTGCATGTGTCATAGATGATTGTGGCATCGATTTGTTTAATCAGATCAAAGTTATTGAGCACATCAAGACCTGATTCACTACAGCTTGTTGTTGGAATCCCCTGCCTACTTCAAAACCAGTTTTGATGTTCAGAACATGTCTAATTGGCTCAAAATCAGGAGATGCCTCTGCTTTCACCAATGTGCTTGGCCGAGAACTTGGCCCTGTATGGGAATTCCATAGGATATTTTGTGAGATATGATTGGGTGATTGGGACCATATTTACAGATCTACAGGATACAAACATCATTGATTTAGAGGCATTTTTTATCAAAGGGTGCAAGACCCTATTCAGGGCCAACTTTAACATTAGGAGCCTCTAGATTGGTGATCTGTGATTTTTTCGGAATCGGATTTAATCGGATGGAAAAAAGTGCTTTTTGTGCATGCAATATATCGTATGCTATATATCGCAGGAGGTTTGGTTGATGTTTCCAGTCCCTCTAGCCCTCTAACCCAGCCCATGAGATATATCTTATGGTACAATTGTATACCGTAATATATATCCCATGCGATCTATCTTGGTTTGATCAATCGCATGAGATATATCTTATGCAAAAAATTACACCAAATTACCAAATCGTCTGGAATCACTCCTGGGAAGGTCCAGAGGGAGTTCAAGGGAAATTGCATCCAATTTCAGCATCAGATTTATCGTTGTAGTGTATGGGGGCCTTTATTACACGTCATACAAAGTTGGACTAAATTTACTAAGATGGGGATTCTATTGAAGATGGGATGTCCCATAGCAACCTATCAGATTCACTCTATTATCTTCCAGAAGGTGCTAAATAAATATCTGATGGTTGCTATGGGTGACATCCCAACTTCAATAGATCTCCCATCGTAGTAAATGTACCCCATTTTGTTCAGGGAAAGTAACTGACAGATTTCATTAATTTGTCAAACACAGCCTTTGACATGGGAGTTAGAAGCTGATTGGCTGCTACTTCATCTCTCTCCACTTTATCGCTCTCCCAACAATGGTGCATCTTCCCGAAGGTATCAAAACTCCCCTGCCAATGACACACAATAACAGCTAAACCTGTCAGTTGGTGTGGAGAGAAACTAACGTATTACACTGTTGGGGTAACTAAACGTATTAGTTTACTGCGCTGCCTACCACTATTACTACTCAACTTGAACCACACTAGTTGAATATCCATTGGACCTTTGCCATCTATACGGACAGTCTCAACACCACAGATTGTGCCTGAATCTGATCTACCGTACAATCATGAGGATTCATTGGGTGAATTTAATAGGATGAGAGATTCAGAAAGTGAGAGATTTTAAAAAAACTGGAGTTTTCTTACCAAATCTCTCACTTTCTAAATCTCTCATCCAATTAAATGCCCCCTGTTGTCTTTAGAGACCCTGTCTGGACTTTATTTATCTCCTCCATCAGTTAAGCTTGTTAGTAAATATTCTGTGTTCTCCACAAACTTATTTGGTCCCAACCAGTGGCGTAACTATAGCCCTGCAGCAGGGAGGCGCTGAGTAACTGTGGGTGCCAGTCTGCGGGGCTATGGTTACTATGCATCTGTGATCAGACTCTCTGTCTCCTCCTGGTCCCGCAGCGCAGATCTCCTCCTGGCTCCGTCTCCTCCTGCAGTGCTAATGAAAACTGCTCCTCACAAAATGGCTGCCCCCATACAGCAGACCATTTTTTAGGGATGCTAGAGGAGGCGGCATCCCTAAAAACTGTCTGCTATTAGGGGGCAGCCTATGTGATGGTCATTTTTCATTTGCACTGCAGGAGGAGACGGAGCCAGGAGGAGAGCTGCGCTGTGGGTCCCTGAATGCGGTGGCATGCAGAGGGGTAAGGGGGTATTTAACTTTTCTCGGGTGGGTGGGAGGGCTAGGGGGGGTGGCGCTGCTGAAATCGGTGGGGGGGCACATATAGCCTAGTCCCAACAGTGACTTATAGGCAGGGGTTAAAGTGAGGGGGAACGGGGTGGAACTGAGTTCCACCACCTCTAATGGTAGGAGGAACTGAGTTCAACCTCTACCACAGCCCTGAACAGAAATTATAACAGAAAAGCGTGTCCCAGCAGCTTCTTCTTCTGGCACGGTGTATGTGATGTCATGCCGTCACCGCCGCTGAAGGGAAGAAGAAGAGCAGGCTATGTGCTTGCTGAAGACCAGGTGAGAGGGGGCTGGAGGAACTCAGAGGTGGGGAACTGCTGGAGGGACACTAGGCATGCAGATGCTGAGCGACATGGACACTGAGCTGCTGGAGTGACAAAGACAGATGTGTATAAGCAGCACAACTGTGGATATACGTATAATGGGCACTACTGTGTGATTTAATATGAAAGGAGGGCAATACATGTGTAATGTGTTGTGCTACTGTGTGTTGTAATTTTAATTGGAGTTACTATTTTACTTTATGTGTGACCTCACCCATTCCTTGTCCCTTTATGGGAGGTAGGGCACAAATTCCCTGGCACTGGTCTAGGCTCTGCCTAATGGGGGGAGGGGGGTGGTGAAATGGTTAGGGGGGAAAGGAGTTCCACCACCTCTCCAGAACTACTTTAAGCCCTGCTTATAGGAACAAGCTCACAAGTTACTAATTGATGTGATTGATGTTTTTTACTCTGTTACATTGCGCATGCTATTTTTAGATTATTGAAATAGTTTTTATTTGTACAGACAATAACACTACTAATCTTTTATTTTCTTTATAGTGCTGCTATCTGTACATCCGTTGTTTTCCTTGACTTCCTCTGCCCCCCTAGCAGCCACTAGTAGAATAGCCACTCATTTAAGCGCCCTGCCACTACATTTCGTACAACACATAACAGTAATGTCAGTGATGCTGGCTGTTCATGGTCAAACAGATCAACACTTTAAATTGCTCTATCAGGCACTATCTAGTGGTTGCTGGCATGCAAAACACCTGAATTCCCCCCACAGAAGTAAGGAGCACTATTAGCTTTTTATTATATAACATACGCAAATTCAACCCAGATTAAATGTAGTATAGAATATTAAAACCTTTAAAGTAATGATAAGTGCAGATGTTATGGAATTTTTTTATTTTATATATTATTGTGATCTAATTCCTCCGCATATATATATATTAGAAAATCTCAAATTTAAAAATGTTCTTATCATTTAGTATTCAAGTGTTCCTGTGATGGTTTATAAAACTCGGTACTCTTTACCTAGAACGGCGCCCATCGCGGTGATCGCGACATCGCGGGCAGTACATAAACGGCCGCGACGCGATGCCCGCGATCACCGCGATTTTCCCATAGGGAACAATGTTAAAAAGCCTGATTGACCGCGATTTTGCATTCAATGCCTCAATGCCCGCGATTTTCACATAGGAATCAATGTTAAATGGGCTACAGAGCCCAAATAGGCAGAATTAACCCTTAAATGTCCCCCCAATTTTTGTACGCCACCCCACGATCCACGCCAACCCGAAGCGTGGCGAGCGCAGCGAGCCCGCGAGGGGCGGCGGTACGCGTCCTCCGACCTTTTCATGCCCTACTATCCACGTCGGCGTGGAGTTGAGAATAGAATAGTGTGGCGAGCGTAGCGAGCCACCGAGCCCGAAGCGTGGCGAGCGCAGCGAGCCCCGCGAGGGGACGCGGATACCTTCACAGGTAAACGCGTCCCCTCGCGGGCTTCACAGGTGTCCGCTTTTCGCCACGGATACCTGTGAAGCCCGCGAGGGGACGCGTATAACTGTGAAGGTATCCGCGTCCCCTCGCGGGGCTCGCTGCGCTCGCCACGCTTCGGGCTCGGTGGCTCGCTGCGCTCGCCACACTATTCTATTCTCAACTCCACGCTGACGTGGATAGTAGGGCATGAAAAGGTCGGAGGACGCGTACCGCCGCCCCTCGCGGGCTCGCTGCGCTCGCCACGCTTCGGGTTGGCGTGGATCGTGGGGTGGCGTACAAAAATTGGGGTGACATTTAAGGGTTAATTGTGACTATTTGGGCTCTGTAGCCCATTTAACATTGATTCCTATGTGAAAATCGCGGGCATTGAGGCATTTTAAAGTAAAATCGCGGTCAATCAGGCTTTTTAACATTGTTCCCTATGGGAAAATCGCGGTGATCGCGGGTACACGATTTTTATGTACCCGCGATTTACCCGCGATGACCGCGATTTTTTACCCCCGACGCCCGCGATTCTAATCGCGGGCGCCGTTCTAGGTAAAGAGTACCTAAAACTCTACAGTACAATTTTGTCTCAAAATCCTAATACATTTGGATTGTTCTTGATTATACTTTATTATTTTAAATGATCAGATTTTAGCTTCGTCTTCTTCTTAAGCCCCGTACACACAGGGCGACCCGGCTGTCTTGCTGAGTGATGTGCTACAGCATGATCACTCAGAACACTTCGTGGTGCGCCCACAATGCATACCGCATGTGTCTATTCAGATCGCTTAGAAATGGGACTGAAATCGCCCTGTGTGTATGCCCCTTTCTTCTTATTATTATTATTTCTATTATTATTATTATTATTATTATTATTATTATTATTATTATTCTAATATGGCATTAATAGTATTATCATTAATATTTATTTCGCTTCTCGGCCTTTTGGCTAAGATCAAGTGTAGTATCTGTTCTTATCAGTTGGGTCTGGACCGCCCCCTGGCAGAGAATAGAGAAAAGCTGGACCTAATCACCTTGCTACTGAGCTGAGGCGTAGTGTACCTCATGTTCTGGGCGGGTGTAAGGTCTGGCTGAGTATCTTCATCCTGCCGTAGGGGGGGAGCATACCTTCCTACTGGTAGGGAGGGGAGAAGCATCGGGCCTAGTAGATGGGGCTCTTGTTCGGGGGTCCATAGCCTCCGAGGGAGAGTCACTCGAAAAGCCCGGTCTAGTATCCAATCCCAGGAAGACGGGAAAAGCTGGGACCGAGTAGATTGCTCTCTGGTCCGGGGGTAACATGTCGCCCTCGGCCAGGGAGACAGCGAAAAGCCCAGCCCAGTACTCAATCCCTGGGAGAGGTGAAACGTCGGGACTGAGTAGGTGTTTTCTTCTCCTTCGGTTGGTCTATTCGGCCGCTGCGGGGGAGACTCATCGAAAAGCCCGGTGGAGTATCCATTCCCATGCCGGGGGGTCGGAAAGGGCCTGCTGGTAGGGCGGAGAAACACTTGGTCGGACGCTGACTGGCTGGCTGCTTGGAGTCCGAGGCTGCACTGTGCCCCCGGGGAAACTCGGGGGTGCCGAACATGCACGGGTGATCCCAAAATCACCATGCACTAGTATGGCACTAGCACTGCGCACTTTCCCTCTAGGTATGCGCTTCACGTCCTTACCTCGTCCTTTTGGATGGGGTAGGACAATTTTTCACACCCCCACCCTGGCCTTCTGGCTAGGGTCCTATATTATTTATTTCTCTTCCCCCTCTCACGTTTGTCACTTTTCACGTTCCTTGTATTTTTTTGTAGTTTGTCACGTTTTTTTGGGTAGTGTGGTCGACCCTTCTGGGCCTTCCATTTCCCCAATGTGCCGAAGCTCTCGCCTTTTGGGGAGAGCTTCGGTCCCCCCGAGGACGACCCCGAGCCGCAAGGCGGAGGGAAGTCCACTGCGGGTCTCTCCAAAGCATGGGCTGCGGAGGACCCACCGTCCTAACCCTTTCGGGGGTTGAGGAATGAGGGTCTCTCTAAGCTTCGGCGAAGAGGACCCACCGTTCCCTATTTTCCCCTCTTCGGCCTTATGGTTGAGAGGGGTTAGGGGAAAAACGGGGCCCTGTCTCTTCGGAGACGGACCCATTTCGATCGCACGGCCTCCTTTGCACGTGTTTAGGCACAGCACTGGTGGTGGGGAGCACACCTCGGGCTCCTGAGTTTTTTCAAACTCATTAATATTTATTTATATGACATCACTAGGATTCCACAGCACCTAATGCTGCTTTCCCACTGCAGACCAGTTTAAAGTACTGGTAATCTTAAATGGTATTTAAAAGGGTATTAGCATTCCCACTTCAGCAGATTAACGTTTTAAATACCGTTTAAGTACCATTCCCATTGCAGTGAACCGTGTAAAATGTACAGTGCCTAACCCCCCCCCCCAGTGTAAAGAGTGCCTAATCCCCCCCCCCCAAGTGTAAAGAGTGCCTAACCCCCCGTACCTGCCCTGTGCCCCCACCTCCCCTCCCCTTGTACTTACCTGCACGGGGATGCAGTGCAGTGGGGAGGCAGCGGGGGTCCATGCAGGGTCCATGCGGGGTACAGGCAGTCCCAGTCCCTGATGAGAACTAGTAGTTCTCACTTTGCGCATATGTAATGAGTGCACGTGCATACTAATGAGTTTTTTTTTAGCTGACATGTGCTGACAGGCGGCATTTTATGCCCCACCATAGCCAAAGTATGGCAAGCACACCGAGCCATGCCAAGGGACGGTGTCCATGTTGACTGTATCAACATTCTGGACGAAAAATGTGAAAATCTTATGTCGACCTTTTGACTGTCGAACCTTGCCATTGTCGACCTAATGCGTGTATCGACCTTCCAACCCTGTCGACCTTAGCCATGTCAACCTATTAAATGTGTCTACCTAAGCCATGTCGACCTATTTGAGGTGACCTATTTCAGGTTTTGACCTAAGGCCTATGGGTCAACCCATTGACCCATACCCGATATATACTTCCTGTCTACTGCACATCATATTAAAGTAACAATATGCTCAATATAATGAAATAAATAAATTACCTAGAAACAAATTGTCATCAGAATAACTACAGGGTATATCCAATAACTAGTAAGCCCGCTCAAAGCAAAAGCTTCGAAAGCTAGTCTGCTACCTTCTGTGTTTGTGCATGTACGGATGGTGTAATGGTTAGCATTACTGCCTCATTCTCCGATTCCCACTATGGTCCTAATTGTGCAGAGTTTGTATATTCTCCCCGTACTTGCGTGGGTTTACTCGGGGTACTCCAGTTTCCTCCCACAATCCAAAAATATACTGGTAGGTTAATTGGATTCCAACAAAAAAATAACCCTAGAATGTCTGCGTGTACATGTGGAACTGGCGCAGGGACTGATGTGAATGTTCAAATATTCTCTGTAAAGCGCTGCGGAATATATGTGTGTGCTATATAAGAAACTGGTAATAAACAAATAAATGTGTTAGAAAAAATATGTATTCTCTCCCAGCAGATGGCAGTGTTTCAGAGACTCACGGACATTAGACATATATATAAATGATAACAATCCAAAAGTATAAATTCAATAAACACTAAATGTGGTACATGGAGTAATGGTTGCATTACCTTATATATGGTTGTGACTCACTGTATATAGCTATCAATCATTTGTCTGCGGACTTGTCCTTATAACCCATCAGTTTGTAAAAAAAAGTCATTTTCAAGTTTTCTGAAAGTAGCATTGTGTTATTTTTTTTTTTTCAATTTTGGTATAAGCTACATTTTTAAAATTTGTTTCTGATATATTTTCAATGTGATAATGATGATTGCGTAAAACATTTCTCCATAATTGTTTTATTAATGCAGCATAGAACTCATTACAAATAGCACTGTGACATACACTGTATACTGTATGTTGGAAGGGATGTGTGGGTGGGATGGTTCAGACTCACACACAGGCCAAAGGACTTGTTTATACTGAACACAAGAGGTCAGTGTGACCTTACAAATTAGGTACTCTTATTAGGAGCAAGCAGACCTTGATTTAAAGAGACAGTCTCATTGGAAAACACTGATTCAAAGGACAATTTCTTTTTTTCAAATCTCGATTCTAAATCTGCAACTTTGCATATATGACATGTTTTATCTATGTTAAATGTGTTCTGCATGCTGAAAATATGTTACAGCATATAAAATTACCCTAAATTCCCATACACACTGGACAACTTTGAACTGAAAGCTGCTGAAAACAGCAAGTGTGAGCGGCTGTCAGCTCAAAGCCGCCCAGTGTGTATGGCCCGGCGATGAGTGGTGAGCGCTGATGCGCGCTCCCGCATCATTGCCGGGAAAGCCGCTCATCTGCTGGTATTGCCAGCAGATGAGCGGCTTTGTTGACGGCTTTGCATTGCACTGCACTATTCAAAGCTGTCCGCCCCCGCTGCTGGCGCTGGGTAAAATCTCCCAGTGTGTATTGACCTTTAGTTAGGCGTGGCCAAACTTATGGCCCTCCAGCTGTTGTGAAACTATAAGTCCCAGCATGCCTTGCCACAGTTTTACTACTAGGAAATGCTAAACCTATGGCAAGGCATGTTGGGATGTGTAGTTTCACAGCAGCTGAAGGGCCACTGTTTGAATTTCTGCACAGGGACCTAAGACAATAAAAAAAAAGATAAAACAGTGATCTAGTCTGAAATTCTTATATATTCTACAAGAAGAACAGATGTCAGAAACCTACTCTCCAGCTGGAAGCTAGCATAGCATGCAGGTACTTGTAGTTCCACAACACGTAAAAGATGATTTATATAAATGTTCCTGTTTGTTCTGCAGATACAAAGTTCCATCAATGTTTCAGCTTTTTATTCTGCAATAACTGTAACTAAGGTTTGCAGAGACTCAGTGGCTGGCGTGTTCCCAGTGCATGCGTGAAAAAGATATATAGCCTCATCTCTAAACAGTTTACTAAACAGAAGATGATCCAGATGTTCTACTTGGAGAGGTCTCCCCGGTGACATCCTGTGTCCTATGCATGCACACATAAAGCTATTGCAATGCTGATATCATCTGTTGGCTGATTATACTTTTTTAAATTCAACTTGAAAAAAAAAATGTAAACGTTAACCTGTGACTCTCTAGTGACAAGAGTCTACTGTCCTAAACCTCTAATGAAGTAGGCAGCCAGTAAGTAGGTAATTAATCATACAATCAATTCTTGTCCTGGACTGGACTGCTGATGAGTCAGCTGTCAGATGCGAATGTTCAGTGGGAAAACGAGTCCCTCTTGTGGTCGGTTATAGAGCCACAAATTATGTAAGGCGATGTTTATGCAGAAATGGAGTTTGTATTTGGTTAAATAAGAAGAACCTATTTCTGTAGGATATGTGTGGGCTCTGTTGCAGCACTAGAACCAGAAATACAATAGAACATAACTCAATCTTTATAGGCAAACAATGCATATTCTGACATAAAGTAAACTATGTATTACACTAGACTAGAACATCCATTGCTGTTTCTAATTCGCTCCAAACCTCTATTATTATCTTCGTGAAGAGTATTGAATAATAGCGAAGGTTTGCAAATGTAACTTAATGATTTGAGGGGCAGATTTATTAAGCTCGGTGAAGTGATAAAGTGTCTGGTTTTTATCATCGGCCAATCAGCTCCTACCTGTCATTTTTCAAACCAAGCCTGTAACTTCACAGGTAGGAGCTGATTGGCCGGTGATAAAAACCAGACACTTTATCACTTCACCAAGCTTAATATAAATCTGCCCCTGAGTGCGAACATCTCTGTGGGACAGATGCATCAAGCTTCAAAAAGTGATAAAGCGGAGAGTGATAAACAGCCAGCCAATCAGCTCCTAACTGCCATGTTACAGGCTGTGTTTAAGAAAAATGACAGGTAGGAGCTGAATGACTGGTTGTTTATCTCCCCTTGAAGCTTGATACATCTCGCCCTGTCAGAGATGCTGAACATATCTGCTAAAATTGCCAGCACTGCTCACATGTGTTATATAAATGCAAATAAATCATATTGTGTAATAAAAGATGTTGTGTAACAAACGATTGTATCTCCTATATAAGGTAAACATGACAGGTCATTATAATGAATAAAAATATTCAAATCACTCAAAGGGTTAATAAACACTCTCCTCCCCTCCCCCCTCCTCCCCCATTACCCCCTCCCCTATAACTGTATGTGTCTATGCTGCCTAATATACAGCGTGTATATGTCAATTAGTGCATCTGCACCATAACACCAGCTGATAGCATGACCTTGCACTTTTGGATACAATCTGGGGCATCCTGTGGCCATCCAGTTGTTGTGAAGCTACAAGTCCCAGGTGACTAGGCGTGCTTGGACTTGTAGTGCCAGAACATCTACAGTAGCTGTCTGTGCCTGGCTGTTAGTAAGGAGACACTGCCAGTCTGCCCAGTCTCCATCTGGGGGATACAAAACTGAGGCTTGGTGATGTTTGTGTTTAAACTAGAAAGGGATTCATGTTTCCAAACCCCCTGATAGAAGCAAGGCTCAGTAATTATTACCCACCAGGGAGGGAATGCCTAATCCCAAGTGTGTATAGCTCGGTGCTGGGATGGCATGGAGGGCTGTCCTGCAGGAGCATTGCACAAACCTACCCTTCCATGTGCCACGTTTTATCTGTGTCTTTTATCTGTCACACCAGGTAGTGTTTATGTTACATTCTACACTAATCCCAGTGGCTGCTCTCTAGATCAGAGTCCCGATGAGTGAGGTTCTCTATGGCTTCCCTTAGGGTCCAATCATTATACCTCACTCACATTTGCAAAACAGATACTTTACTATGCACAAGACAAATATATTTAAATAAGGTTCCCATAGCCCCCCCCCCCTCCATGCACACACCTAATGACTAAACCATGGCATCATTAATGTATATGAGACATAAAGTGGGACTATCTCCTGTTTTTGTTATCCCAGCCCCCCACCAGACACTGCATAATGAGGGCTCTAATCTGGTCATTTATAATGTGCATATGTCAGACACAAGCAGGACTGTGCCCATTGCCTGATATCACTGATCCATTCCTAGCATTCCCCTATCTGTTCTTCATTCTTATCGTCAGGAGCAGCCTCACCAATACTAGCAGTAAGTGGTTTATATCGAAAAATACAGATGAAATGACAGAGCCAGATAAATACTTTCTTGGAAAATAGAGCACGCTGGGCCTTGTAGTTCCGCTGCATCTGACAAGCCACGGGAGGCCTGGGTCTTGTGTATATGATGAAGTCATTTTGTAGTATATGATGGAGTCATTTGCATTGGTCCTCACAATAGAATGAGTGCGGATTACAGTACTGTATATGCCATTGCACAGACTACAGGTACTCTACTGTATGTACAGTATGTCCTTACTGCAGTGGGGAGGGAAACCCTGGCACATACTGGGCACAGTACAGGCCCTGCGGGTATCACACTGCTCTGCTAATACCAATAGATTGTGTCCTTATAAAGGGAACACGAATAAAATAGATACCAAGAGTAGACAATAAGAATGTCTACATTGGGAATGCAGGAGGAGGATGAGTCTTCTGCTGTCTGCTGTCCCCACAGCCTGTGTCACAAACAATTAACGCTGCTCACTGCTCTGACTTTGATCAATTAGGATCTCATATTTCCGTTTCGGTTTTTGCTCCCAACCCCTTTTCTTCCTCCTTCATATGATCTTGTTCACAGATCCTGGACCGAGATGGACACGTCCAGAGCATCTGTAATGTTTCATTATATAGAGAAGATATCTTATTAATGCAAATTAATGAGGGACCCGACTGCCTGATTGTCCTGCAGTCTCCCGTGATAGATTCGTAGTAAATCATCGAAGTCGACTGTGATATAGATAGATAGATAGATAGATAGATAGATAGATAGATAGATAGATAGATAGATAGATAGATAGATAGATGATAGATATGAGCTTTTAAACAAGAAAAATATATTTCTCGTTTACAATATTTCTTTATTTACAATATCAGATTGGAAACTATATCAATATAGCAATATATTATTACATTATTACATTATTAGGAGAGAGAGAGAGAGAGAGAGAGAGAGAGAGAGAGAGAGAGAGAGAGAGAGAGAGATTTTCTACAAAACATGTGATTGCAAACCTCTTTCTTAGAAATAGAGACGTATGATAGATAGATGGATAGATAGATAGATAGATAGATAGATAGATAGATAGATAGATAGATAGATAAACATATAGACTTAAGAGAGATAGATAGATAGATAGATAGATAGATAGATAGATAGATAGATAGACATAAGATAGATCGATAGATAGATAGATAGATAGATAGATAGATAGATAGATAGAAAGAAAGAAAGAAAGATAGATAGATAGATAGATAGATAGATAGATAGATAGATAGATAGATAGATAGACATGTAGACATAAGATAGATAGATAGATAGATAGATAGATAGATAATCCTTACATTTTATAGTCATATTAATCTAGATGAATACCAACATCTAGCACTTTAGAGTACAATCACTTCACCATTGTCTGTGAATCAGTGGCGTCTATGTTCTATGAGGCCCTTATTCTGGTTGGTGCGGTCGAGCCGCATATGCGGCTCCGACCGCACCAGACGAATCCCCGCCCACCATACGGTTCGCCACGGCCGTCCGTACACGGACGGCTGGCGAACCGCACGAAAATGGTGGAGGCGTACGCCTCCACCATGCTGGGAGCTGCCCCCTGCATTCGATGGTCGACGACCATCGAAGGCAGGACCGCACGCCGCGGCAGCTCCCGCAAGCTGAGACCACACGGACAATCGTCCGTGTGGTAGCTTGTATGGGGGCTGAAAGCTGACATCCGGCGACGTCAGCTTTCCGCCCCCATGAGTGGCGTCATGCCCTCATTACCATGCGTACGCCCCGCGTTTGCATGGGAACGCCCATGAAACGCGGGGCGTACACATAGGGAAATGAGGGGATGAAGCCCCTCACGCCCCTATACGCCCCCTTTGCGGCGTCTAAATTTTTAACACGGAGAATTCCCCTGCACATGCGCAGAGTGACCTCTGCGCATGTGCAGAGAGAAAACATCGGCGGTACGGCCGCACGCGGGCCGTACCGAGCCGATTAGAATAAGGGCCTGAGTTCGGTAAATAATGACAGTGACCAGTTCTGGGACACTACAGGACAGGAACTTATCATAAAGGTATGGGAAATACCAACCGTAACCCTAATTGTGCTAAGCAGAACATTGTTTATTGTGCCGAATACATAGAAATGAATACACAGTAGAATAGATGAGCACTAATTATTGGTACCATTTAATCGATTTTTGCATTTCATTTTGTATTGAGGAAGACAAGCTGTCTGAAGAAAGGAATGTAACATTGTGCAATCAGCTTTATTGGATGATGAATTTGCATCTATGCATTAACCCCCTGCCTGCCAGGATTTCCCTGCTCCTCCACTATGGAAGGGGTTAATGGAGTTGCAATTAACAAACAGAGCTTCCCCCTTCCAAAAAAAAAAAAAAAACCCTTCCTAGCTGCAGCCTATTGATGTCCCGATTAGCCTGCAGATCTGAAGGAAACACTTCTTCCAGATCCCACAGCCACATACATTATGTGTCCCAGGTGGATGCAGAAAACGGGATTATTTAGTAGGATTTATTAAGAAAATATCCCAGGGACGAATGGCATAAAAATGTTTCTTTCTTACTTTTTTTTTTTCTTCTTCTTAGCGGAAACCTAATAAAAGTTGGAGAGAGAGGGGAGGAGGACACTCCCAGTGACGTCAAGGGGGAAGCAGATCAGCCAATGAGAAGCTCCCCCCAAAATCCTTCTGCCAGCAAGAAATATAAGAGCTCAGAAAAGTTTGCATCCACTCAGAAACACGCTGGCGCCTGGGGACACAGTGCCAGGGCTGGGCTTTATGTGTGGATGCAGATACTGCCCCCCACCTTGGAGCAGGCTGATTTCTGGGGAGACCGGTTGGGACTGTCCCCTTCCCTCTGCCCGGGCTCTTTCTCCCCATAGTGCTGGTGGAAAATGATGCAGGGAGAGTCCAGCTCCCCGGTTTCCCCCGTGGACAGCTTGAGCAACAGCGACGAAGAGCTTGACAGGCAGCAGAACAAGAGGGCATGCAGAAAGAAGAGGGCCCCTAGGAAGAACCCTGAGGATCCTGAGAGCCCCACCTCTGTGAAAAGAAACAAGAAGGCCAGTAGCACCGGCAGCAGCCCCCAGTCCTTTGAGGAGCTCCAGACCCAAAGAGTCATGGCCAACGTCAGGGAGCGCCAGAGGACCCAGTCCCTGAATGAAGCCTTTGCTGCCCTTCGCAAGATCATCCCCACCCTGCCCTCTGACAAGCTCAGCAAGATCCAGACCCTGAAACTGGCCTCCAGATACATAGACTTCCTCTGCCAGGTCTTACAGAGCGATGAGCTGGACTCCAAAATGGCAAGTTGCAGTTATGTGGCCCATGAGAGGCTAAGCTATGCGTTCTCAGTGTGGAGGATGGAGGGAGCATGGTCTATGTCTGCATCTCACTAACAACTTCTCACTTCTCGCAGCAAAAGCCACACACACAGGTAAGCCCCTCTCCCCTACCTCCATGTCCCCCCCATCCTCCTGAGGGCACTGTCTGTGGGCTCCCATGTCCTACACACGCTAGTAGTCCATGTCCAGCTTGGAGACGCACAATAGTTAAGTTAGATCATAGGGAAGGGGCCTAGGAAAGGGATCTTAATGAAACAAGGGGGGGGGGGGGGGGGTGTAGTGTACTTCTGCAGCCCTGAGCTTCAGCAGCACTACAGGCAGACATTGCTGTCATTTCTGCACCACTGCCTGTGGCTACAGCTTTTATTTTCATTAAAATCCCTTTCATTTCTGGGATGGGAGAGCCCTTGCTGCTGGGTCACATTAGTTATAATGTAGTCAGGGACTTCTGCCTGGCTTGTATTGCATGCTTGTATTGTGCAATACTTTATGTACTCCCTATAGCAGTCCATTAGCTATATAATGGTTAGCAAGCAGTTATTATTATTAACATCCTATACTTCACATATAAAAGCATTAGCTACATCCTATACACTATATACAGTCCCGTTATTTACATCCTGTGCTGTGTACACAAAGCCATTATATGCACACACACACTAGCAGCCATTATCTGTAACCTTTATTTACATTCTACACATTCTACAGTAAACCGTTATCTTCTCTTCTGTACCACCCAGCTAATACATACTCCCTTCTCCACACCGATCTGTCCATTCTATACTACACCATTCTGTACTTCCTATACTATACCGTTCTGTCCATTCTATACTACACCATTCTGTACTTCCTATACTATACCGTTATATGCATCCTATACTACACCGTTATGTACTTCCTATACTATACCATTCTGTCCATTCCATACTACACCATTCTTTAACTCCTATAGTACACCGTTATATGCATCCTATACTCGCTATACTGAAATAGTGTGTACTATACATCCTATACTATATACTACACCGTTATGTAATTCCTATACTCTCTATACTAAACCGTTATATACACCCTATACTCTCTATACTAAACCGTTATATACACCCTATACTCTCTATACTAAACCGTTATATACATCCTATACTCTCTATACTAAACCGTTATGTACATCCTATACTCTCTATACTAGACCGTTATGTACATCCTATACTCTCTATACTATACCGTTATATACACCCTATACTCTCTATACCGTTATGTACATCCTATACTCTCTATACTATACCGTTATATACATCCTGTACGCTTTTACACTAAAATGGTATGTATATCCTTTAAACTTTATACTAAACCGTTATTTATATCCACTAGTTTCAACTATAGTGTACACCCTGCACTGTCTATATCTAAACCTTATTTATCTTGCTGTATGCTAAATTGTGATGTTTATCCTATACTCATTATGCTAAACGTTATGCATAGCCTACACTCTGAATAATACTAAACCGTTTTGTATACTATGCTGTCTATACAAGCCCATTATATACACATATACTGTCTATTATAAACCTTATATACATTCTATACTCTACAACTTATGTCCATCCCATACTTTTTATATACTAAACCGTTATTATATACTATACTCCATATACTAAACCGTTATTATATACTATACTCCGTATACTAAACCGTTATTATATACTTTTCTCTCTATACTACACCGTTATTATATCCTGTACTCTCTCTGTACTGCACCGTTATTATATCCTATACTCTCTGTACTACACCGTTATTATATCCTGTACTCTCTCTGTACTACACCGTTATTATATCCTGTACTCTCTCTGTACTACACCGTTATTATAGCCTGTACTCTCTCTGTACTGCACCATTATTATATCCTATACTCTCTCTGTACTGCACCGTTATTATATCCTGTACTCTCTCTGTACTACACCGTTATGGAAATGTTCTACTAAATTGTTATTTGTATCTTACAATCTATATAATTGTTATGTACATCCTATTTCCTTTATGCATTGTTATTTACATTATATATCCTGCATGATTTTATGCGCAAACTATTACTATTGTAACATTAATTCTAACCTTTATTTTCTCTATTAACCCGTCATTTACCTCCTCCATCACTTATCCTATCCATA
>NC_139221.1:284499310-284821810 GCF_055691185.1 Crinia signifera
GCCAGCAGTACAATATAAAGTAGGTAACTGCACACTGTATTACAGCAGAGTTTATGGGAATTTATGTTTATTTCGTAGCATAAAAGTGTTGCTTTAATGTTTGTGAGCTGGAGCCCCCTGCATGAAGGGGAACTCCGATGTGTATGTAATATACAGATGTAATAAGGAGTTTTAGCTGGAGCATAAAGTACAGCTTCCCCCAGGAACCTGGGTATAAAACATGCTATAAATCTGAGGAAATCTGTATAGAATGACGTGGAACATTTTATAATTAATTGTAAATAACAGTTTTATGAACACTTTCTGAGAAATATATTGAAAAACATTACTAGATAATGTTCTTTACTTGTGTTGGTGAATAGCTTATATTTGTTTAAGACAGTATAATAATAATAACAACAACAACAACAACAACAACAACAACAACAACAACGACGACAATAATAATAATAATAATAATAATAATAATAATAATAATAATAATAACTCCATGAGAAATGTTTAACAAAGGAAGTAAAGACTGATTAAATAATACAGGTGATTAGTGCATGGCTCACTGTAAGTGGCCTATTTATGGTGAGAAACTCAGTCAGTGGGTCCTCAGCCTGTAATGATGGATGAATGATTCCACTTATAGGAACCCTGTTGATACCAAACATGTCCACTGACAATGTTACGCGTTATCTGAAGGACTTGTTGATACACTAGCTAAATGAGTGTTAATTTCAAACAGACTGCCAACCCCCCTTGGGATTAAGGCTAACTATTTAGGACTGCAAAATCCTCATAGATAAACACCTGGCTTCTCAATGAATGAATTGTGAATGTAAGAACAGTAATAAACTACAAGTGCAACTGCAATACTGATTGACAGGACATGACAATAACAATAGTTTTAAACTGATACATTTCTCCCGCAATACCGAAGGAAACCTTTCTCATATAAACTAATTAATAAACTAATACGTAATAAACTAATGAATAATATGTAATACTTCTATCCTGAATTTTCCATCCATGTTTGTACTACTACAGTCTGCCTGTAACACAAGAGTACAAGAGATCAGGGATTTGCACTGTGCGAGCCTGTAGCATGAAGGGCTATAACTCAAAATGACCATTTTTATCTGAGACTTTTTTTTTCTCAAGTTCAACCATATCACAATCTGTTTTCACGTAGGTGTGACAGAACGTCTCAATGTACTGTAACTGGGGCATAGGGAAGCAGGGAGGCACTAATCTACAGAACAGAGGCACTTCATAGGCAGGTGTCAGATGCATCACTAGTCACATACTCTCATATTCTTACATTATACCTATCTGCAGGGCGGTAGGGTTGGTGCGATAGATAGATGATAGATAGATTAGATAGATAGATAGATAGATAGATAGATAGATAGATAGATAGATAGATAGATGATAGATAGATAGATAGATAGATAGACAGATAGGAGAAAGAAAGAGATATAACGAAAGAAAGAAAGAAAGAAAGAAAGAAAGAAAGAAAGAAAGAAAGAAAGAAAGAAAGAAAGAAAGAAAGAAAGAAAGAAAGAAAAAGAAAGGAAGAAAGACCATTACAATATATAGCTTATGGGAATATATACTTATTTAATGTTTGTATCTATTCCCTCAGTAGTAATGTGCGGGTATTCTCCTGCTGTACACGTGGAGGTGCCAGATCAAAGTCACATACCGGGAGCACCTGATGTGACTTGTAGTTCCCTAAACAGCTGTAACATGTGTTACCTGTCTGCTCCAATAGTTTCTCAAGTTTGCCAACCTCTCTCTCTCTCTCTCTCTCTCTCTCTCTCTCTCTCTCTCTCTCTCTCTCTATAAATACTATATATAAACTGTAGATATAGATATAGAGAGAGAGATAGAGGGGGTGATATAATTTAAGGTAATATATAGAATTTGCACCCATGCCATGATACAATAAGGAGTATCTCCAGGTGCAGTATAACTAGCTCTCCTGACTCGGAAGCATTGGGTGTAATGGAACCTCTGTATGTGGAATGACATGTAATGTTCTTATTGTCAGGGGAATTAGATGCATGGTGAAACAATGTCACGGCTCATGAAATAAAGCATCAGAGTGTGATGCCCAGATGTGGATGCAGTGGCTGTGAGTGGGGCCACCACCACCAGGAGTGCACCTGTGCTGTCACCAGTGTACAGGCTGCGGGATGCTGCAGGTTCCTGGGGAACTTCCACTTAAAGACACTTTAGGATATTGGCAGAGGAAGACGCAGTGGTGGCCAAACCTGTCCTCAAGATCTACCAACGGTGCATGTTTTCCAGGCAACCTGGGGATCTATAGTAGGAATGTCTGCAGCATGTTTTAAAATGTGACAGTTAGTAATGACTACAGCTGTGCACCAGCTAGGTGATCTGGAAAACGTGGACCGTTGGTAGATCTCGAGGAACGGTTTGGCCACCCCTGTTCTAGTTCATAAATGTCTCTTCTTAACTCAATTAGAAAAGGAAATAGACATGAATCCAAGTATGCTGATGGTGCGATGCGATGTGAGAATGATCCATCAAGCCGCCTTATACCGACACCAGGGGAAGCGAAGAATCAGTCTCTAGCAGAAGAGTCCTCACCTTATTAACCCCCCCCCCCCCCACCACCATAGGTTATTTTATTTGTGAGCCTGCATATGGCCATCTGGCTCAGATAGGGTTAAATGCAGCATGGGTTATGTTCATTTGGGATACAGGATGATATCTAAGCTCATATTTGTTACCCTGTGCGGTAACACTCGTGGAATTGTTACACATAAGCAGGTGAATATTTTGAATAAACTGAACACACACATATATATATATATATATATATATATATATATATATATATATATATATATATATATATATATATATATATATATATATATATATAGCTATAGATATATATATTCAGTGTATTTGTATGTATACCGATGCTGCAAGTATATCAGTATATGTCATTATTTATGTAAATACTGTAGGAAGTATATATATATATATATATATATATATATATATATATATATATATATATATATATATATATATATATATATATATATAAATCCTAGATTCGCGATGTGGGTGACAGGACCCATCAGTGCCTCATGTTACATTACCCTCACGGTAAATACACCAGCTCGTCCATTTATTGCACCCAAAGGTGCCAAGACGATGACAAATGGTGGGAATTTGGTCTAACGAGGACAAGTCCTCAGTCTGTATTGAAAGGTCATTATATGTCCGTCCACACTTTCATGTTTGTGTAACACAAAGCAGTAACACATGCCATGGAGGGGACTTATCAATTCCACATGCAGATTCCCATCACATTGTATTTATTGTGTCGCTCAGAAATGTCACCAGAGGCAACGGAAAGAAGGGAACAGGCAGGGAAGAGAGAGAGACTTTTATCAATCAGATAGATAAATATGGATCACCTGAATGATACTAGCCATTCAGTGCACACGATGATCGATAATGGACTTTGACCCATCACTTTTATTCTCCAATCTGCTAAACTTCCTCAGTTTTAAACATTTATTATTCCAGAGGTCGTCAATGACATTGTGTTGTATGTTGTTCAGCTTTCCTGGAAATAAAGCATTATTTGGAAAACATGTATTCTGCAAGTTTGTATCAAACCCAGAACGTCTATATATATATGCAATGCAGCCACGTACTCTATGGGACAGCCTAGCACCAGGACAATGGTACTATATCTCCTGCTAGATGTCTACTCCACATACCACAAGTAAACTGCCAGTAAATAAATGCCTCAAAACCATTTTCCCTCTTGTAATCTTCTAAAAAAAAAAAGTAATAATCCTCCAAAATAAAACAAATCTTCAAACCTATCGAGTGCTGAGCATCTGAGCGATATACATCTTTAGGAGCTCAGCCAAAATGTCAATAAAAATTCAATTATTGATGCAACATGTGGGAATACTTAATCTAAAAACATGATACGTGTATTGATATTTTGGAAAAAGGGGAACAATATAGTTTCATATTTGCTGGTCAGGACCCTGTCCCCAATAGGCAAAACACGCCACTGAAATTTTAATATGTCTTGACAGTCTATTCAACTTGAAAGATCAATGAATAGTTATCTAAAGCAATCCTGAGCTAGCTGGGGATCATGTCACATATAATATATATATATATATATATGTGTGTGTGTGTGTGTGTGTGTGTGTGTGTGTGTGTGTGTGTATACATACATATATGTGTGTGTGTGTGTGTGTGTGTGTGTGTGTGTGTGTGTGATGGTGAGGTTGGAGGTTTTTTTTTTGTTTTTATTATAGATAATGCTGTCAATACCACCAATAGCTGCTGTAGCACTTAGCACTGTGTTCTAATCCGACCATGGTACTCCGCCCTCTCTCATTGCGGTGTGGAAGGGGTTAATGAGTGATCCACTTAAGGGCAGCGTTTGAAGAGGCTCCATTGTGTTTTTAAAACAGGTTCTAACATTTCAGCACACAGTGAGGTTTTGTGAATGTGCCTGAGCACATCTAGGACCCCTAGCTGTGCACTTTAATTGTTCCCTCACCCAGCTGTGATATTGCATTTAATTTCCATCGACTCCAATTACATATGCAATCTCATCATGAGAAGAAAAAAATATAATGTAATTTTTTGCCTCCAGTCGTTTAAGAGAAAACGCAGATGCCCCATAAACAATGATGATCAAAGGTAGAACCCAGAACTATCAAAAGCAATGTATGTAAATGAGCACTCAACACATGCTACTGTCAGAGATGACTGCTTGGGAAATGTTTTTGTCAATACTCTTTGGGACGCACTGTTACTGTGAAGGTGAAAACTTAATAACTGTCATAAGCTCCTTACACAGTCCCATATATACTGCATGTAGCTATATTTCACACCATGCTGGGAAGTCAGATGTGTAACAAAGCCAGCGCTTGCCGCACTTCTAATACACTAGCACCAACCGTACTCTTGGTCAGTGATCGCCTGAAGTGCAGTCACTCCTTCATCAGGGAGTATTTTCTGGGCCATTGGGCACATGTACTGTTAGGCAGGAGCTTTGGTGTATTTCTACAAGCCAACTGAATGTATTTCTACAAGCCAAAATATCATATGCCCAGGTTCAATACGGTATAATTTCCACAATAAAAAAGATCACCATTATTTATAATAAATTATTTTGTGTGCATATAGTAATTATTATTAATTGATGCACAATGTATTATTATTATTATTATTATTATTATTATTATTATTATTAGTAGTAGTAGTAGTAGTATTAGTGTTATTAATATAATAAAACCATCATTATTATATTACTGCTACAGTACTACTATTAATATTATTATTAATTATTATTATTATTATTATTATTATTATTATTATTATTATTATTATTACTACTGCTACTACAGTACTACTATAAATGTTGTTATTATTATTATTATTATTATTATTATTATTACTACTACTGCTACTACAGTACTACTAGTATAATTGTTTATTTACATAGAATCATTGTTATCATTAACATTAGTTTTCTGTATCTTAGATTACAGGTTGTACAGGTTATAGTGTAACCAGCCTGGCCACATATACTGTACACATATATTAATGTCTCTTTCTCAGAAACCAATTAACTTACAGACGTTTTTGCAGTGTGAGAGAAAACTGTAGAACAAACCTGTGCAATATATGGAGAAAACGTCCAAACATCACACAGACAGGGCTCTGGTTGGAACTGAATTCATAAACCTTGAACTCTTAGGAAAAGCCATTGTCAGCAAAGGGCAAGATTGCGATACCTGGGAATTAATGTGAATTTCAAAGAAGTTGAGGAACTCCAGATCATTTTACTGTAAATTGTTGATTACATGTAGTTATTCCATTAGAAAGTGAGGTCAGTGCTAATAGCTCTTCAGCATTTCTATACTTTACTCTTCCAGGATGACAAGGTTCCCTTCCACAGAGCATGTGTGGCTTTTGTTTGCCCAATGGTTTGATGAGCTTGGTATCAGCATTACCCATATATTTTGTCTTCTCAGTAATCAGACCTGAAGTCAGGTGAGTGAAATGTAAACACTTAATGGTGATGAATTTAAAAGGTATATGAAACTATTGAAGTCAAAGCAATATCTGGGAGGCCAAAAACATCTTACCAATAACCAGAACCTGCAGTCCGCAGCAAGCACCCTTTCAGAACATTTTCTGTTGCCACTGGAGTAATGGGTCACAGATACACAGTACAACACTACCAGCATGTACAAATAGTGCAAGGCATGGGCGATATAGAACTATGCCGATTTTGACTTAGCCCATGGGCAATTTTGGACTATGGCCAACTTGGCCATAGGCCAAATACACTACACTGTGCAGCATAGTCAATACTGCCTTGCCTGCACATTTTGCGGGGTGATAGCAATTCCGCAGGTGCTGCACATCACTATCGCCCACACAGGGGCGGATTTAAGGGGGGGAACGGGGCGGGCGCCCCCCCTAGGCCAGTGGAATCACTGCCGCTGGCCACATCTGCACCCACACCTACTAAGCGATGATTGTAGTGATGATGGGAAGGTGATGACGCTGCCTCTCTGACTCAGTAGCTGATATAGCGGGGCTTTCTCTCCCCATCCTGCCGTCCTATTGGGCTGTAAATTAGGTGGTTTGCCACCCTGATTGCTCACAGACAGTGTGGTTTGGGCTGTGTCTGCAGCACTGCCCAGTGGGCACACAGTGGGTGTGTGCCCGTTGTGTGCCCGGTTTCAGGATGAAGTCGCCTGATGAGCGGGAGCAGCCACAGCCTGGAGCTCCCCTGTGTGTGCACTGTCCGGCTGCTGCAGTGTCCGGCTGCACATACAGTGTGTTTGAATGTGTGATATACTATGTATGTATTTCGGGGGAGCTGTGTGTGATGTGAAATGTACATGTGTGTTTGTGGTGTTCTATGTGCAGGGTTTTTTCTTTTACAATTATTATTGTTTTTTATTAGTATTATTATTTGGGGGGGCAGTCTTGCAATGGGAGGAGTCAGGAATGGGAAGGGGAGGAGTCAGGAGGACTGGAGGGGAGGGTTAAGTTTAAACAGTAAACCCCCCCCCCCCCCCCCCCCAGAAGAGAAGTCTAGGTCCGCCACTGCGCCTGCAGAGTATAATTCTGGCTAACTTGCTAGGCAATTTTGACTATCTAGTCAAAATTGCCTAGCACAGTGGTTCCCAACCCCGATCCTCACGTTTTCCAGGTCACCTATGGATTTTTAAAATGTGACAGTTGGCGATACACAGTACACCGGCTGGGTGACTTGAAAAACCTGAACTGTTAGGGGTACTTGAAGACAGGGGTAGGGAATCACTGACCTATCACATTGCAATGTGTGTACACTGATCTGATACTTACAGGATGATCAGGGGTGGAACTTGTGAGTGGTGGGCCCAGGTGCAAAAATTTAATTTGGGCCCCCCTCCTCCTCCTCCCCAACCCAAGTTAACAATATGCCGCATGGCGCGGGCCCCTTAGTCCTTAAGGGCCCCGGTGCAATGCACCTGCTGCACCAATGGTAGTTCCGCCCCTGAGGATGATGTAGGGCAATGTATGCTACACTGGCATGCATAGCAAATTTGTTAAGAAATAAATCTTCGTGCGGCATTTGACATAGGTTTATTTTTGTTCTCTGAACCTCATGTGCACCAAAATGGGCATACTTGTGTCTGTTTGCAGACATTGTTGCATCTGAGACAAGGCCATACACTTGGAGGAGCAGAAAGGGGATGGGAAGAGAAAGAGAGTTAATGTCAAACTACAGTTAAGGTATGTTCATGTATTTGCAGCTGTACTAGACCAGGACTCAGATTCAGGGAATGGCTAAAAACCAGGACTGGACCAGACCCCCAGAACGCCGGATTAGATAGACTCCAAGCTTGTAGTTTTATTTAACAATTGTTTCCATTTGTTTTGCAACAGAAACATAGAAACATAGAATATGAGTCAGATAAGAACTACGTGGCCCAGGCAGGGAAGCAATGCAACAAAGCAATGAGAAAGGCAAGTTGGTTCCATAGGGAGATGAATTAATAGCAAAAAAAAAAAAGAAGTAATAGTCACTGTATAGGTCACTGGTATGACCTAATCTGGAATATGTGGCCAGTTGTGGAGGCCATATCTCCAGTAGGATGTAATTACCAGTGGCATTACTGCTTGTACAACCGGTGCAGCAGCCATTAGAAAACAGGGGCATGGATTTACGGATGGGGACTAGCTTCATGTCAAGACAAGTCAAGTTTTGTTTATTTGTCATATGAAGTTAACACAAAGTAAACATACAATGAAATGTACTGGACGAAAAAAGATCGGTCTACTCAGCGAAGAACAAAAAGCTTACAAATACCTAATTAAAGATACTAAGTCTAAATATTTAAACTAAACTAAACTAAATATTAAAAATACAATGCTAAGGGGTTAGAGTTCCGTAACCTAATGGACTGATGGTAAAAGCTATTTTTGAGTCTTGTGTGAGCAGCCCTACACCTGTACCTGTTCACTAATCAGTGGTGCTGCCACTTAAAAAAAAGGCGGGGCTGCATGAGACGGGGGCATGGCTATGTGTCCTGAGTCCTGACCCCCTGTTTTTTGGCACTTTGGGGTCCAGGAGCTGTCACTGAGCAGTAGCTAGTACTTTGGTGTCACCCCTCAGATGGTGACACTTGGGAACAATTCTTCAAAGGAGGAAAATTACTAGAACTCGACACCATACACTGAAATTGGAGGGAGGTAGGGTCAGGAGAAATATAAAGAAATACAAAAAGGGTAGTGGACAAGAGGAATAACTTCCTGTTAGAGGTGGTAGAGGCTAAGATAGTCAAGCGATTTAAACATGCTTGAGATAGGCCTATGAATATTCTTACAAAGAACTAAGGATCAAATAGGGTTGAGGTTAACTAAATTATTAAAAAGTGGCAGATTAGATGGACCAAGTGGTTCTAATCAGCTGTCATGTCTATGTTTATGCTTCTATGTTTATGTTTATCTAGTCTGCAGATACGCATTTGGCATTTGAAGCAAAAATCATCAGATTAATTTAATTTGTACTTGCGTTTAAATTTATGCTTGTATAAAATGATGTTCTATTTGGCCAATGGGACATCAACATTTAGTAATACCTGCCATTGGAGATGGACTGGGGCTGCTTTACGGCCCTTGTATTTTATGGACACGCACACCGAAGGAGCATATGCACATTACAGTGGGCGTGGCCACTGCTAAAGCGGTGTGTGCCACAAGTCGGGGGGGGGGGGGATAAGGATAGTCTTACAGCATGCCCCATCTTCCCTCAACACACGCACATCATGCACCAGGGGGTGTTCATGCATCTAATTCTCTTCCAGGATGCTTCCGTCTCCTCTTTTTGTTGTTTAGTTCATAGGTATGTCTCTCCTGGAGAAAACCTGGTGTACATGCTAATCAATCACTAAATGAGTAAAGTGTCTGACTGCAGTATAGAATATTATGGGTCAAATTCTGGGTATGACAGTATCTGACTGAAAATTTGTATGAAAATATGTTTTTTCATGCATGATCCTCTTGGCGATCATGACTGGGTTGCAAAGCAAATACTCTTGTGTTTTTGGGCCAAAATGTCCCGGATAAGTAAAATAGGTACTTGTTTCCTAGCACGGCCACAACGATCATGATCGTGGGCATCGTGAGGAAAAATCGGGGGCATCGCGGCCATCGCATGCACTAAAAAATCGGGTGCGATGGTACCGACGTGATGCCCGCGATTTCCCCATAGGGAACAATGTTAAATGCCTCAATTTACCCGCGATGCCCCCAATTTCCCATAGGAATCAATGTTAAATGGCTCAATTTACCCAAATCATCATAGGGAACAATGGTAAATGGGCCAGAAAACCCAAAAAACACCCCTGAACAGTGAAATGTCCCCCCAAAAGTAGTTTAGGCCACCCCACGATCAACGCGAACCCGAAGCGTGGCGAGCGCAGCGAGCCCGCGAGGGGCGGCGGTACGCGTCCTCCGACCTTTTCATACCCCCACTATCCACGTCGGCGTGGAGTTGAGAATAGAATAGTGTGGCGAGCGCAGCGAGCCACCGAGCCCGAAGCGTGGTGAGCGCTCGCCACGCTTCGGGCTCGGTGGCCCATTTACCATTGTTCCCTATGATGATGCCCGCGATTGTGGCCGTGCTAGGAAACAAGTACCGTAAAATAGAATTGGGCATTTTAGAAATTGTAATTGGTTTGAAGGAAGGAACCTCTGCCGACTATTAAGCTCAGTGTGTATCTGTATTTTTGGGGTCATACAGAAACCAATGGGAATATTTCAAATATAAAAGGAGAAAAAATGGATTCAACTAATTAACAGCAAACCCTAGAAGATTATATTTCATTGTTAGTCAGCAAACTGAAAGTAGGTGATCTGAAACATGCTTCAAAATTAACCATGAAAGATGAAGGTTCCTAGACAGATTATGACAGACCCCAGACTCGATATTGAAGAACAGGACGTTTCTCAGACACGTAGTGAATGCAGGAACTTAGAATATTTTAATAAGAGAACGGAAAACAATTCCGACAGCTTTGGTGCAATTCACACCAAAATTAACATACATAATATTGACAGGAATCCATACTGTATGTAACCCCCTTGTACCATTGGGGAACCCTGCTACTTTCAATACCTAACATTTTGTCTGTGGATCTTTCTTCCTTGGACTGGTCACTGCCTCCACATGAACAAAATATATATAACAAAATTGTAGTGATCTAAGGGCAAATTTAATAATGATATTCTAGTATCACTCATTACTTATTTTAAACTAGAAAGCCTGCTCAAAGCAAATGCTTCGAAAGTTAGTCTGCTACCTTGTGATTGCCTCTGTGTCTGTGCATATGTGAGAGAGAAAGAGATGGAGCGTTACTTACTGCAAACAGATGGCAGTTTTTTGGAGACACACAAATGGACACTAGACATATACTGTATATATACTATACTTTATGTATATATATATATATATATATATATATATATATATATATATATATATATATATAGAGGGTCTGCGGCCCGCCACTCCTCTGTCTGGTCAGCTGCCCCGGTGCCCTTCCACAGGTGCAGTAGGAAAGAAGGAAGGCACTCAGGAGACTTTAAAATACGTGCTGTATTTGAAGTGCAAACAAAGAGACCAACGTTTCGGGGTATGTACCCCTTTGTCAAGGTGCTAGTGCACCTAGCACCTTGACAAAGGGGTACATACCCCGAAACGTTGGTCTCTTTGTTTGCACTTCAAATACAGCACGTATTTTAAAGTCTCCTGAGTGCCATCCTTCTTTCCTACTATATATATATATATATATATATATATATATATATATATATATATATATATATAATGGTGCAACAAATCAGCTCCTAACTATAATGTATCTGCAATGACAGTTATAAGCTGATTGGCTGGAGCACCATGTAATATTAGTAATGAGTGGTAACTAGAATATCACTCCTTGATAAATCTGCTCCTAAATATTTTGATATAGTTTTAAACCTTTAAGTGCCGATGGAATTTGCCAAAATAGGTGTGAAAATTGGCAAGCAAATATTTTTAATCATCATAATGGCTTGTAATGTTTACCTTATACTCATTTTTTTATTTGAATTTATATAACAAATGTGAGTGACGCTGTAATTTTTAGCGGATATTTTGAACATCTCTCCCAGAAATATTGCCAATCAGATGTTTAAATCTTGGGCACAAAGTTACAAAGAAGATAAAAACCTTTCCTGTGCTCTGATCCAAGTCAAATGCATTAAGCATTGATATCTTAGGTGGTAGAAAATATCCTCCATATAATACTGTGGGTGATATCATGACTACTCTACCAGTCATACTCAAGTGCAGAACCTGGGGCCCCCTAGAATTTGCACCCTCTGTGGCCAAATGAATTCCACAACTGGTTAAACCACCTTGATTAATGCTGTTCATGAACATTAACGCCTGACAAAAAAAATCTAATTAGTAATGTTTACTCATTAAAGATGAAGCAGTCTTTGGCATGGTTTGAAAACTACCACACAGTTTTCAGTCCCGTTACAGGATATACTATCAAGTAGTTGAAAACATAGCAAATAGACAGGGGTTGCATTTTGCAAACCTCCAAAGCGCATACAGATACTGGTCTATATATATTGGGTGCTTCGTAGCTTGGCTTCGCAGCAAGGTTGCTACCCCTACATACATACAGCCCCCGTACGCTAACACTGGGAGTTGTCGTTTTGCAATTATTCACAAAACTGCATCCTAAAATAGATCCATAAAGCATCTGAAGACTTGCAGTTACGAACCTTCCTGGACACCTGCTATCCATTTCATAGAAACTTGATAACAATTTTATTTCTGTACGGATCACTAGCTCCCATTCACTATGACAGGACTTTCATCGGGCTGCTCCCATCCTATGGAATGCCCTTCCACGCACAATAAGACTCTCCGCTAGCCTCCAAACTTTCAAGCGTTCCCTGAAAACTCACATCTTCAAGCAAGCCTATCATCTTTAAGTTCTACACGCATAACTCTCTGAGGCACTCATGTATTATATAGCTTCCCTTCTGGACTTGTAACTTGGTGGGACTGCTATGCTATTACTGGTGCCTGTCCTTGTGTTTCCCCCCTATATCCCTATAGATTGTAAGCTTGCAGCAGGGCTCTCTTACATCCAAGTCTGTCTGTTGTTACCCAGTTTGTTTTATCACTGTCTACTATTGTAAAGCGCATCGGAATCTGCTGCGCTATGTAAGAAACTGTAAATAAATAAATAATATTTCATATGAATCTACCCAACCATACATTCGTTAGATATAACTGCATTTGTTTCCTACTATGAATAATAATTAAAAAAAAAATAATTTCATTGTTAGTTTGAATATTAAAATAATAAATTATAGAAATAGAATTTATCCGACTAGATATAAGCCTGACAGGTAAACTAGCCTCACCAACCCATTGCTGTTTTAAATATAAGTGTCACTCACATATGATACTCTAAGTAAACAAAAGCATATAATGTAGAGATTATTGTGTAATGTATTGGCGTCTATGGTATTTATTGTTAGAGAATGTCAGTTTTGCACAAGTCTGGGAAACACTGAGATCCACATAAGCCCAGAGATCACTTGTGGCTCATCTGGTAACTTTCACTGCCAGCTAAAGTCTACCGATGGTACATGTAAGAGTAATTGGTAGAAATTATTTGCAGGAGTAGAGTTCCCTTAAGAACTCTAGCTATTATGTAAGTAAAAGATCAAATTAAATCCAGTTTGGGGAATGTTCCTGATTTTGAAGTATGAAATCCTCTGCATATATATTAATATGTGTTTTTTCAAGGAGTTTTTTTGAATAGTGAGATTTCACAGAGAGCTCTTGGAATGAAATGTACTGTTGGGCTTTTCCTGGTAGTTGCTTAAAATGTACTAAACCTAAATAAGTTACTTTATTCTTTATTTCTTATTACAGTTTCTTATATAGCATAGCAAATTATTGCATACATTTACCTTTTATCATTCACAAACATATGTAAAGCTTTTGTACTAGGCAGAAAAAAAAAGATACTTTACTTAATACATGATGGAAATGGCAATCAGTGATTTATTTAAAAACTTTACAAAAGGAGAACATTTTGGGCCAAATGTAACAGGGTGTGAGAATCAGAAAGTGAGAGATTTTGGGACAGTTTTCCCCTTTTTTTAAAGCGGCAATCATTTATACTGGAAAAACCAGGCTCATTCTGCCATGTAATTGATTGCTGCTTTAAAAAAAAATCGGGAAAACTCTCACAAAATCTCTCACTTTCTGATTCTCACAACCAATTACATTTGGCCCTTGATCTCAGATATGTCTAGTTTTTGCAAGTCATATTATTCTTAATATCTTAATATTGTAATGTATACATAGGCAAATCTAGGGGGTGGTCCGGGGGTGCACAGGACCACCCATTAGCC
Organism: Crinia signifera; assembly: GCF_055691185.1. Taxonomy (NCBI): domain Eukaryota; kingdom Metazoa; phylum Chordata; class Amphibia; order Anura; family Myobatrachidae; genus Crinia; species Crinia signifera. Next base: position 284,513,318 of record NC_139221.1, read on the forward strand.
CATTTTGTAGCTGAGGGATGGGGCTTTCCAACAAGCCCAGCCCCGTGTCTCTAGCCCCCTGGGAACCAGAGATATACGGCCAGGCAAAGCTGGAACGTTTTCCCTATAGGATAACATGGGATCCGCTAATTCCAACCCCCACCCAGATCAATGGCTGCCAGTTCCCACTTCTGCATCACTGAAGCTTGAGGTTGATCTCAGACGAACCCAAATCGCTGGGCCTTCAATCTGATACCAGGCTGGATCCATATGGGTTAATTGGTTCCAGGGATATTGAGGTTAAAACGTATTTTTTTTTTTCATTTCTTAAATGTAATTTCATGACTGTTTATGTTCTTTGAGGGCAGATTTCTCTGGAACCAAACAGCCCAGTTTCACAGGACCAAAATCATTCTAAAGGTGCCCACAGACGCACCCATCCCGGCGTGCGTTGTGGGCTTAACTAGCACACATAGCATCGCATCGTATGCCTTGTGCATACGATGTGCATGCGATGCGATGCTAGAAAAAGCTAGTACAAAAAGTATGTGCAGCACATACTTTTTGTACTGTACGATGGGGTGCCGCGGGAGCGCGCACCCCATCGTATAGCATCGCACCGCCGGGAACGGTGCGTGTGTGGGCACCTTAAGCCAACTCAAAAGTTCTTCAATATGATATTACTCATGTAAATGGGTCAGTTGGTTCTGAAGATATAGCTGGTTGGTTAAAGGGGGGTATGGACAGGGGAGTGGTTGTCTCTCCCCCTCACACCAGAAAATGCAGGGACTAGGCTGGTGTATAAGGGGTCAGCCTGGGAATGTCCCTGCATGATCCTGGGACCATATTCCCGGGTAAATCCCTGCATTTTCTGTTGTGAAAGGGGTATTATTTCAAACAGCCGTGACCTGTAGTGCTCTGAATACAGCCGGGCAGCCCCCTGCTCTCTGCCCAGCTGTCAATGACTGTCACCCCTGCAGCTTCCGCTCCAATTCTTCTTGCAGCTTTCACCTCAGCCCGCCCCCCTTTTAATCATGTGATGCCGGCACCCGGCGTGCTCCCTCGATGTCACGCACAACAACAGTGCGCACAATATTTAAAATGTCCACTCGGCTAGAGGGGACACCAGGAGGGGAGTGGGAGCGTGCTCTGCGCTGCACTCTGCTCCTCTCCCCATAGAAGCAGCTGCACCGCTCTCCATCTCTCCCTGCAGCAGCAGCGAAGGCTCATATAAAGATTTAGAGTAAGTGGCACTTTTGGGGGCATTGCTTAAGGGACGCTACAAGTGGCGGTATGTGGGGGCATTACGCATAATGTGTCGCTTAATGTGTAAGGGGCATTACAGTGTGCAGCATCATGTGTAAGCGGCATTATGTGTGCAGCATCATGTGTAAGGGACATTATGTGTGCAGCATCATGTGTAATGGGTACTATGGTGTGCGGCATCATGTGTAATGGGTACTATGGTGCCATCAAGCAAGAACCCCTAGCAATGAGCACGTAGGTAAGCAACACTTATGTGGCAAATATGTAATGGGCATTACGATTTTTGTTATATAGTATGTAATGGGCATCATGATGTGTGGCGCAATGTGTAATGGGCATTATGGTGTGTGGCTTTATGTGTAATGGGCATTACTGTGTATGGTCTAAAGTGTAATACCACACCCATTGTTGTGATGCCACGCCTCCTTCCCATGAGGCCACACCCCCTTTTGGCAGCGCGGCTATGCCGCGCAAAGTTCCCTGCTGTTGTGTCTAGATCTGGGACCACCCATTACCATAATTCTAGATTCGCCTATGAATGTATATACAGTATTTTTATTATTTTCAATGCTCAGGTTCAACTCTCTGGGAAGGAGCAGAGTGGGTGGATATGTGGGTGGAGCTTTTGGGGGGATGAGGCTTCAAACATTGTGAGGCCTACTAGCACTCAGCTAGGTTTTTTGAAGCCCCCCAAATGTGATGACCGTGCTCCATTAAACATATGCCCCACACCGTGATGCCCATTATGCATATGCCCCACACCGTGATGCCCATTATACATATGCCACACACTGTGATTCTCATTATACATATGCCCCACACCCCACACCGTGATACCCGTTATACATATGCCCCACACCGTGATGCCCATTATACATATGCCACACACTGTGATTCTCATTATACATATGCCACACACTGAGATACCCATTACAGATAGGCCGCTCACCATGATGACCATTACGGATATGCCACACACGGTGATGCTCACTATACATATGCCTCTCACATGATACCCACTATACATATGCCACCACCCTGATGCCCATTATACAGATGACAGACACAGTGACATGCCCATTATACATATGCCTATTAAATACTATAGCACATAAGTGCCACTTACCTACATGCTCATTGCTAGGGGGTTCTTTCTCAATACCAGGAGTTACATGCTCGATACCAGGGGTTACATGCTCAATGCTAGAGGCTTCCTGCTTGATGCCAAGGAGGTTTTATGCTCGTTACCAAGGGGGTTTGTGCCAATCAGCCCACATGTCAGATGGACCCCCTGCTGCTGCGCAACTCCACACGGTGCTGGCGCATCTACATCATCTTGGAACAGGCAAGTAGGCACCGCAGGTGCTGCTACACGGTGCTCACTGCTGCTGAGCCTTATTCGCTGGCGGGTGGGCTGGGCGGCGCTGTTCTCTGGTGGATGGTCAGGCCTGGCAGCACAATTCTCTGGCGGATGGGCTGGATAGGCGGTGCTGTTTGCTGGTGGGTGGGTGAGCCTGGCGGCACTGTTACATGCTCGATAACAGGGGTTACCTGCTCAATGCTAGAGGCTTCCTGCTTGATGCCAAGGAGGTTTTATGCTCGTTACCAAGGGGGTTTGTGCCAAACAGCCCACATGTCAGATGAACCCCCTGCTGCTGCGCAACTCCAAACGGTGCTGGCGCATCCTCATCATCTCGGAACAGGCAAGTAGGCACCGCAGGTGCTGCAACACTGTGCTCACTGCTGCTGAGCCTTATTCACTGGCGGGTGGTTGGGCCGGGCGGCGCTGTTCTCTGGTGGATGGTCAGGCCTGGCAGCACCATTCTCTGGTGGATGGGCTGGATAGGCAGTGCTGTTTTCTGGTGGGTGAGCCTGGCGGCATTGTGCACCAGAAGTTCCGGAACACCGTTCCTGATGATGTCATTTTTCATCTGAACTTCAGGAATGGCTTTCTGGACCATTTCGGCTGAAAAATAGCACTGATTATTTTTACTCATTGGAGACTACAGGCCTTATGCATGTTTGTAAATAAAGGGGGAAAAAAAGCTAGTAACTTTGTATTTGGAACCGACCATGTCACCATGCGAGGGGAGCAAATATCTTTATATTTTTTTTGTGAAGGAAAAATTTTGCACACCCCACACAAATCTAAATCCCACTGCAAATGTTACATCTGCCCCACCTACAGTGCATTATGGTTTAGCCCATTTAGCTGCTTTTTGATTTGCCTGTAAACATAAAGCAGGCCCTACTTCCCTAAGTCATTGTAATTGGTCAGTCCACTAAAATACTGCAGCTCTTGCTTCCATCCATATTTGCCTTGTATTTGCAAATGTATAACATTAAGGGCCTGAGGGTTACCATCACCAATCCTGGATTACTCCGGACAGTCTGGTAATTAAGACCAGAGTCTGGAGAGGTGGCGTTCCCGGACTATACAATGTCCAGGAACAGGCGTTGCTACTGCTCCAGATGCCGGTCTTAATTATTGGACTGTCTGGAGTAATCCCGGACGGGTGGTGGTAACCCTGCCATTGTTGGATGCAGCAGAGCAACGTTTTCCATCTATGTCTGTTTTTTTTCGTAAATAAATTTAGACGCACACGAGACAACTGTATTTACAATTGGTGAAGTGTGTGCAGTTCGCATGGGCCCCAGCGCTGCCGGAATCACAGGAAAAATGTCCCACGTTCCAATGGAGGTCTGCGCAGCAATGTCTGATTGCTCTAGTGCTCAGACTCTATAAAACTGCACAGCATGGCTCGGCACTATGGCCAGGAAGAGGAATGGGCCTGAATGGAGGATCATGCAAACGGGCCTCCTCCTCTCTTAAAGTGCCCCTGCACTGGCCGGCTGTTACTTGATTGGACCGTGCATAGAATTTCTTATAAGCTGGGATAAACGGACATACCCGCTTGCTACAGCTGTATCTGGAGACATTACAAGCTCCCTCAGTGGAGCTCGCTAACCAGCCAGATAGAGAACACAGACTGTCTTCTGCAGTGGAGAGTATGTAATATTGGATCATTGCATGTATATCCTTCATCTATTCTCCAACAACCTGTTATAAAGCACAGAGTATTGGGACAACATAGGGGGAGGGGGAGGAGACGTCGTCAGAAAGAGAGAGAGAGAGAGAGAGAATCGTAATAAGAATAAGAATCACTTTATTGGCCATGTATACTCTCATATACTAGGAATTTTTCGTGGATACAGTGCAGGTTCAAGCATGGCACAAGAGGGATGACAGAACATACATACATTGCATCAGTTGCGCATGCAATTGAAAATTCACATGTTAGGATTTGCAAGGTTAGACAGAGCAGTCAGGTGTTTAGATTAGCAGTATCTTAGAGTACATTGTTCAATAGCTGAATAGCTAACGGGAAGAAGCTTTTTGCGGTTCTTGACGACTTGGCAGGAATGGACCTGATGCGTCTACCTGATGGGAGAGTATCAAACACGTTATGGTCAGGGTGGAGTTTGTCCGCCACGATCTTCCCAGCTCGCTTCTTAACCCTGCTTAAGTAGAGTTCCCTTACAGGGGGGAGGTCCATCCCAATAATCTTCTCTGCTGTCCTCACCACTCTTTGCAGTCTTCGTTTGTCAGATTCATTGGCCCCTCCATACCAGATTGTAATAGAGGAACATAGAACGGACTCCACGATAGCAGTGTAAAAGAGCCGCAGCAGCTCCTGCGGAATGTTGAATTTTTTCAGTTGCATTAGGAAGAACAGCTGCTTTTGGGCCTTTTTGACAATGGAAGTTATGTTGGGCTCCCATCTGAGTTTGCGAGAGATTTTCGTCCCAAGGAATTTAAAGATCTCTACCCATGACACCACTCTGTTGGAAATTACTAGTGGGACCTTGACATTTGGTTTTCTCCTGAAGGCTACTACCATCTCAACTGTTTTGATGGGATTTAGGTCCAGCAGTTTCAGTGGGGGGCACAGCCAGGGACCTGTAATGGGATGGGCACAGTGGCGTAACTATAGCCCCGAAGACCCCGCTGTGGCGGGGAGGCGCTGAATAACTGTGGGTGCCGGTCTGCGGGGCTATGGTTACTATGCGTCTGTGGCTGGGACTCTCTGTCTCCTTCTGGTCCTGCAATGCAGACAGAGCCAGAAGGAGATCTGCGATGCGGGACCCTGAATGCGGCGGCATGCAGAGGGGTAAGGAGGTGTTTAACTTTGCTTGAGCAGGCGGGTGGGAGGGGGGTGGCGCTTCCAAAATCGGCACGCGCGCGCAGGGGGGGCATATATCCTAGTTACGCCACTGGATGCGCACTTTATGACATTAAGCCCTGCTCCTAAATCTCTGCGAATCACACAACTGTCGGAAGCTGACCTGAATGGTGAGTGGGTTGGGGAGAGAGCACCTTCATCCTCCGTGGCTGTGCTGCATCTTGTGTAGGTCTGGGGTGAGGGGCCTGTTGCAGCAGCTTCTATCTCCAGCATGCAAGGTGCAGTCAGGACTGAGTGCAGAGGGAGCTGTGGGCCCTAGAAATTTCTTGCAGCTTCTCTGTTTTTTTATATTATTGCTACATTTATATAATTTATATAGAAGGTATATTGAATTATATTTGTGAGTTATCTAACAACTGGTTCCTGCAATGTAATAAATGTAATTTTTATAATTGGTTTGCTTTGAATTCTTTCCATGATAGCCTTATGTTGATTATTAGCGCAGAGTCTAATTTGTCTATTTTGTATGCTAGTTCCCTGTAGAGGGACAAGTTATTCTGTATGTTATACATAGTTTCTGCAGCTTTCCAATATTAATAAATATGAATAAATCACTTGTTGTCATAATTCATTGATATTTAAATTGACGTCTGATTAGGTTTTTTCTTCTTCATTTTCATCTAGGAGAATAAATCTGGCATTAACGACAAAAAGGCTGCAGTCACATTTGCGCAATTTGTGGCAAATGTCTCATTTGTGTGTCAATTAGTGCCACATGATGGTCATGGAATGCTGCCATGGAGGAGAGGAAGGGAGAGGCAGCATCAGCAGGTGTATTTGTTGGCGGCTCTTGTAAGCCTGGGCTGGGTGGGCTTGGTGTTTGTGGCTGTTGTGGGTGTGGTTGGAAACATCTGTAAAGTTCCCATGACATCTTACCTCAGGATCACCAAGGGCCTTATTTTGGTTCATTCTTTCTGACAAAATCCTTCTTAGATGGGCAAAACCATGTGCACTGCAGGTGGGGCAGGTGTTACTTGTGCAGAGAGAATTAGATTTGGGTGGGGTTTTACTTCAAAGTGAGATCTATATTGCAGTGTAAAAATAAAGCAGTCAGTATTTTCCCTGCACAGAAACAAAATTACTCACCCAAATCTAATTCTCTCTGCACATGTTACATCTGCCCCCCCTGCAGTGCACATGGTTTTGTCCATCTAAGAAGGATTTTGTCAGAAAGAATGAACCAAAATAAGGCCCTTCAAGTGTCTGCAGTGTTGGGGACCAAGGATCTTCACTCTGTGGAACTAAAGGAAAACATTAGGTCAGTATGAGTGAATTGATGAAATACAAGGTTATACAGCAGAATGACCAGTTGTGGACTGTGGCCCAAAAAAAAAAAACATAAATCAGTTTGCCAGTCCAATATGCAGTTATTTGGTCTATCGCATCATATGTATGCAAGATGATGTACGATGCTTTTAAAATAGTCAAAAAGATGGACATTTGTGGAGTTAAGCATAGCACACATGGAGCAGGCAGAAACATTTATCAATGGAAAAAAGAGGGAAGGATAGGCAGCCCTCTCAATGATATACACAACCAAGTGAATCAATAAAAAATGTTTTAATAAACAATTATAAGATAAAAATTAATAGGTAAATTGATACAAAGCAATTTCAGGAGCATGTGCAATTCAATTGTTGGACCTGATATGTGCGAATATAACGTGGACTGAACCAAGGCAGCAGTCCCAGGGGGAGATTCGCTAAAGGAAAAATGTGGTAAAACCCCCGTTATCTGGAGAGTGGACCAATCTTAAACCTCATGATGATACAATCAATTGTCTACCAATAATTTGAGCCAAGGATATCCAATTTGTGGGACCAGGTGGTCAGAACAATCAGCAGGTAACGGTCTAATGGTAGCACAAGTCCTGGGTAACACCAACGCTCTTCGCTGGTCAGATTTCCAGCTTTATCAAGGTGTCTTAATGTGGTCTGGGTGCTCATATTTATACCCAGCACCCGTAGCAACAATTTGCATAATTGGTTTATTCACTTGTGTTGTTTTTTATAATATCAATAACATTTCTACGGAGACAGACAGAATGTACTATAGCAATAATATACAACAATAAAAAAAAAGTATCATTTGACTACATCTCTAGATGATTAAAACTGGTTGTTTTTATTTGACCTCTATATTTTACTTCCAGGGTCACAAGTCCCCATAATCAATTCTTCAATTTGAGACTTATATATATAAGGATAAGATGGTACTATTGAGCAATACATTCACTCTATAGCCCAAATAAAATAATTGGCTTACTTTGGATTTAAAGGTGAGGTAGTGCTAGTTCTGGCCAATAAGGCCTTCGGGATAACCATTTCCCTGTACGTGGACCGCACCCATTACAATAATCAAATCAAATCAAATTTTATTTGTCACATACAAAAATCATACATTGTACAATATTTAGTGAAATGCTTTTTTTTATACAACTGTCCTACATTGCATCGGCTGAGTAAGAGTGTAGAGAGAATGTGTCGGGTAGACCCAGAAGGAAAGATAAAACGTCTACCCGGTACTAGGAGGTCTGGTTGAGGGCTCTAATGGCCTACGGGAAGAAGCTCCTTCTCATGCGCTCTGTGTTTGCCTTCAATGAGCGGTAGCGTTTCCCTGACCGCAACAGAGAGAATATTCCATTGTTGGAATGGCTGAGGTCATTCATTATATTCCTGGCTTTGGTCCGGCATCGCTTGCTGTATATAGTGTCCAGGTCTGGGAGCTCGAAACGGATGGTATGCTCTGCCGATCGCACAACCCTCTGGAGAGCTTGCCTTTCCTTCTTGGTGCTGTTTCCAAACCAGGCCGTGATATTTCCTGTCAGGATACTCTCAATGGTGCAGGAATAGAAATTCGTCGGTACTTGTTTCCTAGCACGGCGACACCGATTATAATTGTATGCCATCGGGTCGGAAAAATCGGTCGCATCGCATTGCATGCGACCAAATCGCATGCGATGCGACGCGACCGACCCGATTTTTACATTGGAACCAATGTTAAATGGTTCCTGAGACCCGATTTTACATTGGCCCCAATGTTAAATGCCCCCCAGACCCCATTTTTCATTGTATGCCCCCCCATTGTTAACGCCACGCCACGATCAACGTCAACCCGAAGCGTGGCGAGCGCAGTGAGCCCACAAGGGGCAGCGGTACGCGTCCTCCAACCTTTTCATACCCCCACTATCCACGTTGGCGTGGAGTCGATTTTATATAGTGTGGCGAGAGCAGCGAGCCACCGAGCCCGAAGCGCGGCGAGCGCAGCGAGCCCCGCGAGCGGGCGCGCATTACCTCAGATGTATTACGCGTCCGCTCGCCACGCTTCGCGCTCGCCACACTATAGAAAATCAACTCCACGCCGATGTGGAAAGTGCGCTCGCCACGATTCGGGTTGACGTTGATCGTGGCGTTGCGTTAACAATGGGGGGCCATTTGACATAATTAACCATATGGGTGGGTTTACAATTAAAAATCGGGTCTGGGGGGCATTTAACATTGGGTCCAATGTAACATCGGGTCTCAGGGACCCTTTTTACATTGGGTCCAATATAAAAATCGGATCGGTCGCGTCGCATCGCATCGCATGCCATTATAATGGCATGCGATGCGACCGATTTTCAAAGTGCGTTAAAAACGTCTTTAAAGCCCGAAAATCGGGTTGGTCGGGTCCCATCGCATACCTTAACTTAAGGTATGCGATGGGTCCCGATGGGCGCCGTGCTAGGAAACAAATACCAATTCGTCTATAATCAAGGGATTGAGCATTCCTTACTAGGCAGCAGCTCTAAGAAGACAACTCTTGACTAAGCGCTCAGCATTTAACCTACTGTAGGTTAATATTTTTCCCAGAAACATTTATCAAGGAGACTTTTATTAATGTTTTTCAGATGCAGATTCTTGGCTATGCCAAGTGTTTGCACTGCTCTACTTCGTATTCAAATGTATAAGTGACACCAGAGCTTAAAGTGGCCATGGAGAGGTGGTGGAACTTATACACTAGTGTCCCTTATTAACATTATGTCCCTCAGTGGTGCTCTTTATACATGTTATGCTACACAGTAGTACTCCTTATACATGTATGCCACACAGTAGTGTCCCTAATACACAATGCCCACAGTAGTAGTGCCCCTTATTTACATAATTCCCACAGTAATAGTCCCTCTTTTACACATAATGCCCCCATCAGTACCCCTTATACACATATCTACCGCTGCCACTCTATCTAATCACCTGTGTCCATCCAAAGCTCCGTGCCCTATGTCCCTCCAGTAGCTTTACTACCTCTCTATGGGCCAGATGTATCAAGCTTCAAAAAGTGAAAAATTGTACAGTGATAAACAACCAGCCAATCAGCTACAGTTACAGGCTGAGTTTTAAAAATGATGGGAAGGAGCTGATTGGCTGGTAATTTATCACTCTTTATTTTATCACTTTGTGACGCATGATACATCTGGCCCTGTGTACCTCCACACCCCTTTTACCTTGTCTTCAGCAGGCACAGAGCCTACTCCTCTTAGTGGCTCTTCACTTCAGCGGCAATGGTGGCATGACATCACATAAGCCGTGCCAGAAAAAATTCTGACTGTGCAGGGGTGTGAGTTCGGGGGGGGGGGCAAGGTCCCCCTACCATTACAGGACTGAAGGCTTCGGTGGCTGTGTGGCAGATTGGCATGCTGGAGATGGTCTTTACAGAAATGAGGCTTGTGTAAATTCAAAGTCCACAATGCTTTTGTTAGTTACCAAACCATAATCCTGCAAATGTATTTACCTGGTTAAAATTGTCTGGGATGCTTTCTTTTATCCACGGACACTTTTGGCTGTGATTTCATATTGGATCAAACAAAAGTGATCCAAAGTACACTGCCGACTAGCGGAGCATACAAGCAACTACACTTAGTATAGACTTAATGCATGCCTCCAATCTATTCCACATTCAGCTGGACAGTCCTTTTAGGACTATACCACTGTCCCACCTCCAGGCTCATGTGTCATGGGGGGTGGAGGAGTTGGGGGGAGATGAACATCAGTGCACTGCATAGCAGAGCAGCGGGTAAGCAGTGGTTAAACAGATTCTGCGTGCATGTGTCTGGCATCTATTCACAGTGCCAGGAGAGAATGGGAACAGCCCAGCCTCTCAGAGCATGCAGAGCAGCCAAGCCCTTCCCCCATTTCCCAGAAACTCCACCCCCTTTACAGATCCCACAGGGTCCCTGAGCCACCAATGTTGGGAGGTAATGTTTAGCTTTTACACATAGAAAACACAGTTGTAATGCATTTACTAATGACACAAAGAAATTATATTTTTCTCCGTCAGTAATAAAGTTCATAATTTATGCTTTTTCCTAACCAGATACCACAAGGGCAACAAAACGACAATGGTTATATGCTAACATTACTAATAAACATTTCCAGGTCTGCACACAGGGCATTGTTTGTAGTGTACTGTACTTTGCAAATTTGGCTAAAAGTACAGTTATTAAAAAACAAACAAATATTATGTCACAATGAACACATTTAAGCCCAGTATACATGGGGCGACTGCAGCCCCATGCTGGGAGAGGGGCTGAAGCACAGATCGCTCAGCACACATCGCTACACACATGCGGTGCACTGAGCAGGGTTTGGCCTATGCTAATATGCAAAACCTTGCGATCTAAGCAGGATAGACAGTGCATGCATTGTCTTTCACTGCAGACAATGGCGACACACAGGACTGTGCATCACCATCTGAGTTGTGGATGTGCAAATCTTATCCATCTCTGGAGGGATGATAGAGTGCACTGGTTCTCCATATTTCAGCCACTCCTACTGGTATGGGGAGCCACCACCAGTCTGCCTTTGCCGTCATGCCTCTGTGGTGATTTTGTGGTTCACATGACACTTGATGTCGCTAAACCACTTTTTACAGATACCCACAGTGCACTACAGAGGCCCAGTGCAGTCCACCACCTCAAAAATACTCTGACACATCTTGCCAACACTTGCTCTTGAGGTGCAACAGGGATACAACTGGTCATAATATCACATCACAACTTTCACAAGGACAACATTCTTCGGTACTCTTTACCTAGAACGGCGCCCGTGATTTTACATAGAAATGCATGTTAAAATGTAAATTGCGTCGGTCGCATCGCATGTGGCCAAAAAATCGCATGCGATGCGACCGACGCGATTACCGCGATTTTACATAGGGAACAATGTTAAATGGCCCAATTGACCTGATTTTACATAGGGAACAATGTTAAATGGCCCACAGACCCCAAATAGCCACCCTGAAGTGTGAAATGGCCCCCCCAATTGTTAACGCCACCCCACGATCAACGTCAACCCGAAACGTGGCAAACGCAGCGAGCCCGCGAGGGGCGGCGGTACGCGTCCTCCGACTTTTTCATACCCCCACTATCCACGTCGGCGTGGAGTTGAGAATAGAAAGTGTGGCGAGCGTATCGAGACCCGCGAGAGGACGCGGATACCTGTGAAGCCCGCGAGGGGACGCGGATACCTGTGAAGGTATCCGCGTCCCCTCGCCAGGCTTCGGGCTTGCCACACTTTCTATTCTCAACTCCACGCCGACGTGGATAGTGGGGGTATGAAAAGGTCGGAGGACGCGTACCGCCGCCCCTCGCGGGCTCGCTGCGCTCGCCACGTTTCGGGTTGACGTTGATCGTGGGGTGGCGTTAACAATTGTGGGGGCCATTTCACACTTCAGGTGGCTATTTGGGGTCTGTGGGCCATTTAACATTGTTCCCTATGTAAAATCGGGTCAATTGGGCCATTTAACATTGTTCCCTATGTAAAATCGTGGTAATCGCGTCGGTCGCATCGCATGCGATTTTTTGGCCGCATGCGATGCGACCGACGCGATTTTTTAGCTTGCGATGCCTAAGATCAAAATCGTGGGCGCCGTTCTAGGTAAAGAATACCCATTCTTCTCACACGCAAACCGCACATTGCTGCCATTCTTGCTCCTGCCACTGTCTACAGACCTATCATCATCATCCTCCTCCTCCAACCAACGCCTTTAAACCATAACACGACAACAAAAAAAGACAACTTACAGACCAAGGCAACAAACGCAAAATCTTCAAGCAAAACTTTCAGCTTCAACACGTTTGCTACACTCCTGCCAACACAAACACCTCCAATGAACATGTTTTCAGCGGTTTGGGGGCATTTCTCTGACAACATGGTTAAGCCGCTGTAGCATGTGCAATTTCTTATTAGAATATGCTTGTGAATTCCACTGATTTACTCTGATTTTCAATTCAAATTCAGGTGCAAGTTCAGGCGTGTTTGGGTTTTGCGATTTGTCATGCGATTTTTCTTGTACCAATAATTCAGTTGAAATCAGTTGTGAAAAACACCCGATATGACTGATCTCGCACACGCCATAACATGACTAGTAACACTATTGAATGCCAATACACAAGCAAACATGATTCTTTGTAAACTAAGTCACTTGCAAGGTGAGATTACAGATCGCAGCTCAACAAGATTGTTATTAAATTCCCCTCCTTAGAAATATAAAGTTTATCATATGTGTAGCAGGCATAAGAGAATAATGGCTAATTTTACCAAATGGGTACCATAGTAATATATAAAGTAAACCTTTCTGACCATAGGTAAACAGAAACAAGACTGTATTTACAGCTGGGGCTGTAAACCAGAAAGCAAGTAATGTGACAGCATTGTCAGTATGGTGAGAAGTAGTGGCACAAAAAGGATTTTTTTTCTTGATGTTTGTTTTCTTTGGAGAGTGTTTGCTTGAGTGGAGTAAATCAATAGTGACACCTCAGTCAATCACTCCTTGCAGAGTAGTGTCTGGACAGAACAGCTTAGGTACAGAATCCCGTCTGTGTATAATGGACACTACTATGAGAGAACATTTTAATGGTGTAACTCACAGCCTCTGTGACTGAGAAAGCAGGAAATACTAGGCCACACTAGCAATCAGCCACACCCACATTTACTCCCACAATGCATGGATTTAGGACAGTTGACAATGTATAGTAGGTTTGTTACCTAAATTCACTGAGGGTTTGTGGAGGGTGTCCACAAGACTGTGGGCTGTGATACATTGAATTCAGATGTATCTCTTGCACCAAGGAATGGGCCTTTTCAGTGCCCACTGATAATGGTGACGGGTGTGAAACCAAATGTAAGGCAGTTTCATAGATAGCTACTGTCCTATACTGGGGTGTTTTAAGAGAGGAGATGACAAGTGTATAGCCTCTGCTCTGTGCCTCCTCAATTCTGACAGCATTATCATACCCTCCAACATCTCGGACGCCAAAATCGGTACAGGGGGTGTGGCCATAGATAGGGGCATGGTCATGGATAAAATAGGTGTGGTCATGACCCTTTAACTATCCAGTTCATTTCAAAGTATGTCCCTACCTGATGGTTCCTGATGTTCTAGAAGCGTAGGCACACGGCAGGAATGTCCCTATACTTCTGACCGTCCCCTTGGCTGTGCGGGATCTGGCTGGAAAGAAAACTTTGGCTGCTGTTAGTCCTAGTGTGCTGCGGCACATCAGGCCCCCTGCTGGTGACGTCATGGAGCAATCCATTGACAAAAATATAAAACTGTACACCAGACGTTTGGAGCTGGAGTAGGGACCGGCTGCTGGAAGGCTGATATCTCTGGTTCTGGGCATGATTGAGACAAGCTGCTAGTGTCGACAGAAAGTGGAGAGTCCCAGCTTTTGGAATATACTCTCAGAAAAACTAAGTCAGACAGAACCTGAGAAATATGACTGGGAATTGCAATTAACAAGTTGGATGTGGAGTGCTGTTTTGAAGTTGGATATCTCCAGTTCCCCAGGGCTAATTTTCAAAATTCTGGTATCCCTGGAAAAAGGGGATCCTCAGCAAGGCCCTTATGCACCTGGGGCCCCTGGGCAAGTGCCCATTAAGCCCATACGAAAAGACGGCCCTGAGTTGTGTCCAAATCTGGTTCGTCCCCAAAGGTGCAATAATGGGGGAAGTTATTTTGGTACTTATGTATTAAAGGGATCACCTGCAAAATGACTCACCTTACTTATGGCTAATTGGCTAGTTAGCTGACCCTAGCAATAATATTAATACTTTCCATACTCAATATTGATAGATTGCAGATAGAATCATTTTAAAGATATCACAGCTGCAAAAGGAATAGGACTTTGGGTGATGACATTGTGCTTGTACCACAGTGTTATTGTAACGCATTGCAGAACCCCAGATTCTTTTTACATATTACGATTAGGGGCCAAGTCTATTAGGGTGTGAGAATCAGAAAGTGAGAGATTTCGGGAGAGTTTTCCCATTTTTTTTAAAGCGGCAATTGTTTACACTGCAAAAACCATGTTGATTTTGCCATGTAATTAATTGCCGCTTTAAAAATATTGGAAAACTCTCCTAAAATCTCTCATTTTCTGTTTCCCCACACCCTATTACATTTGGTCCTAGATATCAGTTTCAGAGTCAACAAAATTGTACTTATGATCCCTGTCACCCAATGCTGTACAGCAGTGGAAGCCAACTCCAGTCCTCGAGAGCTACCAACAGTTCACATTTTCCAGACAACCTAGTTGCTGCACATATGCACTCATTACTCACTGCCACATTTTTAAAGATCCACAGGTGGAGCAAATTACTTCACTTGTGATTCTGTGAGGAGATCTGAAAAACATTAACTGTTGGTAGCTCTCGAGGACAGGAGTTGGCTACCCCAGCTGTATAGCATATTGTGAACTTGAGGTGAAGTGGAAGAGGGGGCCCAAATTAAATTCCTGCACCTGGGCCCACCACTCACAAGTTGCACCACTGCAACCTACAGCAATGTTTTGCTTCGCAACCAGTGGCGGGTCTTAACTCAGTGGAGGAGAGGGGCTGCTGCAATGCTGCTGCTGATGTGCACACACAGATCCCATTTTTATGGGTTGCCCCCACAGCAGCCCATAGAGGCACCCCAGAGGGAGGGAACACCTTCCAATGGGACTGCCTTGAATGACTTCCAATAGGAAGTCACTGCCAGTTAGAGTGAAGCCAGCTCATTCTCACAGACTGCATCTGGCTTCACACAGTGGTAGATTTTACTTGGGGGGGCTGCAACCCTGCAGCACATAGATAAAAACAGCCACTGATCACAACCTTCGCTAGAAGTTTGTCTCTACTTTCTGGTATTTCTGCCAAGAATATGTCACTAGTTTCCCGACATATACCTCCAAACACCCATTGTTGTGGAAGAATCCTCCCTGAATTATTATACATTCATTTTGACAAATAGTTGATCTCCTTCAATTTATTCTGCTGTGGTAGGGATACTTTAACTGGGGCACTAACTTCTCCAAAGTGATTGTTCCAACCAATGACCATCTTGTCGGCTACATCAAGTTGACGTTGACCTTTCTCATGTCCTTTCCTCACACCGACAGTAAATGAGCCTCATAGCAGTCGTGCGAGGAATATGAATTCATTCAAATCTGCCAGCTGAATTTAGCCTGTTTGTACAGATTGCATATCAAGCAATGTTACAGAATTTCCCCTTGCATTCCCGTACAAAGACAAATCCCATCTTTCCATAATGGTAATGATGCAGGCATCATCTAACTGATCAGCCTGGAGGAAGAAGGCCGTTTACAGTGGGCAGGTCATGTTTTTAGCTGCCCACTTATTAGAATAATATATTCTAGAACTCTTATGTACATATTTAAATACATTTTGCTTGGGGCATATGCTTTGATAACAGCCTGTTCCAGAATAGAGCGGGAAACAAAGGGCCAGTAAGAACCCTTCTTTTTACCTGGTTCGTATTGCGGTGTTGCTAGTGGTTAGCTGTAACTGGTAACCCCTTTCACATTGCACCAATTACAGGGTAGAACCGGCAAGAAACTGGCATGAACCCGGTAATTTTATGCAATGTGAAAGGGGTATTAGTTTTTCCCTATTATGATTTGTTTATGTACAAAAGCAGCCAATATGGAATGCATTCACATACAAATCTATACAATATACTGTATTTTTTCTCATAACATAAATGAGGAAATGCTAGTTTGGCTTTCATTTTGTCGTATAATTTGTTCATTATTGGAGGCACACAAAAAACTTGCTGGACCATTGCAATGACCATGCCCCCTGCATTTGACAGGGCAATAAATGCTTTGTAATTTGGACATAGTTAAACTGCAAATGATGACCATTAAAAGGGGAATAAGACTAAACATTTGTGAGTTTATGATCTAAAAGCAAAACCATTAAACAAGCTCAATTTAATGTGCATTAGGTTACCACTGTGTTTGTGTTTTCTAAGACAAATGTTTACACACAAACTGTATAGCAGAAAACTGTAATTTATTACATGATTTCAATAAAAAAGTTTATTTTTAGTTTAGTATTTTTGCAAACCAAAATCCATTAAATGAAACTTTCATGCTCACAAAAAATGGCCTTACCCATGTCCCTAAAGGCCCACATACACTAGGGCGATTTACATGCAGTTTGGGCAGTTTACGTGCGATTTCAAAGATAATTCGCATGTACAGTGCCCAGATTGCATGTACGACAAAAAAAGGACCGATGCGCGTTCCCGTACACATTGCATCGCACCTCCTAGGTCGTACCTGCCACCGGATAAATCCATTGTGGCCCAACCCCCCCCCCCCCCCCGGGTCACCGGGTCTTCAGGAGTGCATGCCGCTGCGAGACATCACAGGGCTTGCCGCCTTTCCAGGCTCCTCCCACTTGGCAGCAGCTGCGGCGACGCCAGCCGCCTCCTCTCCTCGCTCCCAGCTCACTGTTCCTAACTCTCTCCCCCTCCTTCTACGCAGCAGCAGCATTTGCCTCTGACAGGAGAAAATCCTCCTGAGGCTGCTGCTTCCACTGTCCACCACTGTTTTATTATTTTAAAGACAAACATTAGCCTGCCATCCACAGTCCAGCAGTGGCGGGGACAGTCTGGGCAGGGGTTCCCCCAGGGACCAGGCCCCTGGCTGTGGCATGACGCTGCTGGCTGTTTGAGCCCGGTGCTGGTATCCAAAATACGGGGGATGCCTACTCCTTTCCCCCCCCCCCGTATTTTGGGAACCAGGACCAAGCCAAGAGCCTGGTGCTGGTTATAAAAATACAGGGGGACCCCAGCTTTTTCCCCTATATTTCTGTAACCAGGACCAGCTCAATGGGCCCCGGGGCTGGTTATAGCCAGGCAGGGGGCCCCACGCTGTTTTTTTATTATAATTTATTTTTCTATTTCTTTACACAGAGAAGCTGCAGTGGAAAGTTGGAAACCGGTTGATTTATCCTTATAGCACTTCGGCGCGCAAGCCAAAACAGGGACGTGGTCTATTTGGACCCCTTGGGTGGGTGTGATACACATTTGCCTCCAATAGTGCAGTGCCATATATACATATGCCCCCAATAGTGCCAGATACACATATGCTCCCACAGTGCCAGGTATGCCCCCACGGTGCTGGGTATACCCCCACGGTGCCACATTATACCACACACCGTAATGCCCATTATAGAAAATGCCATAATGCCTGTTACACATAATTTTGTACTTTATAATGCCCGTTAAACATTATTCTGCATGCCGTAATGCCCGTTACACATTATTGCAAATGCCGTAATACCAGTTACACAAGGCCCCTTTCTGCTGATCACCTGTGTCCCAGGGTGTGTGCAGTGTGTTCTGCGACTGTGTCTCTGAAGGGGGTCTTAAAGGCCTACTGATGCCCCTGTGTGGCCTAGGTGGGTGCAAGGCCAAGATTGGTGGGTTTAGGGGGTGTTGGACAGGCGGGTTATCTAGGGTGCATCTACCTTACAGCCCGTGTCAGTTGCCGGCTCCTGCTGGTCACGCTCTGAAATCCAAGTCCTGGGTGCTGCTCCCCCGTCTGCAGGTTCAGGCTGTCAATCACCGCCGGGTAGTAAGGCTGCAGCCGGGGCCTCTTCTCTGCTGTCTCTCCCAGCGCAGGAGGTAGGCGCCGGACACTTCTTTCAGCAGCTCATGCACGGCCGGGTGCTGGGTGTCCGCTGCGGGTCACGCTCCTGCACTGCCGGGTCAGGTAGGCGCCCAGCTGCTCCCTACACTGCCGTGTATTGAGGTTCTGGGAGCGGTTCACACTGGGGAGGTTGGCGGCACCTCAGCTCTTCCTCTCAGCAACCGATCCACCACTCTCCTGCATGAGGTCCTGTCTCTGCCGATACACGCGGCCTCTCCGCACCGCCTGACATCACCTCTCCCGCGCTCCTGCGCCATCAATCAGTCTGGGGTCAGGGTCAGGAGGGACGCTGCAACGGGCCTGACAGTGAGCTCCCTCTTCCTGTCCTGCAGCAGCGGGTAATGGAGGGATGGGAGATGGGGACGGACGGTGGGTGGCGGGCAGCTGAGAGGGAGCAGGAGCCGCACATTAACAGGGGGAGAGCCGCATGCGGCTCGAGAGCCGCGGGTTGGCCACCCCTGTTATAGCACATCGCTAATCAGAAACAACCACATTCCTCTGTTCCACACAGTCATTGAGGCCTTTGGGGGTCAGAGTGGCCAATCGGAAAATCCAACGGGAGCGAGGCTTGGAGATCGCCGCACGGCGCACACGCACACCTAGCGGGGCGCGCTATTTAAATGGACACAGAGAGACATATAATACATATCCTTCTGAGGAAGCCGCCGAGTGAGAAGCGGGGAAACGCGTAAAGGAGACCCTAAGGAGACTACATAGGTGCCGGTACCACTACACCATTATCCTAACTGCCCAACCCTGAGCGTGGAAGAACCCTGAAGGGCTGCTTTGCTTTGCAGGGAATCAGCAGCCGGGACACCACCACCTTAATTCTAAAGGACTCAGCTGGAAAGAGTAACAAGTTATAGCTCAATTGAGCTTTGTTCTGTCTCTGACATACTAATGACTGTAACCTATACTAACCTTATAAGCATGCATGCTAATTAACAAATCACCTGAAGTAGCTGTGAGAGAGCTAAACTTTGGGACACAAGACTAACTGTGTTACTAATCTAAGGTTACCAGGATCATCATAAGTAAATAAGTGAGCTTAACTAACCTCAATTAAGGAGCACGGTGCCAATCGCTAATATATACATTTTTTAATAGTTTCTTATTTTTATTTTTTTGTGTAGTACTTATATGTAATTGAATTGTCTATTGCATGTTTTTATATAAGCAAAATACATTTTTATTGGTTAATAAATAACAACTATATATACACCTGGCTCAGCGCTATCTCTAATTTTTTCTTGTTCTTTACACAGAGAAGCCTGCACGGATCTGACTGATATGAATGATATGACCGATCTGACTAATCTGACTAATCTGAGTGATCTGACTGATATGACCGATCTGACTGATCTGACTAATATGACCGATCTAGTATAAAATACATTGTTTCCCCCAGCTCACTGAATGGTATTAGTAACCAATCTTGAACACTACATGATAATAGAATTCAGAGATATTGGTTACATATAGTTACACAAATGTATGATATGCCCCAACCATTCGTTATGGCTCCTCTGTATATTGGAGGGCCCTAGCGCTATATCTAGGTGCAGGGTACGGCACCCCAAAAAATCAGCATAAGCTAGAAAGCCCAGAGCGGCACACTAGTGAAATACTATAGTGTTCATAAATATTAGTGATAGGAAGCCAAAGCTGTATATAGAATTTGAGAACGAAAAAAAAATGAATTGTAATTAAAATGTTACAGAAATAGTGTTAGTGAGAAAAAAAATATGATTTATTTTAATTATATTTGCTTATGTTTGACTTTATATGTTCTTATGTATGATGCTGAGAATAATCCATGGTTTTATAGGGTATCTTTCTGCTGACTGATGGATTACTACGCTGTTCTCTAATGTCATAGTTGGGTTGTTTAGAGTTTCCAGGGAAACCCAGAGGTCCATGAATAAATTGTATATGGCGGTAATAAGATCTATTCAGTTGCATGTGCCTAATGTAGTTTGAACTCAATGTGACATCATGACACTGGGAACGCTTCAAGCAATGACACAATTAATACCCACACATCAGATTACTTTTTCCACTCGCACCTGCCTTTATCCTTCACAAGGTCAGACTGAAGCTGTTCTTATTCTGAACTCCTGTCACTATGCTTAACTGGGCATTAGCAAATACAAATATATCCCTATATCCCATTGAAAAATGTACCCCCCCCCCCCCAAATATTTAATCTCTCAACAATTAAATTTAGTTTTTATATTTACTGCCAAATTCTTATTTACTATGTATATGCACAGAAAAGGTCCTGATATTGAGTTGGAAATCACACCAAAACGCACAGATTCAGTGAAACCTGTCTGTTTTTATGTTTGCGTCCCCTGATAAACAAAACCCCGAAACCCCGGATACCTCTAGAAGTGGAAAAACATTTGTCAGTAAAACCAATACCTGAACTTCTCGAAAACAACCGACAGATAGGGAATATAAGAGCTACAAGCAGTGGCGTAGCTTCCATACGGCAGACCCCGCGGCAGCTTGGGGGAGCAATCGCCAGCGGGGTCTGTGGCATGGCTGGACACAGGGCCATATTAATTCTGCTGCAGTCACAAGGACTGGGTAGCCAACTCCAGTCCTCATGAGCTACCAAGAGTTAACATTTTCCAGGTCTCCTCTCAGAATCCCAAGTTAAGTAATTATCTCCACCTGTGGATCTTTTGTGTGAGTAAAGAGTGCACCTGTGCACCTGTTAGGTGGTCTGGAAAACATGGACTGTTGGTACCTCTCGAGGACTGGAGTTGGGTAGCCGTGCAGTAAAGCGTCTACAGAATCCCCTGCACAACAATGCATGTTTTTTCATTGAGGACACAATTCACTCAGGGATCACAAACTGATAATGAGCAATAATTTATACAGCAACCCTATTTCATGCTACATTCAATTTAAAAAGTCAAACAATTCAAAACATGGTACTTGTGTAGTACCAGGGCTCCCACTAAGCAATTTGCTTAGTGGGCTATTCTGCATAGGGAAATTGCATTGCATCTCATGTCCCGTTTTAGTGCCGTGCGAGGCGTGCGATGCGATCTTCCTAAGTAATTTATTCACTACTCTCTCACCCCAGGCTTATCACATCGCATGCCATCGCACCTCACGCAAAATCGCATGTGATCGCATGCCATTTTATAGGGTGCGATGCCATTAAGTTATCTACACTGCAATGACATGCAATAAGATTTTTAGGCACCCCCCCCCCCCACTATCCACGTCAACCCGAACTGTGGCGAGCGGTGGCAGAACGCGTCCTCCCGACCTTTTCATACCCCCGCTATCCACGTCGGCATTGATTTTATATAGTGTGGCGAGCGCAGCGAGCATCCGAGCCCGAAGTGTGGCGAGCGTAGCGAGCCCCACGAGAGGACGTGGCTTACTTTACATGTATTCCGTGGGCCCTAACGGGGCTCGCTACGCTCGCCACGCTTCGGGCTAAGTGGCTCGCTGCACTCACCCCATTATATAAAATCAACTCCACGCCGACGTGGATAGTGGCGGTATGAAAAGGTCGGGAGGACGTGTTCTGCCTCCCCTTGCTGGGCTCACCGCGCTCGCCACGCTTCGGGGTAGAGTGGATAGTGGGGGTGTTTTAGGAGCACATTTACAACGGCCATATCATACATCTGACAGTAATGACAACATGTGTTAATGATTAACTTTAAATTTACTTAATAATGAAGAATACATATAACACACTAATTAATAACATTTATAAAGAGACATCAAGTGAAACAACAATTAATTAAGAATAAAAAGAACAAGAATAGAGTCACTATAAAGACACTGAATTTGCCTTCTGCAGCAGCGTCAGAGCATGTAGAATAAAATTGATTACTAGCACCCAGAGTCTTTCTCCACATAAATTCCTCCAGGTATGAATCCAAACGTTTGCAGGAGCTGCCTCTTTGGCGCTTGTTTCTCCATTTACACACCCCCCACAGCCACTCTATATTCTGCATGTGAACCCCTGACTCCGGGTCAACAAAGTTATATCGATGGTTGACACGCGCGTGCTCATATCCGATCCAGGAGCTACACATTTGTTGATGGTGGCCATCAACGTACTGGCATCTCTCTTCTCCACTGCAGTGACAAAGCAGGCACCAGTCTCCTTGCAGATTCCTCCAAAAATCCACTGCTGAGGCAGCATCCTTCCCACATGATTTTTGCACTTGACGAAGAGACTTTCGTCAACTTCCGCCACCATGCCGGGACCGCCAATTTGCCTATGGGGCTGGGAAATCAAGTCCATAGTGCATGCCTCCCGCATCAAGCCATTGTACTGCACTGCGGTTTTATTCGACATGTGCAGCTCCCGCTCACAATCAGTGCCGAATTTCCCATTAGGCACTTGAGGCACGTGCCTAGGGGCGGCACATGTTTGGGGGCGGCACTTGGATGCCTGTGAGTACTGTCAGCCTGAAATGTACCAGTAACTGCAAAATGTTTCCACTGTACTGCACCAGGTTCCATCTTGAATAGAGTGTTAATAGATAGGGCATGCATATACTGCCACTGTAAGTTTTCCTACTTAGCAAATCATCAAATGAGGGCTTATAACTAATCAATAAAAAATATTACAATTAGGCAGGGGGGCGGACATTATTTTTGTGCCTATGGGCGCCCTCACCCCTAAATCCGCCTCTGCTCACAATACGCCACACTTGTCATCTACTCCGCCCAGGAGTAGATAAAGCGGACAAGGGTGAGGAAGGGTAACCGGCACCCCGGGATCCAGTGCGCCGCTCTGAGGTTCACCTTTTTCTGACAGGCCTTAATGTGGCAGCGCCACATGCTTTCCTTCAGGGTTCCCATGTAACCATTAGTTCGACATTGTCTATGTCGACATTCACAAGGTCGACATGGAGTTTTTCACTGTTTTTTGAGCCAACATGTGCCGACAGGCGGTATTTCATGCCCTACCATCCACTAGGGCGTGGTGGGAGAATAAAATAGTGTGCCGAGCGTAGCGAGGCACCGTGCCCGACGCATAGCGAGCGCAGCAGTGCACTTTAAACTGTGTCCATGTCGACTGTGTTGACATTCAGGTAAAAAAAACAGTGAAAAACCCCATGTCGACCTTGTGAATGTCGACATAGACAATGTCGAACTAATGACCTTGTCGAACTAATGACCTGTCGAACTAATGACCTTTCGACCTAGAATCATGTCGACCTTTTCCCATGTCGACCTAGAGTCATGTCGACCTTTTAGCATGTCGACCTAATGGATTCGACCTAATGACTTTCTACCATAATGCAGTAGACCAAATGATCCCAACCCGGTTACATATACCTGCGCAGGTGTATGATATGCCAAGCCATCGTCAAGGCTTCTCTGTATATTGGGGGTCCCTAGCGCTATACAGATTTAGCTGGGCTTATCCTTGCAGGGGATGGCGATTCTACCGCCATCCCCCCGCCAGCGACCGGCTACCGCCAGGGGCGCGTGCACGAGATGCTCACGCACACCATGTCAAAGGAGCTTGGTAGGGGTCCCCGCTGCTTCCCCCGCTGTCGCCAACGTTCCCCCTCACCCCCCCAACACCCCCCCCCCCCCACCAAACTGGGCAGCGTCTCCCTGAAGCGGAGACGGGCAGGGAGGCGCTGCCCAGCAGCCGTGATACTGGGACGCGCGTTCCAGTCGTTCCGTGTGAGAAGCACGCGCATTCCAGTCTCTATCACCGGCGCTCACCAGTGAAAGGGATCTGGTGAGCGCCGGCCGAGAATGAGCCAGGCTCCATCTGTATCTAGGTGCAGGGTACAGCACCCCAAAAACTATCATAAGCTAGAAAGCCCAGTGTGGCACGCCAGTGAGATACTATAGTGTTAATAAATACTAGGGATTGGAAGCCGAAGCTATATATAAAGGGGGTAAATAAAAAAATGAAATGTAATTAAAATAGTAAAGAAATAGTGTTAGTGAGCAAAAGAAAAAATGTGCTAAATGTTCATAGAATGTAAGGGTATGCCGCACTAAAGCATACCCTCTAACTTTACCGATTTAGCCGGTACAGTACCGTTTTTTAATGGTCTGTACCGGCTAAATCTAACTGTACCGAATGTACCGGGTTTTTTTTGTAGCCAGCGCCTCCAACTCTGGGAGTTGTAGTTTTGGAAATGGTCATCCAATCAGAGTGAATGTGCAGCAAGTTTCAAGCGGAGCTACGTGATTGATGCTACAGTAAGCCAATGAAGATGCGATCGCCTTCACCAATGAGATGCTGAGGAGGCTGTGCTGGGAAGAGTGACGCAAGCTGCAGCCAATGAGGTGGCGAATCGTAGGCTGTGTGGGCACGGAGACTGGGTGACAGGAGCCTCTCGCACACGGTGACTGTGTGCCCGCTCTTCCGGGTGTAGCTCTCTGTGCAGCCGGTTAAGGGACATGGCTGCAGCTCGGCTGGCCGAAAATCCCTGTGCCCTGCGCCAGCTTCTTCTGGTACCTAGGCATTCTCGCGGCCTGCTGGTGGGATGTGATGGCCGCCTGCCACCTGCTGTGCAGTGTCTGGGTCTGAGTGCTGGGGAGTGGAGCGCAGGTTCGTCCGAGGACCGGGAAATAGGCAGGTGAGTCCTCCCCGGGGTTAGGGCGGCATGGTGAGAGGATAAAGTCATGCTGAGCAGGGGATAGAGGGATGGGGAAGCTAGGCAAGCAGCATGGATTGAAAAAAAATGCACAGTACACATACGGAAAGGGGGTGTGACCATGCCCACTTTAACTGTGGCCACGTCTACTTCACACATGGCCACACCCCCTTCCCGAATGTGTACCGATTTCTGCCTTCAGATGTTGGAGGGTATGATTAATGTCACCCAGCTTAACCAGTGTGACAACCATATTACTATATATACTTGTACATAAAAAAATTAGATGTTCTTGTGTCTCTATGCTTCCTGTGGTCCAGGGTGTAAGCCCTGTACAAAGGAATGAAAACAACAGTACTACAGTACAGTACCCCTGTACAGTGCCAATATCGGCACCTGCATAGTGCTACAGCTTACAAGAGTGTAACCATTTATAAATATAAAGAACTGTAAAAGTTTGTAATTCACATGGACTACAGACAGCCGTAGGCTTTCTTGTAAAAAAAAAAAATCTTCCAGTACCTACGGAATCCATTAATTTTGTCAGCAAATTGACAGACTCATATCACACCATGGATGATAAATATATTTTTATATAAAAGAAAAATTATATGGATTACAATTAGGGAAAAAATCTTTTTGCACCGCGTGGCATGACCAAAACAAAAGTGATACACAGTGTACTCCCTTTCTGGCAAATGGAATAAACTTGCTTTCTTTGAACATCGAATATGGATGGGAAATGGAACAAGTCACTTTGCAGCAGTGGGACTGGATGGCAACCAGAAAGACTTGCTTCGCACCAACGGTAATGGACGACAAGAGTAGAAATGGAATACTGCGCAATAGTTGGATATGAATGACAAATATGAAAAAAATCAGGCACATTAAGGCAGCACTCATGCTATGTAAGGTGACATACAGCAATCACCAATAGATGAGGCAGCAGCTTGGCAATGTTTAATGCACTTCTCTGGGAGCACAGAAAACTAGACTTACTGAGCTAAAGGTCCAGAAATAAAAAAATCCCATGTGATAATAGTGTCCATGCCAGCTGGGGGATGGAACTATAGCAAAATTGGTATTCAGTCAATAGGTCAACTGTATCTAAGTTGACAGTCAATAGGTATACATCATACTGTCAACAGAAGCAAAATGTCGACATGGCAGTTGTCAACACATGGAAAGGTTGACATGAAATTTTTATTTTTTTCCCCCCTTTTTCATTCTTTACCATCCACATGGACTAACACTGGAAACAGTAAAGTGTGGCGAGAGCCATGAGCCATGAGAGTGGACCTTTTTATGTGTCAACCTTTTCACACTGACCTTTTGGTGCTGACTTAATGACTGTCGACCTAGACACTGTTGACCCTTTATGCCATAACCTGTAAAGTTGGGCATGGATGCCATCGATAAGCAGCTCCTGTCCAGCAGCTATCCTTATGTACAGGCTTTGGAAGCACAGGTGTTTTAAGAGAGGAGGAGGCCCGTGTGCAGCCTCCTCCAGCCGGGCCCCCTCCTCTCTTCCAGGAGCAGCACCGGAAGCAGTATTGATTGAGCACAACAGACCATACTGCGCATGCACATGTCTCCATAAAAATGGTGCCTTGGTATTTACCGGCTATTTTTATTTTGCTGCAGCTACCGGCAGCACCGCGGCATTGTGGAGTCTGAGCACTAGACTCAGACTCCACAAATTGGAGATTGGCCGCAATGCCATTTTTCTGGCAATTATCAGAGCGCTTCTGTCACTGTCGCTGGACGCCATAAGGTAAGTATTAGAAAAATGGATGCAGCTTGCGCGGTGTGGGCCCCCCTGAGCCCACACCGCGCAAACTGTACCTATTATAAATATACCATGGTTTGGAAGCCTTATCATAAATCAAGGTCTAACATCAGTAAAGCTACAGTATAACTTTTCACAGTATACATACAGTTAGAATTAAATGTCCCGTATTAGTAAAATACATAGATGTATTACAGCTGCCTGAAAAGTTGCCAGGCACCACCCACATGACTTCCAATAGGGAAATGACTTAGTCTTAGTGACATATATGATGTTTAATGCTCCTGTATTAGCAATAAACAACAATTAGTCTAAGGAACCAAACAGAACATTTCCTGACCCCCTCACTGTACCCTAAAGCCATTAGTTGCACCTTACATAAACGTCCAATAAGTTATGTGTCCACCTATTAATGATGTTGATATTATGTACAATCGTTTTGAATCAGTTAAAGAATAAACTGCAATCAATTAAGTTTATACTTGAGACCAATGTCAGTCTGTATTGTTATCTGAAACAGAAAACCAAGCACAATAGTAAATGCAAGTAAATCCACTAAGTCCAGGTTCTAATACTTGAGGTATGAAAGGAAAATATATCAAAACCTAGATTTATTAACTAACAGAATTAATTTATGGGGTTAGTCTTGGAATATAGCTAGTGATATTTCTGGCTAGAGTAGATACACAGGCTCTGGACTGGACTCACTGTGTAATTATCTATAAATCACTACTTCTATTGCTTTTCTGATATCATTCATGCAGTACACCTTCACATGTTATTCTATTTATAAGTCTGTCCTATAGCTCCTGGTATTATCATCCAGGCCTTTTCAGGATACAGTAACCCTAAGTGCCTTGGGTGGAAATGATAAACTCCTTTTTGTGCCTTTACTTTGAAACTGTTCTACTGCAGAGGATCACATTAAAGTCATTTACCGCCGAGGACAGAAAGCAGCACAGCCATCCCCAGAAAGGGTTTTGATCATCCGCATGAGGACAATCAGGAACGGCAAGAGAATTCAGACGCGCTGCAATTTACTATGACCATAATTGGGAAGTAAATTGATCTAACTAAATGATCTCTTTTGTTCCAAAAACACTGTAACAATTGCAGAGTGTCTTATGTTACCAATGTTTGATCAAGCAGTTTATCTGTGAAAAATAAGAGATTTCATATCATGTTGAATAATGATGTAGATGCATTAACATAACCTAGCATTCTCATGCATTTTCATCAGTTAGCACATGTAAAGGATAGCATGTGGTACAGTTTCAGCCATGTCGAATACATTGGTCTTTATTGTTAACTCTTTAATCTGCTAAAACATCTCACCAGCAAGTGGAGCAGAGAAGGAGAGGCCAGAGAGGAAGGCCAGGACTGAGTGCCAGAAAGGTGTCAGCGTGGGTGTTTTAAGAGAGCAGAAGGGGCTTGTGCAGTCTCCTCCCGCTGGGTCCCCTTCTTTTTGCTGGGAGTTAGCGCAGCGCAGTAGGGTCTGAGAACTAGAGCGGTCAGACACTACAGCAAACGATTTTACCAGCAATTTCTGCAGCGCTGCTGTTGCCACTGGTGGACTCTGTAGGGGAAGTTTTAAAATGTTGGCCCCCCTGGGACACTGCGCACACTGCATCCATTATAAATATGCCCCTGTGTCTCAGACTGTAACTAGAAATGTCTTGTTATGTAAATTAGGCCAATGTGGGATAATGGTGTCCTCTACATATCGCTCCCACATTCCCATTTCCTGGTTAGTGTCTAAGGAGTCTATTATCTTCGAGTTCATGATGATAGATCAACAGTCAACACTCAACTGATCAACAGTCCATAGATCGACACCATGTGATCAACATGTGAAGGTCAACAGGTACAAAAGGGTCAACAGGTTTAAAAAATCGACAAGCCACTGGTTGACACATATGGGTAAAACAAGTTATTTGTACCATCCATGTGGAAATAGGAACCTGGGCCAAGGGCAGAGGTAGTAAAATGAGGCACCTCACCTGAAGTGTTGTGAGCAAAGTGAGCTGTATGAATGTAGACCATGTGATGTCAGCCTATTGCAACGTAAGAGGCAAAAATGGATGAAACCTTCTAAAGAGTAGAAAAAATGAACAAGTGGAGAAGTCTCCCAATGCAACCAATCAGTGTTTATTAAGTACAGTGTATAAAGAGATAAAATGATAGAACGCAACACACACACACACACACACTGTAGTCTTTCTGTGTGCACATGGTACGATTCTGACTAACTTTCTGTTCCATTTTGACTATATAGTCAAAATCGAATAGAAAGTTTGTCAGAATTGCACAGTGTTAGCTGCATTCAATCTAGATTCGACCCTGACGCACAGCCACGCAGCAGTAGAATCAAAATCAGAAACAGACCGTGCAGGCTTCAATTGAAAGGCACCATCTCCCCCCACTCCCGCGCTGTCCCTCCCTGCCTGGTCGAATCCATATCGCGGGCCACCACATCGTACTGTATGTACACACCTCAAGGGAATTTAGTCAATTTACCTAGCAACATATTTTTGGGAGATTGGGAGAAAGAAAATGGGAACACCACAAAGAAATCCATACAAACTGGAGCGGTAGGGAGGGGAGGTTAAACCACACAACATACAAACTTCACACAGACACACGGATATGGACACAGTTCAGACTTGACCTCTTGATTTCAAGCTGCAAGGAACCAATATGCCACTGTGCACATCCAACAAGTGGAACAAGCATATAATAGATTATTGGCTTTGTGTTTCATATCCTTATACTCCGGAGACAAGATGAACATCCGCTATTCTGGAGTTGAGACAGAAAACTAATGATCAGGTTTATCTTTCGTATAATTTCCCCCTAATTCCAACCCTTACCCCACTTTACTTCCCTCTGCCTTTAATATTTAACACCCTCCCCATAATTTTGATCTCCCACGCCCTTCCTTAATCTTTAAAGATTTCTATAACACTCTGGTGACTTACTGCACTTTGTCTTGAATTGTTCTAGTTTTGCAATAGGAAAATTGGCTTTTCTATGAGCTAAGCATTGTCACTGAGCCAAAGCCTTCCACGTATTTAAAATTCATTGAGCTGCTAGGAAATACCTTTAAGTATAACTCGTATAGATGACAGACCCTTTGGTAGAGCCTTGTAAATGGTTAATGGCTGACTCACAGCACTAACTTGATGAAATGGCTCTAGTTTCCCAGAAGGCTTGTGCAACATTTTAGGCCGTTTTCATAAGACGTAACACGTGGGAACTAATCCGTGCAATAGGAAGATTTAAGTAGAATTCACAGAGGATATAATTTACAAGTTTAACACAACGCTGCTCATCAATTCTTCTGGCCCCACAAGAAGGATTGTTCATAGGCAAATTCTGAGCGCTAAATGTTTGTTTCTCATACATAAGGACAGTTGCTAAACGTTTCATTAGTCATTCTTCCCTGTGCGCAGTGGCGTAACTATAAATTTTGCTCCCCCCTGCCAAAATAGTTTTTGGCGCCCCCCCCTTTTTATATATATATACAGTGGTCGAAGTGGGGCGGTATACGGGGGTATGGCATACCCCCACTTTAATCTGAAGATTAAAAAAAAAAGTTATTTTTCCCCCTCAGGATGCTCTCTGATCACTCAGCAGCACATATTGTGCTTTTGTAATACCCCTGTACAACGGGGCAGTCTGGCAGGGGACGTTGATGGACAGGGGGGTGTCCGAAGGTGCGCACTATATTCACTCTTTACTTTTCCATACCCCCACTTCAAAATTTCCACTTCGACCACTATATATATATATATATATATATATATATATATATATATATATATATATAACATTGCATACATATTAAAATGAGGGGTGTACTGCGCTAAAAACTAAAAACTTCACAGCTGCTCAATAAAGTTAAGGCAATTTAGGGAAAAAAAGATGAGCGCTATTGTGATATAAGAGAGAAAGATAAAGAATAAAGGAAGGGAAAGATTAAAAGAATGAAAAAACACCTGAAAAAGAAAAATTGTTAGCAAGATGTTATACAGCTCCTTTGAGAGAATGTGAAATATCCGTGGTACCTGTGCTTGCCCTAATACTATCCAAGCTGGATGCAGGGTGCAGAGTTCAGCGTGATGCGGCGTGTAATTGCCGCTCGTCTTTGCTCCGTCTGCCGGGTGACGTCGCTCGATACGGCAAGAGTCTGCGATGGTTTGGTTCCTGATGGACGGAGGAAACTTTCACATTCAATACATATTGCACATGCTCAGCCATACACAGACTCTACAGACGCCAGCTCAGGTATAAACCCAGGATTTTCATGAGGAGGTTTTTGTATACACAGACACTCACATATCACATCACCGCATGTTGCCGAGAGCCATACACAGCTGACACAAACACACATAGTATACATACACACTGCCAACACACATATAGTATACATACATACACTACTGACACCATAGTATACATACACACTACTGACACTATAGTATACATACGCACTAGTGACACAAACACACATTTTACATACACATTGCGGACACACATATACTATATATATATATATATATATATATATATATATATATGCTACACACTGCCAACACACACACATAAAGAGTATACATACACAATGCTGACACATAATACACACACAGTTGAGCCATAAACCTATATATTTAAAAAAAAAAAAACATGCTGACCACAGGGGGGCCCTAGCTAGAGGATTTTATCACCCTTAATCCAGCCCTAGTGGGGGGGTAGGCTGCAGAAAGAGAGAGGGTTGGGGGGGATGCAGGGGAAGGGTAAGTATACTCACCTGATACCTGTCAGGATTCCCTACTTTGGGATGCTGACGTCGGTATTCTGACTGCCGGCATCCTGACCGCCGGTGGTTCAAATGCATCCCATATAGATATACATTGAAGAGCAGCCTGCCTTAATCATTTTGCAGAGGTAGCCAGTGGTGGCGTAACTTCATTCCAGTTGCTAGGAGGGTTATACAGTTACCTAAACAGTACATAGACACTTATATACAGGTACATAGACACTTCTGGTATATAAAGTCACACAGACACATATATGCACAAGAATGTGGATACTAATACGGACGAGATACTGACCAGCGGTCATCAGAATATCAACAGGGGTCCGGTAAGTATACTTACCTCCCGCCTGCTCCCCTAACTCTTTCTTCTTGCAGCCTAATCCTAATCCACGCTTTTATGTGCCTAACACAAATCTTCCCTCCCCATGGCATAACGACAAATTCCCTGCCCCCACGCAGCCTAACCCTAAACCCAAGCTAGTGATTAAACCTAAACACAAACACCCCCAGGCCTAATGCTAAACCACCCTGTATACTTTGGTCTGAAGGAATGTTAACCACATCCCTATGCACAGACACATACAGTACATATTTACACTAACACATGTATGTAGACACATAATGCTGACATATACTGTATATGCACATAGACACACAAAGTACATAGTTATGCCGACAAATACATGCAGACACATACAGTAAGTACATAGTTAACCACCGACATGCATGCATAGACACACAGTACATAGTTATGCCGACACATACATGCAGAGACACATACAGTACAAAGTTATGCCGACACAAAACATGCACAGACCCATACAATACATAGTTAATATGCTGACATACATGCACAGACACATACAATACATAGGTATGCCAAAACAAACATGCACAGACACATACAATACATAGTTAATATGCTGACATACATGCACAGACACATACAATACATAGGTATGCCAAAACAAACATGCACAGACACATACAATACATACAGTAGTTATGCCAAAACACAGACATGTACAGACACATACAGTACATAGTACCTTACAGATTTGTGGCACTGGCAGCTCCTAACTGCCATGTCAGAGTGCAGGCTGTACTCACTACTCCGTGCTGGGAAGCCCCACCCCCAGCTGGGACACTGTCAACTCCATCTATTCTTTGCTCTTTTTTTAATCAAGGATGGCAATTTGGAGAATGGTGGCCCTGAACACACATGTCCCCAAAGAATCCCTTGTGCTCTGCAAGCAGCTGCCTCCTCTTGAGCTGGGAGGCGGAGCTTCTGCCTGCCGTGCTGGGACGGAGCTGGGACGGAGCTGGCTTTCAGTGTGCAAGCCAGGACTGAGGAGCTGATCTGTCAATCAGCGCAGTGGGAAGGGAGCGCAGCGCTGCAGATTGGCTGCATTGTGATTCTCTCCTCTCAGGTTGTAATTGCCACGAGATCAGCCTGAGAGGAGGAGACGTTTGCCAGCCCAGCGCGGCTCAGCTCAGCCACAGTGACAGCCAGATGTCAGTGCGCTGGCGCCCGCTGGCGCTTGCTCCCCCAAGCAGCCGCGGGGGCTGCTGCATGATAGCTACGCCTCTGCCTGTGCGGACTGTAATTACCACAGGAAGAAAGGAGTATCATTTATTATATTACCAATGAAGACCTAAAACAAATCTAGCTCAAATTTTAACCATTTAAAAAAAAAGGATAATATATGTACATATCTATGGGTTAATATATTGCATTGTAATTCTCTGTGTCTGCTTTCCTGTCTTTGGAGATGTAAAATGACCTAAGTGCCTAGTAGGGTTGTGCGCCTCAAGTTGGTGCAACTAGTATTTTATGTCTAGGGTGTCGTGCCTAGTGCTGTATGCCTAGAGTTGTGTTGGACAATACGGACGGTGTAATGGTTAGTATTACTGCCTCACAGCACTGAGGTCATGGGTTTGATCCCCGCTATGGCCCTAACTGTGTGGAGTTTTTATATTCTCCCCGTACTTGCGTGGGTTTCCTCCGGGTACTCCAGTTTCCTTCCACAATCCAAAAATATACTGGTAGGTTATTTGGCTTCTAACAAAATTAACCCTAAAATGTCTATGTGTGTGCATGTACATGTGGTAGGGAATATAGACTGTAAGCTCCACTGGGGCAGGGACTGATGTGAATGTTCAAATATTATCTGTACAGCTCTGCGGAATATGTGTGCGCTATAAAAGAAACTGTTAATAAATAAATAAAATTATATGTCTAGGGTTGTATGCCTGGTTTATGTGCCTATTGTTGCATGCCTAGGGTTTCATGCCCTGGGTTTTATGCCTAGGATGGCATGCCTAGTTTTGTATGCCTAGGGTTGTATGCCTAGTGTTATATGCCTAGGGTTGTATGCTTAGTGTTGTTTGCAGGGGCTGGCTGGCTACTTTTAGCCTGGGGGGCAAACACTAGCAAGTGGCCCCAGATTTTCTTCTAGCGAACATATCCTTCTGTTAAGGGCTAGTGTTACGGTGTTTGGCGCAACCCTGCAAACTATAAATTTGTGCCCTCCTATAATTTGCAAAGAGAGAGTGCTTGCTAACTTGTTAGCTGAAAAAAAGGGTGTATAATGGCCATAGTAGTAGTGCCTCTTATACACCTCAGTGCACCAAAAATTTAGGCCAGGTTGCTTCAGTTGGACACACTGCACCAGAAATATACACACCATAATGCAAATGACACATTATCACACACTGTAATGCCCACTACACATTATGCCATACAACGTAATGCCCCTAACACTATACGCCATACACTGTAATGCCCATTTTGCAACACACCATAATGCCCCTTACATTATACACCACACACCGTAATGCCCCTACTGCTATACGCCACACAGGGTAATGCACCTAAAGCTATACGCCACACACCATATTACCATTACACATTATGCTACACACCAAAAATGAAATGCTTGTTGCCATGGTGGGTTGGGGGGGGGGGGGGTGTTACATGGTCATTGCCATGAGAGGGGGGGGGGGTTTACATGCTCATTGCCAGGGGGGGATTACATGCTCATAGCCAGGGGCAGATTACATGGTAGTTGCTAGGGGAATAACATGCTCATACCAGTGGGGATTATACGCTTGTTGTAGTGGGGTTTACAGGCTTGTTACCACACCACCAAAGCACCTCCCTCCCTACAGCAGTGGCACACACACTCAGACTTTGATACCATTGAACACGGGCGTCTGCTGCCCGCAGAGAGGAGGGGGACAGGGTGGCCACTGCGGAGAGAGAGGGAGCATGAAATGAGAAGGGAGGACCGGGCAGCCAGGAGTCTCCAGTGGGGGACAGGACAGTACACAGTGTCACCTGTGTCTGCCCTGTTAAAGCACTGCCCGCATGTGAGCCCCAGTAACTATAACCCTTTACCTCCAAAGAACTGTGTGTGGATCTGTAGCTGGGTCATGCAGCCGCCAAGGACAGGAGCGAGGGCACAGGGGAGCCGCTGACACAAACAGCAACACTGGTAATTCAAGTGCGCTGCTGCGCGGCTACTGTAAGCGAATCAGCGCTGCCTTGTAGTCTGGGAGCCAATCAGGAGCCGCTGCTGCCTGATTGACTGCCGCACTGAAAATTCCAATAAGCTTGCAGAGGCAGAAGGCGACGGCGGCGCATTTGAAATACCAGTGTGAGGCTGTTTGTATCAGCGGCTTCCCTGCGCCCTCCTGTTTGTGTCAGCGTAATAGTCGGCCGGCCCTGCTCATACTGACAGCCGGAAGCCAAGCAGAGATGCTCCCCGGCTGCCAGACGATCGGTCCTTCCCGGCCACACATGGGCGGCCCTGGTGCTGCATAAATCTACCGGCCCGGGGGGCATATGGCACCCTGCCCCCCGGGCCAGCCCGCCACTGGTTGTTTGCCTAGGATTGTATGCCTAGGGTTGTATGCCTTGGGTTGTATGCCTAGGATTGTGTGCCTAGTGTTGTATGCCTAGGGTTGTATGCCTAGTGTTGTATGCCTAGGGTTGTATGCCTAGTGTTGTTTGCCTAGGGTTGTATGCCTAGTGTTGTATGCCTAGGGTTGTATGCCTAGGGTTGTATGCCTAGGATTGCGTGCCTAGTGTTGTATGCCTAGTGTTGTATGCCTAAGGTTGTATGCCTAGGATTGCGTGTCTTGTGTTGTGTGCCTAGTGTTGTATGCCTAGTGTTGTATGCCTAGGGTTGTATGCCTAGGATTGTATGCTTAGGATTGCGTGCCTGGTGTTGTGTGCCTAGTGTTGTATGCCTAGTGTTGTATGCCTAGGGTTGTATGCCTAGGATTGCGTGCCTAGTGTTGTATGCCTAGTGTTGTATGCCTAGTGTTGTATGCCTAGGGTTGTATGCCTAGGATTGCGTGCCTGGTGTTGTGTGCCTAGTGTTGTATGCCTAGTGTTGTATGCCTAGGGTTGTATGCCTAGGGTTGCGTGCCTAGTGTTGTATGCCTAGTGTTGTATGCATAGGGTTGTATGCCTAGGGTTGCATGCCTAGGATTGCGTGCCTAGTGTTGTATGCCTAGTGTTGTATGCATAGGGTTGTATGCCTAGGATTGCGTGCCTAGTGTTGTATGCCTAGTGTTGTATGCATAGGGTTGTATGCCTAGGGTTGCATGCCTAGGATTGCGTGCCTAGTGTTGTATGCCTAGTGTTGTATGCCTAAGGTTGCGTGTGTAGGGTTTATACCTAGTTACATGACTAGGGTTGTTCACCTAGGTTTTTGTACCTAGGGATGTGTGTCTACTGTTGTGTGCATAGGGTTAAGTGCCTATGGATGTACGCAAGGGTACGCCAAGGGTTTGTGGACAAATTTGGAATCTCTGAAGAAGCATACTGCAGAAAGTACATATGAATTCCCAACACATTACAGGTAACATAGTAACATAGTAGTTTAGGTTGAAAGAAAACTTAAGTCCATCAATTCCAACCTTTTTACAGGACCCATTAGAGGACTAAATTATGTTTGGGTCGGTTGTACCCCTGGATGTTTTTATCCAATAAATGCTTGTCTAACCTTAATTTATTTTTAACCTGTATTTATTGGTCAGCATGGGCACCACATAGGTGTACCATGTCCCCTCACTGTGCTTGGCACACTATTATAATCTAACTGTATGCCCATTTGGATCGTGAAAAGATCAAAGAAAGAAATCATGAAAAACTCGTGGACTTTTTGACATGTCTACATTTTAAATGGCTGCATTTGGACCATGTCGACCCGTTTGACCATGTTGGCATAATGAATGTCAACATTTTTAACTTGACGGTATTTTCAGTAAATTGACTGCATCACTCTAAAATCACTGCGGAGCAAGGGATAATGTGACTGGGCAATATTTAGCTCTATTTTGCTCTTGCTATAGAATCATTTTGCTAATGTTTATCAAATTTCTTTGCAAGAAAATGTTATATATTTATATTTATTTATATCAAAAAGTTGCAAAAAAATTTGTAATATCATTAAAAGAGCAGCATTCAGGAATGTTCTGAAACTGGAAAATGTGTTGTTTTTTCTGCCTTGTACTAAGACAGACTGAGGAAGCCGCCGAGCGTGTTATCAGGCGGAGAAACGCGTTTTTAGAGTGAGCCTCTTAAATACCTGATCCTGCATTGTTTACAAGTACCAGCGCTGTTGTGGATTACAAATACCTGCAATTGGGTGCCTGGAAGCAGGAGTAATTCTCCTATTTGGAAAGTCATATCCGGATAAACCATCTGGTAATTGGAGAGACTAACCTTGCTATTCATCCCACAAGCGTTTTGACCCAATGAAAAGGGTCCATATTCAAGTGCAGGACTGGTAACTATCAAATGCCTCATAGCCTCATTGACTGTGAATTGCTATTGTAGCCTCAAAGTAAAAACCTTATGCATCACTGCAGTGCTTATATGTTGTTCGTTGTATGTCTAGTTTGTCTATGTTAAAATTGTGCACAATTCTATAAATGAAATATACTTATTTTATATTTTAAATAAATATTTTCTCATTTTTTTAATAAATTTCACTGTGTCATAATTACTAAGCAGAACTGCGCTTCTTAAAAGCAACATACACCTAGGTGTCGGTTGCTTATCCTTTGTTTGTACTAAGACAGGTGAGATTCTCTCATTCTCTATGTCTGTCATGTGATAACGATCACATTAATAAACAAGATGTTCTTAAGCGTACTGGACAGATGAATACATAGTCTGATTAGGATACTACCAAGCAGTGACTTTTATGCTATCATATGAAATCTGTTTAAAATTGAACTTGGAAGTTTATGGGCTGATTACTTGCTTCATTACAGCATGTTAATCTTTTCTACTTGCTCCACAGATCTGTCATCCTTGGAATCTGTTGGTATTATTACATATGTAATATCATAATTTATCTTGGTTCAGCAAATTAGATTGCCACAAATAGTATTTAAACCATGGGATAACAGGCCTGTGGGATGCCGGCTGTTGAAGACTGACAGCAGCATCCCAATGGAGAAATCCTGGCAAGGCTCCAGTAAGTATACCTACCTTCTCCCTGTGCCCCCCTCCCCCAATCCTGACCATTCCTTCCTGAAGCCTATCCATCCCCATTTGTGCCTAACCGAACCTTTATAATATACCCCAAAAATCTCCCCTCATTGCCTAACGCTAACCTCCCCTTTTTATTCCCTAACCCTCCCTCCCCACAGCCTAATCTTCACTCCCCACTTTTCGAACCCACCCCATAGTGCCTAAACTTAATGCCATCATTATCTGTGGTCTGGTTGTCATGGAAAGCCCACACAGTTTTTCATCCTAGGAGCCTGGCATCCCTAAATCAAGCCCTGCTGCTGGCTGAGCTGGTCTGCTCACCTAAATGGCTCATACAGCTTCAGTTACCTCACCAACTGTCCTGGTCATCAGTCCAGCTTAAGAGACTGCTAGCTGCTGCATGAGGAGGTCATCACCTCCTAGCTCACCCAACCACAGCGGGTACCGCAGAAGCTAGACGCAGGCAGTACAGCATGAAGGTATATTTTCAACTTCACAGCATCCTCCCACAGAAAGCAAAACACCTGCAAGTGGAAATGTACTGACCTGGGAATATATCCCTATGTTCCCATAAAGGTTTCTTTCAGTTCTGGTCTCCTGTTCACCCAGAAAGTTCAGCACCTCCAATTCCTCATAAAAAGGGGATTTTTATTCTTAAAAAATTCCATACAATAAAACAAAGAAATAAAACATATTTACAGCAATAAAATAGCCTCCACAGGAAAGACCTATGCAACAACTCAATCCCATATGTCCGTCTCACCCGGAATGAGCGGAATCAATATGTCATGAGATCCGATGTAAAGGGTAGAAGGTAGATGTTCCTATGGCAAAACTGTTATCACCAATGCATTTCAGACAGATTGTCCTTCCTCAGGGTGTGTGTGCGTATACACAC
The DNA here is from genome assembly GCF_055691185.1 of Crinia signifera. Classification (NCBI taxonomy): domain Eukaryota; kingdom Metazoa; phylum Chordata; class Amphibia; order Anura; family Myobatrachidae; genus Crinia; species Crinia signifera. The sequence continues at coordinate 284,552,414 of NC_139221.1, forward strand.
CCTGAGGATAGACAATCTGTCTGAAATGCGGTGAATAGTAAGTATCTCTCTTTCAAACAGGGCTTTAAAAATCAGGGATCTGGCCAAGCAACAGCTGAGCTTTCAAACCAGGTGCATCAGGTAGTTATCCTACTTACTGGGCCACTTGGGCTCAGGACACTGAAATGTTTAGTTGGAACTCTCTATATAAGGGTCTTGATTTTTTTATATTAGTGCATTATCTTTTCAGGGATCTTTTGGTTAATGGTTTTAAAGTTAGTTCTTTCAATTCCTTTGTTATCCATTTAGAGATGTAGGAGAGAAGTTAGGAGCTTAGAAATTGGCAGGAAGAGGAACCTTTTAGGTTTGTATATGCCTAATTTTTATTTTTGTTGGATGCTTTTCTTTTTTGCTTCTGACAGAAGAATGGCCATTCTTGGTTCAATTACTAAAATAACCTTAATGTCAAGAGATGTAAAGGTTCTCCAGCAATATAAATCCACCCGAATTGTATGTATCCAAACTAAATCAAAACCCATTCTGGATCCCCCGAGTAGATCCAATCTCAACCAAGTGCCAGATAAAATCTGCATTTCAGAATTCTGATTTTAAACCCGTATTTCAGGTTTTGGATCACAAAAATGACATGATTTTATTGATTTTTATATATATTTTTTCAAAATGTATAGATTTTTCAAATTGATTTTAAAGTGAACCAAAATCCAAATTCAAACCAAAGCACTTGAGGGTGGTTGTTCCAAAACCAACAACAACACCAACACAATAATAAATTAAAACCAAAACCAAACCACTGGGGGCCTCTAGTAATGTCTAATCATATTACAAAAAGTCCAAAGGACCAATGTTAGGATCTCACATCTATGAGTACCTCAACGTCTACATAGTATGCTTACACAACACTTCATGCTGTTCATCATATAAGGGTATACTTTTTAGATTCCAAATGATTTGCTGTTTATGAAACTACTTGGATATCTTGACAAATAAAATATTTGAATGCTTTCTTTAGTCACAATAAGTTAACACTTTCTCACTTTAACTCTGCTAGATTGTAACTTCAAATAAGGCCAAAATCTGCCCAAGCCAGGCAGTGCACTCTTTGAAAGATTCCAACTCCACATCTGTTTCATGTTCTTAAATCCATCAGCTATGTTATTGGCCAGAGTTCAAGACTGTCCATAAGTTTCCTCAATTAATCCATCAACTTCCAATTCCCATTTGGTAACCCAAATGTGCCTTGTGGAAAAAAATCCACTTTTTATCATTGCTTGGATGGAGTAGAAAGAGGCAGGGTGATTTGTGAGCAATTTTTCATGATAACAAAAATATATATTTAAGTTTCAAATATGCATGTTAACGGGACTGAAGTTATGGCAAATGACGTCTCCGATTATTCAATTGTTTCAATAGATCCTTTTTGTTCAAGACAATTGTTACTTGATAATACACTTTAATATATGGGAATGACTACAATGACAATTATGTTATTCTACCTAGTGCAGACTACTTCAGACAATAACTGTGGACAGCTGATCCTAGAAACAGCATTAGCCAATTATTTTTTTTCCATTTATAGCTAAATCCTTTTTACATCTACTTGTCAAAAAAATATATATATTATTACTTTTTTTAATGTCATTTTGCCCTCCTGAGATTTATGCACTCTAGTGGGTGCAGGACCCTGGATCCAGGGTAGCCCACAATCTGTACAGCCTGCACCGGTTTAATTATATTCCCTTCTCCATCGGTCTAGTGCTGGCTGGGAAAATGGCTACTTTTCTGGTGATTTTTCCCATGCGCAATATAGAATGTCCTGAGGAATACGGTGTGGGCGACATGTTACCAGAGAGTCCCAAACATGCACAGTAGAGAGTCCAATGCACTGCCAGAGAGGAGCAGTGGCAAATGCAGGATTTTTAGAGGGGGGATTCCAAATGTAATCCAAAATCTCCCACTCTGCAGCGCATTGGAGTAAGTACGGGAGTCTAGGGGAGTGGTAACACCCTAGAAAATTGGTCTTTTTATACACTGGATACTATGTGGAATACAACATTAATATTTAACAGTACAGATGGTCTATAGTATAGGCTGTTTAAAATGTTTAAAAGGGTTAAGTTGTCAGAAAAAGGTTAAAAATAGCATAATAAATAAATGCACAAACATAATAAAACCAGTACTGCACTTTCTAAGCTTACAATCTCTCTCTGCTCTAGTGTTTGAGGGCTCAGATCCGCACATACAGTAAATGTGGTAGAAGAAGCTGGTACACTGGGCATGTGCAGCAACTCTGCTCTGTCCCTTACACTGCATGATGTGGTAGCAGCTTTATTGATCATATTATATACCAGTGCTATTGTTTTCATAATTCAAGGCACTTTCCAAGAGGAGGGGGTTTCCAGGCAACCAGAAACCCCCCCCCCCCCCCTGCATTTGCCTATGACCTGGAGGATGCCCATTTGGAGCCGGGATTGGTACTAAATCCTGGTGGTCAGAATCCCGGCGTTCAAAATCCCGACGCTGGAATCTCGACCGCCAAAATCCCGACAAGGGGGGGACGTGGATCGCCCCCCCCCCCTTGCGGGCTCGCTGCACTCGCCACGCAGCGGACCCGGTGCCTCGCTACGCTTGGCACATTAATTTATTCTCCCTCTATGGGTGTCGTGGACACCCATAGAGGGAGAAAGTGTCGGGATTTTGAACGCCGGGATTCCGACCGCTTGTCAGATGTGTTATGTGCAACAATAACACTTGGCACACTATTATAATCTAACATTATGCTCACTAGTATCGTGAAGTAAGAACAAGTCAGTTTCATAGAAAAAATAATAATGAAATAATCATGTCGGCATTTGGACCATTTTGACCATGTCAGAATAATTAATGTCATTTTTATCTTGTCGGTATTTTCAATTACTGAATCAGGCCCTCAGTTACCAAGTTGCTGAATCAGGTCCTTTGTTACCAAGTTACTGAATTAGTCCCTCAGTTACCAAATTGCTGAATCAGGTCCTATGTTACCAAGTTACTGAATCAGGCCCTCAGTTGCCAAGTTGCTGAATCAGGTCCTCTGTTACCAAGTTACTGAATCAGTCCCTCAGTTACCAAGTTGCTGAATCAGGTCCTCTGTTACCAAATTGCTGAATCAGGTCCTCTGTTACCAAGTTACTGATTCAGTCCCTCAGTTACCAAATTGCTGAATCAGGTCCTCTGTTACCAAGTTACTGAATCAATCCCTCAGTTACCAAATTGCTGAATTGGGTCCTCTGTTACCGAGTTACTGAATCAGGCCCTCAGTTACCAAGTTGCTGAATCAGGTCCTCTGTTACCAAATTGCTGAATCAGGTCCTCTGTTACCAAGTTACTGAATCAGTCCCTCAGTTACCAAATTGCTGAATCAGGTCCTCTGTTACCAAGTTACTGAATCAGGCCCTCAGTTACCAAGTTGCTGAATCAGGTCCTATGTTACCAAGTCACTGAATCAGTCCCTCAGTTACCAAATTGCTGAATCAGGTCCTCTGTTACCAAGTTACTGAATCAGGCCCTCAGGTACAAGGTTGCTGAATCAGGTCCTCTGTTACCAAATTGCTGAATCAGGTCCTCTGTTACCAAGTCACTGAATCAGGCCCTCAGTTACCAAGTTCATACCCTCCAACATGACCCATTCCATTAGGTACAAAATGCTCTGTTTCTGGACTTCCTTACCAGTGGCAGTTGCAGATGTGAGGCTGCAGCACCGTCCAATATTCAAAAAGGGGAGCCACACCTACTACCACTCCAAACATCACTGTCCTGGACTCACTGGCAGTTGATGTGACCCCCCTCTTTGAATTTTGGACTGTGCTGGAGTCCAGCCTCTGCAACTGCCACTGGCAGGGAAGTCCAGGAACAGAGCATTTTGTACCTAATGGAATGGGTCATGTTGGAGGGTATGCAAGTTGCTGAATCAGGTCCTATGTTACCAAGTTACTGAATCAGTCCCTCAGTTTTCAAATTGCTGAATCAGGTCCTATGTTCCAAGTTACTGAATCAGTCCCTCAGTAACCAAGTTGCTGTATCAGGTCCTATGTTACCAAGTTACTGAATCAGGTCTTAAGTTTCCAAGTTATGAAAACCCCTTTTCCACTAGCCTAAATGTCCCAGGTTTATGCACTGGACCACACAAAAACCTGGGATTGAAGGCAGTGAAACACTGCCAGTTGAAATGACACAGGTCGTGAGCATTTCAACCCGGGTAGCCCGCAGAATTGCACATGGGTTCAACCTGGCTCACTGTGCAGTATAAACGGGTAACCCGGGTCGATGCAACCTGGGACCCGTTCCCTGCACTGCAGTGTTCTCATCTCCCACCGCCGGCTCAGGCCCCGGTGATGTCACCCACTCTGCATTATGCCAGGTGAGCACGCTAGGCTAAAAAGGGTCCACAAGCTGAGTCACACCCAGGTTGGAGCTGGGTACAAAATCCCAGGTGCGACCCGGCTTGTAGATGGAAAAGGGGCATTAATCAGGTCATAAGTTTCCAAGTTACTGATTCAGGCTCTAAGTTACCAAGTTACTGAATCAAGTCCTAACTTACTACAGTGCTTGACACAAAATGTTACTAGGCTGTTCGACTTTTTGGGAGGCACCCTGGGCAGGGGGTGTATGTGCCAAAACTAAGATAAATAGACATTTGACATCTTATTGCATGTCACCCAAAGCAACAGTATAAGTTTTATATGCAGTTGTTTTTTACATAAAAATTATTTTCATGGTGTTGTCTATGGAACTACCCTTGGTAGAGACAGTCTTACTTTTTTAATTGCACAGAAAATATATTGCTCATGCTACCTATGTCTCATGTATTTTATAACCATTTTTCAAATAATTGATCTTCATCTAATTTTCCGTTAATGATCTGAATTAAATCTGAATTTACGTCTGAGTCTTCAGCAAGTCCAATGCAATAAATTCAAACCGTTTTATCATGTTGCCCTGATACACTTTAAATGTCCTGATTTGCTCCGATTTGTATGTAGAACCTGTGTAGTTGGGGAATTTAATATATAAATGTGTCAGTGTTCTTCTGTCAAATATCTGGCATCCACACACAGCACAATAGAATTAATATATAATTCTTATATAAACTGTATACTGCTGAAATGTAATTTAAGTAAGGTGTGTGTAAAACCTTCAGACATATCTTCCAAGTAACGTCTATCCAAGGACAGATTCCCAAGTGCCAGAAGTGTCTAATGCTGCGCATTGTCTACAACATTTAATCTTACACCTCCAATTTACTGAGCAGCTATAAGCAAGTCTGCTAATAAAATACATTTCCTTTAGTGTATTGATGTTCAGTGAAGTATGTAAAGGAACCCATTTGAGTCTTTAAACTGAAGCATAAGCAAATAAATAATTACCAATGAAAAACACAGCGCGTTTTGGATTGAGTTCCACAAGAATAGAATAAGAATGGCTGATCTGAGATCTAGTTCAGTAGGTTGGCTGATATTACTGTACACTAGGACGGCTGCCCTTGCTTCTACTAGCAGTATACTGCCTGTACGGCAGTCTTTTTCAACCACTTTGCCGTGGCACACTAGTGTGCCTTGAGCCGTTCTCAAGTGTGCCCCCAGATCTAGAGATGCCCAAACCAGTTTACAGCGACCACCAGTTCAACTGTTATTTACTGGTCTCTTCTTTTCATGTAAAGGGCCAATGTATTTTATTTTTGTTACCTGTGGGGACCAGTGTGATTGTTTTTTTTTTTTTATATGGGGGCCAATATTTTTTTTTTTTCCTGTGAGGGCCAATGTGCATTTTTCCCTGTTGGGATCTCATGGTGTGCCTTGGCAATTTTAAAATCGTATTTAGTGTGCCGCAAGGTAAAAAAAGGTTGAAAATCACTGCTGTACTGTGTGTAGGATATGCCTCCAATGTCTGCTGCAATTCAGACCTTTAGTTTCTGACAAATTGCAGACAGCATGCCTGAAATAGTAGCGATCTCCCTGACTCCTGGAAGTGTAGAGCAATCTGTCCGACTTCACCAAGCCCACATTATGCAACTGTTACATTTTTGGGGAATATATATATCAGAGATATATATATACATTGAAATGGGATCATCACATTATTTTTCTGCATTAGTTATAAGGCACAATGGTGGTGATTAACTCCCGCTCGTAATAGGCCTAAATCGTTTTCCCATTCGATTTCAGGGGTTTTCGCATGCACGAGTGAATACCTTCGGTGAGTTTCACACTTGCAGGGGTGTTCACTCCAGGAGGGGCGGGCAGGCGGCTGGCATGGTGCGGTAGCAGTGGAATGCCCAGCATTTTTATGGGCGCGCACATAGAAACACTGGGAATACACACGCGTAACCAAGCCTGCCTGGGGTGGGCTGCTGACATCACATGATGTCAAAGCCCGCTCCGAAAATCATCAGGAAGCGTACGCTGTAAAAGTCAGTCCAGGCTGACTATTCTTTGCGAACAGTGGAGAAATCATTTGGTGAAGAGCGACCATCGAATGATATGGATTCGGCTGGTGGTGTGGGGGTCATTTGGTGGGACGGAGGGCAGATTTTGCGAATATACGCAGCATAGCAAAAAGGTCTCAATCAGGTCCAATGATCCCTGTAACTACATGCATCTTAAATAAGGTTCTCGCTGCCACTTATATGGAACCACTTGTAAAACGCATTACATGAGTAAGCCCTGACACAACACATATCCGTGTCTTTTATTAATCAAGTTGAGTAGATCTTACTGACTGCTTTGGAGTTCATCTACATTTGGATGTAAGTAATTTTATGAAAGGCCTCTTAGATGTATCAGTACATGTCTCAGCTTCTAGCTGTTACCTTGGCAACTCCCTGAAATGCTTTTTCAAAAGTAATCTTTAGTTAAACACACAAAAAGGACAATACAAAGTTTTGACATGATCATAGAAGTAAGAATTTGCACAAAGTTAAATTGCATAGAAAAATGGTGGGTGTGCCCATAAAAACACTGGGCGCGCAAGCAAGCAGAGGTGTAAGGGTACACATCCACTTGCAGCGTAGCAAGGAATTTCGAGCTGCGGGGTCGGCATGCTTTAGCTGGGGCCGCGTTAACCTGCTTGTTAGGCTCAGAATATATGCAGTCTAGAGAGCAGGGCTGAATCGGGCCCATACACCAGTAGAAACCCTGTTTTTTTTTTCATTGTAAAAGTACATAGGATTTACTAAGTATATATAGTTCAATAGTAGGTTTAATTAGTTTATAAGCCACATTATTAAATACATTTTATAGAATACTTATTTCTTAGTCATATCCCCTTAGCCTAATTATTAAAGTACATGCAGAGCAAATGTCTAACGGAAACAAGCAATTTACAGCCTATTACACCTACAAATCTAGGAGATAATTTTTTTATAGGTTCATAATGGGCTACTGCTTATTAATTATTATTGCTTACAGGCTAGAATAATTATTGTATTTACTTCCTAAAATGAACTTTAAAAGCTCGGTGTTGACAGCAGTAATTCTTTGTAACTAAAATTTGTCTGATTTCAGGCACCCCTGCCAGGCAGTAATAAAAAAGGTGAATGTTCTGTGATTTACAGCACTGACAACAGCTAACGTGTATTGTTCCCAATCCAAAACTGTCACTATACAATTCAGAGGGACTTTGTATGACTGAAATAACTCTTCAAATATAAAGCAAAATTCTTAAGAGGCTACAGAGATATGGCTGCCGTGGAATCTGGATGTAAGCCTGTCAGCTTGACATAGAAAAATAAATACAATTATGAACCGCCTATACCCTACGCACACCCCGCTGAAGCTGAGCTATGTCAGAAATAATAGCTGTCTGGAATAGAATTGTACTGTCCAACAGAAATAGAGAAAACATTGGGAACTGCAGACAGAAAGAAACAAGATGGCCAGTCAGTAATCTAGTTTACACAAATATGTCCTGTTCTTTCAATAAGGCCAAAACCCACTTTGGACAATAATGCTCCAATTGTTCATAGTTTTACTATATTACAACTTTGTATAACAGCAACAATGAATAATATCCTTCTTAGGTAAAACTATACATCCCATTAATTCTTCTTGCGAGAAGAACATGCTGCATGCACAGTTGGTGTATGTATGTATGTATGTATGTATATTTGTATGTGTGTTTGTGTGCATGTGTGTATGTGTGTGTGTATGTGAGGTCCCCCCCCCCCCCCCCCACAAAGTTTCTGCTGACTTGGTAAATATTGGCATTACATTATTTAGATTGTTTCAGGTATATACAGTGGTACAATCAGTAGAATGATCCAAGATGATGAGTTTGGAAAAGAAACATAGAAACAGAATATTATGGAAGAGAAAAATTTGGCCCATCTAGTTTGTTTGGAAAAAAGTAGTTGCTGTGATCCAATAGTTATCACTCAGAAAGCAAGGAAAAACTGAAAATCATGTTTAAATTGCTTTACTGTATTAGCCCCCTCAAGACTTTCCTGTTTACTCAAGCATTTACGTAATTCCTTTAAGTATAGTTTATGAAAACCTTTTCTGTACTTCATTTTTCCTGTACTGTATTACATTCATTATATCTGTTAAGAGCTTTGAGTCCTCTTGGAGAAAGAGCACTATAGAAGTAAAATTATTATTATTATTATTATTATTATTATTATTATTATTATTATTATTACCACCTCTGATGGGAGGCTTGTCCATCTGTTAAGGAGTTTTTCCTCAAGCCTTTAAACCTACTGTCACGACTGGGGATGAGTGGACCCAGGCATGACCGAAGTGGTCAGCGATGTTAGCTGAATACCAATAGAAGGAGTAAACAGATGCAGCAGGATAAGATCAAGAACCGTTATTCACACAATGGAAATTAAGTGATCTGCCGGGGCCAAGAGAGCAGTGAATAAATTACAAAGGAAAATTGCATTGCATCGCACGGCACTAAAACAGCCAATGCGATGTGATGCGATTTCCCTACACTAGCGTACGTATGCTAATTGGGCGCCCTGCTAATACACAGTACCCATTTTGTAAACCACACTGGCTTCCATTTATTGTGCTCTTCCTAACCCATTTGATTCAAAAGTCTGTTGCTATAAGCACCAGTGGCAGGGGCGGGCTGGGCCGGCCGCTCTATCAGGAGGTCTGCGGGCCGTGTCTGCCTTACCTTTTCGTCCACTGCCGGCAGCCATGTTCCTGTAGGCTTTTAAAATATGTCTGCGACTACAGGAACATGGCTGCCGGCAGTGGACGAAAAGGTAAGGCGGACACGGCCCTCCACGGCTACGTGCAGCGGCGGACTGGCATGCCGGGCCAGAACCGGACGCTACCCCTACTTGCAGGGCCGCGGACCGCAGCTACAGCCTCTGGCGGCCGCAGCGATTTGACAGAAAATAAAATGGCCACGGGAGGGCTGCTGTGCATGCACGGCTGCGCGCAGCTCCTCCCACGGCCGTTGATGGAGCACAAGAGTGTGACACTACTCGCGCGTCCGCCTCATCCCCGGCAGACACCGCTGGGGTTTTCCAGGAACACGAGAACCTGGTGCGGTGGCCAGGACTGGCGCAACCCGCACAGCAAGGTATGCGGTGCGGGGAGGCGCAGGCATGGCTCTCCCTATTGCTCTAATACCCTGCTGTGTGCTACAGTCTGCGCTGCCGCCGCGCCATCACACACTTTCAATGACAGGCAGCCAGGCAGCAGTGACGTTGTCAGAGTCTAGACCTACTGATCCCCCTCCTCAATTGCCCTCCCCTCTCCCACGTCTCTCCCCTCCTAGCGTTTTCTTCTCTTCTCGTGCTTCCTCATTTGATAAAGCAAGTCTGTCACATGGTGCACACTGGAGACTGGACTCTGGAGGAGCCCAGCAAAAGACACAAGTGGAGCAGCCGCACTGGCCGCCAGCCAGCGACACAATTCTCAAGAAAAGTCTCAAGTCAAAAGCTGAGTGAGTCTCTGGTAAAAACTCACTTTTGGGGGTTTGGGGCGGGGGGGTGGAGGGAGGGAATGAGTGGTCATGGAGAGAAGAGTGCCACAGATTAGTGGGTAGGGGTTGACACGGAGTATTGTGCTAGGGTGTCACGCAGATTGATGTGCTGGGGGTGTGCATCGCAGTAATGTGCGCTGGAAGGGTGGGTAGTGTATAATGATGTGCACTGGGAGGGGGGATGGTGTATTATGTGTGCTTGGAAGGAGGGATGGCATATTATTATGTGCGCTGGGCAGGGGCGGGCTGGGCCGGGGGGCATGGTGCCATGTGCTGCACCCTTGCAGAAAAAACTCCCCCCTGTATAATAATTTATGCGTCATGGCATTACTTTTATTATATTATACAGGGGGAGCAGCCTGTGGTGTCATGGCATTACTTTTATATTATACAGGGGGTGCAGCTTGTGGTGTCATGGCATTACTATTATACGGGGGAGCAGCCTGTGGTGTCATGGCATTATTTTTATATTATACAGGGGGAGCAGCCTGTGGTGTCATGGCATTATTTTTATATTATACAGGGGGAGCAGCCTGTGACACCACAGGCTGCTCTCCCTGTATAATATAAAAGTAATGCCATGACACCACAGGCTGCTACCACTGTATAATAGTAATGCCATGACACCACAAGCTGCACCCCCTGTATAATATAAAAGTAATGCCATGACACCACAGGCTGCTCCCCCTGTATAATATAATAAAAGTAATGCCATGACGCATAAATTATTATACAGGGGGAGCAGCCTGTGGTGTCCTGTTTTTTTTCTGCAAGGGTACAGCCTGTGGTGCCGTGTTCTTTATGCAGGAGAGCAGCCTTTGGTGTCCTGTTCTTTAGTTATGCAGGAGAGCAGCCTGAGGTGTCCAGTTGTTTATTTATGCAAGGGAGAAGCCTGTGGTGTACTTTTCTTCATTTATGCAGGAGAGCAGCCAGTGGTGTCCTCTTATTTTTTTTATGCAGGTGAGCAGCCTGTGGCAGGGGCGGATTGGGACGCCAGGCAAATTTTCAGTGTGCCGTGTCCCGCACCCCTCTCAGTGGCCATTCTCCTACCAAGCCAGGCTGATACATACAAAACCTCGGCTGCCACAATTGGAGCTTCTTTGCTTGTGCAAAATCTCAGTTAACCTGGAGCCACATGATAATAATGTGCTGGGCCAGGGGACTGTCCGTGTGGAAGCTGCGGCCACTCTCACTGCCATAGGTGAGCAGCTCCGCCTCCTTCAGCTACTCAAGGAGGCGGAGCTGACCAGCTATGACAGTAAGAGTTTCCGGAAGCGTCCACAGCCAGATGTAAGTATGGCAGAGGGGGTGGGGTGTTCAAAAGCCCTCCGCAGGCTACTGTGAGTTTCTGTGTGCCAGTGCCCTGCTTCCCCTGATCCTTGTGCGGGTAGCAGCCTGCGGTGTCCTGATATTATACAGGGGAGCAGTATGTGATGTCCTGTTATTATACAGGGCAGCAGTCTGTGGTGTCCTGTTATTATACAGGACAGCAGTCTGTGGTGTCCTGTTATTATACAGGGCAGCAGTCTGTGGTGTCCTGTTATTAAACAGGGGGAGCAGCCTGTGGCGCTGTTGTTATCTCTTTTGTTACTTATGGGCCAGTGCTCTGGTCTTGCCCCCCAGGCTAAAAGTTGCCAGCCAGCCCCTGACCAGTGGTGTAACTATAAGTCTAGCAACCCCCTCCACCAGAAAAGTTTCAGGTGCCCCCTCTTCCACCCATGGTACATAGTACTGTCAGGGGATTACTCGCTGTGTACACCTGGTGCGATTTTGGCTATTGATTGTGACCATATAGGCAAAATCGCATAGCAAGTTAGTCAAATGTGATTCCGATGCAATCCTGATGCGTGGCCCCTTGTCACCGGTATCTAAATAGACTGTGCAGAAAAGTCTATCTTAACTACACTATGTTGCCTGTAGAATGTATTTGGCCTATGACCAAATAGCAAGATAGCGTTAATCTACAGCAAATCTTAAGTGCAGGTAGCCAAAATAAATCCAATAGTCAAAATCCAATAGCCAAAATCGGATAATCAAAATCTAATTCTCTCTGCACATATTACATCTGCCCCCCCCCCCCGCAGTGCACATGGTTTTGTCCATTTGAGAAGGAATTTGCCTTCCCAAGTGACCCAGAATAAGGGCCTGTATGCTTTACTGTACAACATCTTCCACATCGGTAAGTCATGACATCACTTGCACAGATGGGTCGGACAGGATGGACAGGATGAGATTTGGTCCGATCTATCGGCATTGGGTCAAATTGGACAAAATCTCACCAGGGTAAGGGGGCCTTAAAGTAAATAACGAGACTAGAAGATTACAGTAGATATATTCCTATTAAATTAAACATGCAACATGAATATATGTGAAAGATCTTGCTGATTATAGTGTCATTGCCTAAATTAAAAAATTTTAAATAAATGCTTATATTTAGTGAATGGTGAAGTTACTTAGAGGCCGATTTTATAACAATTGTCATCTGAGCATGTGATGTGAAAATATTGGCTGATAATTGATTACATTGCATGTCTGTATCACTTATTGCATGCAGGGTGAGAGCTTGCAACAAAGCTCTGTCCCTGTAAGGGCACTCTGCAAAATTATCATGGCATTTGTCAGTAAAAATACCCAGGATATGTGGTGTGAATGTGCCACCACCATCGCTGCCCCCCCCCCCTTCATGACTACCCCAGCACTGTCAACCACCAGATCCCTTTCTGATGTGTGAACCCCCGGTGCTCAGCTATGTGTAGACACATGATTCCAGGGTTAGGTGTAGACCAAATGTGTATGGGAAGTCCCACTGCCAACACAATAATTACCAACAAGGGCTCCATTAGGAACCTAACCTTCTCCCCATAGCCACTCAGCAGCAGCCTAACCATAGCATCCCCCACCCCCTGTCACCTGACCATAGCCCTCACCGCTAGTGCCTAAACCTAACCCCCACAGCCTAACCCTTACCCCCTTTTTAAGTGACAAAACCTATCTCTCTTTCCTGCAGTCTAACTCTAACCTTAACCCCCCACAGCCTTCCTCTATGTTCCCTTACTAGTGTCTAAATCAACTGCCCCTCCCTTCCCTGGCTGCACACTAGCCCGCACAACATACTTAGTGATAGGTATTTTGGCTGTTGACCTGATCCTTTTCTAAGTTCCATTGCCGGTCTTCTCAAGGCAGTCAGGATACCACCAGCATCCATATATGGAACGTCGGCATCCTACCCATCTGGAATGCTGACCGCGTCCCATGTACATGCACTAAAAAATAACACTAGTTGTGTGAAGTAATAAGATCTTGCTTCATGCAACCATTTAGTGGCCACCATTGTAGCCGCTCTGCTTTATGGTATAATATAAGCATACTAGTCCTGAATTTAGGTCTGTGTCTCAATTTCCCCCAATCAAGCCAGGTTTGTTTCATGGTCACAAAGTTAACAGTCTCATTCGTTGCTGATCTGCTATAGGTCCTACGAGGCCACAGAGACATCCACTAACTCAGTCTTAGAATAAACATTCTTAAAAATTGGAACTCTTAGGAAATGAGTAATGTACAAGGCATTTCATTAGATACACAAATCTGACTTTATAATTACCGATACGGTAGCAGGAGCCTGTCCAGCCCTGACATTGAGTAATATATAGATGCAAAACACAAGTAGTTAAGGCAAAGTGGGTACTTGTATTTAAAGACATTTTAATGGTTCATTTTAGTCGACTTTCAAGCTTAATTATACGCTAGCATCAGACAATCACAATATGTTCTCATGCATGAACAACAACACATAACTCTTCATCAAATTTGTCAGAATAATCACAATTATGACTTAAATTTATTATGGACAAAGGTTGTTTTCATAATACAAAAAAAACTTGTTTTTTAAACTTTTTGGTCTTTCTTTTAATAACACAAAGACTATTTTAATTGTGGGAAGAAGCTATGAAGATTGTATATTAAATATGATGAGTGAGGATCAAAAGAAATGTTTACACACATGTAAAATGTTTGGATGTCTACAAAGAGAATGGGTTCAGATGTTTACAGTGGGGGATACTAAGTAGTGAAACCATTCCACTTCCGATGTTATTTCATGGAGTACGACAATGACTTTTCCTTAAGCTATTTACTTAAATGCTTTCTTTGTTTCTTTTTAATTTGGATAGGATGTGTTTATAAAGATGCTTAATTGCAATACACAAAGCATTAAAGGATAACTCCACTCAAAAATGAAAGTCGATTTGGTGGGTAATACTAATAGAACTTACTGATAGAGCTGATAAACAATATATATCTGCCTTAGACATTGGCTGTTAATAGCTCATAAAATGTGCTCTTTACATACAGGCTGTAAATAGCTGGTCTTTATAGACACTTCTGCAGCAAAAGACAAAATCAGTGCCTCTCACAGGTTATTTCCATGTTGGGAGATCAAAGGCAAATGCAATGGAGGGGGGTTTCCAATTGCCCAGAATCCCATTTACTTTCCCCTTCTGGCCAGTGTATCAAATTCATGCCATAAGAGCAGTAGCATATAATAATTTTGTGACCAGAGTTATGGTCAGAACATGTAATATAATATATACAGTAGCTCAGTATCAAAAACTTTTCATAATAAGAACTTTTGATATGACCACTCCAGATCAGAGAACATGTGAAACATGTGTGCGTAGAAAGCTACATTTTTTGTTCCCTACTGGTTATACTATACATACATTATATTTTTATATATATAGGTAAAAACTAGCAGAATCTGCTAGCTATTCCTGTAGGATAAGGAGGTCCTGTGAAGGGATTGTAATCGCTGTTCCCAATCCGGGACAAATTGATTGTCACCTTTAAATTGGTATGGATAGTTTTTTTGACCAACAGGATAGCTAATCGAGACCTGATACAAACCTTTATGATTTTTTATATATATAATCCCAATATTCCAGCTAAACAATTTTCTGTGAAAATAATAATTGGCTGCCTTACCACAAAATCCCCTGAGGGTTGGGGAACACACACACTCACAAGATCAAACCCAATTGTGGTCTGGTGCCTATAATTTATATTCTAAATTTTAAATGTCCATATACAATAATGAATGATCCAATTACAGTGAAGCACAGAGAGATGTTCGTTCAATATTAGTTTATTTTTCGTCATCGAATTGTCATAGATAAAACAGCAAACAAGAAACATCCCAATGCGTTTCGTCTTTACAAAGACTTCATCAGGGGAACACCCTCAAATAAGTCTGATGCCAGTGTTTAAAAGGGGTAAAAACCTCAGCGACAGTCTCATTAAAACTGACATTACCGGAATGGGCAGTTCCTGGGAACAAACGTTTCTGGGTGTTTTTGAGGCCCCAATTGCACCACCTGTAGTTTCTTACAGTTTCTTACATACAGGGTCAATGGTCTTATTGTTCATCACAAGTTTTTGTATGTATTTGGTTAGTGTAGTGTCACTGGTTTGTAGGGACAGTAGTACCTCTATCACTAATATGTTTTTTTCAGTATTTTTAAATATCCACAACATTTTGCACATTATATGCACTAATTGCACAAAACATTTTCTGATTATCCAGGTTGCCGAGGCCGTGTCTGCCAGATTGGAAGTCCATGCTGTCCGTGCACAGCTTCAAAGGTGAGTGTGTTACAATGTTTTTTTTTATGTAAAGCTGTTTTGACAAAAGCCCAATAGAGGGCTGAAACGTTAACTGAAGTTCTTGGCTTTGGTTGTTTATTTCTGCAAGTCCCTAGTGCCGCAGCCCCTGCATCTAAGTATACACTGGCCAGATCTACATCTGACTAAAACTGAGTGCCGGCACCTCCCACGCATATAGATATATATATATGTAAACAAAAAGGGGGTTAACCTCCGTAGTGCGCTAAATCCCCTACAGGGTAGCAGCTCCCCGATAAGGTTCTCCTGTTAGTGAGAGCCTAGGGTATACAAAGAGACAAATGGGGGTTATTGGAGTGCGCTTATGACAAGTACCAACGCGTTTCTTCACGTCTCCACCATCATGGTTGAAAGAACCACATCTATTGAACTATAAATAGAACTCACCAGCTAAAACAATTAAACAAGAGAAAGGATATACGGGTTGAGAACCCTAAGAATATCGTATACATATTGCTACTTGAAAATCCGTTCCCATTCTATATCTATTGGGAGTGTAAGAAACATCTTTGGAAGCCATATCCCTGATGAAGTCCTGTGTGACGAAACGCGTCGGGTTTTTTTTGAATAAAGAATTTTATGCTTGATTGGAATCTCCAAATTATTCTGAAGAACGGACAACAACATTTCCTCGAAATACTGATAATAGTGTCAGCTGAATGGACTGACTGTATAGGTTGGCTAGTTGGTACTTGTCATAAGCGCACTCCGATAACCCCCAATTGTATATATATATATATATATATATATATATATATATATATATATATATATATATATGTGTGTTTATAAAGAATAAGATATTTTTCCTGGCCAATACATTTTCTTACTCTCTCCCTACATCCTTTACTATAAACCTTAAGGGCATTATGTTCTAACCCTTGAAAAGTGATAAGGAAGATTACCAACCAACCAGTTCAGGTGTGGTTATCATACCTCCACAGTAAAGGCCTCCATACACAATGCGATTTTGGGACGAATTGATCCGATTTCGGCACTTTGTGCCGATAATCGGGTGAAATCGGCCAAAAATCGCAGGTGTGTGATATCTGATCCGATCCGATGCGCGGTCCCGTGCGCATCGGACCGGATCAGGGAGGTCGGATGGTCAGTACATACGATCACGTCCGACCTCCCTGTATGCATATGCCTGCCCACCTGACAGGCATATGCATGCAGACACCCGGGGAGCAGTGGGCGGGCAGCGGGTCCCTGAGAGCTAAGCTTGCGGCGCCGGCGAGTGCTGACCTGGCCGTGCGGTGATGATCATAGAATGATATCAGCAGCGCTGCGGGAGTCGGGACGGGACGCGCAGTGGCAGGTTTTCGATTTTAAAATTCCTGTCAAATGACTAGCCGTTCTCTGATTGGCTGAGCTCTCAGCCAGCCAATCAGAGAATGGCCAGTCATTTGACAGGTATTTTAAAATCGAATACCCGCCACTGCGCGTCCCGTCCCGCAACGCTGCTGTGCTGATATCATTCTATGATCATCACCGCCCGGCCAGGTCAGTACTCCCCGGTTTCGCCAGCTTAGCACTCAGGGACCCGCTGCCCGCCCCACTGCTCCCCCTGATAAGAGCACCGCCACCCCCTGACCCTCACTGCCCGCCCCCTGCGCCCCGACATGTGATAAATCGCAAGCGATTTATCACATGTCAAATTTGGCTCATCAAGTGCCAAATTGTGTGTGAGCCTCCCGGGGAGCTCCCGGGCGGCTCACAGGAGAATTGGATCCGACTTGTCCTAAGGACAAGTTGGCCTAATGTATGGGGGCCTTAACACTTACAGTACTTTGATAACTGGCCCTTTATATGCGTATACCCTCTTCATGTGGTTGACCACACTCAAAAATAAAGTCTTCGGAACCCTCAACTTAAATACAGCTGATTTGTTAATGATTTATTATATAGATAGGGGAGCATGGTGACGGAGTGATGTGATTTCATACTTTCCAGAAATAGAACATAGGGGGGTGGTGAATATGGAAATTTGGTCCCATTTATGTGAGAGATCTATACATTTAAAAGTATTTTATGCGATAAATATACATACCACAAGAGTTATAGTTATTTCCCAGAGGAAACGAGCATTATATATATTATGGGAAACTTTGGTATCCTTTAATTTAACAATTCAAGTTTGCTGCAATGGAAAACGACAATTAATCTTGTGGGACATACAAAGCAAAAATAAGCATTTCTCAGTCATTTGCGAGCCGTTTTCTTTCATGTCATTATTTTAGCAGAATAAAACTGCACTTGCAGGAAAGAACATATGACTGATGGGATGAGTAAGCTGCTCTAGAATGCAGAGCTAGACCACAATTTTGGTCTCAGAAAAATTGGAAGGAGCACATGGGAAGTAAATGTCATCACCTCCTGTTTTGTAAAAAATAAGATATATTGACA
The DNA here is from genome assembly GCF_055691185.1 of Crinia signifera. Classification (NCBI taxonomy): domain Eukaryota; kingdom Metazoa; phylum Chordata; class Amphibia; order Anura; family Myobatrachidae; genus Crinia; species Crinia signifera. The sequence goes on from NC_139221.1 coordinate 284,570,468, forward strand.
TGGAAATGTATGTATATTTTAGGTAATTTGTTTAATTAAGGCTTCTACATGTCTCTTAGAACAAATAATGTATTTGTAGCACTTGTTTATATTACCGGTATATTTCCCAAGTAACATTATATTTTTATATGTCACAGCCCACAGGGAACCCTAATCCTTCGCCCCTGGGCTTAGACTAGATTACCCATGTCAGTACACTTGGGACAGTTTATAAAATAAGTTATAGTTTAAGTCCTTCATATTAGAAGTGGTGGTGCACATGATCTGCACATAGGGGTCAATCCTATTAGTTGCAGATGATTTGCTAGTGAGAATCATCACGTCACCGGACGCAGTTTACGGCGGACAGAATTCGCCTAAAAGCGCTCGCACCTCGATGACCCAGCAAGATTGGCTTCATTTGGGTGCCGTTCCAATACATTGAAACTCTGGCAACAGCATCCAAATTAAGCCGAATGGCACCTCGCACCCTTTGGAGCTAATAGGATCAACCCCTCAGAGTCACCCACTTTTTATAGGGACAAATTTTAGTTAAGCTTGGGATAAGCACTGGAGACAGAGCTTTACTGACTTGTAAGGGTATAAAATTAAAAAATGTGATTTAAATGTATTAAAAAATTGCTTGGGGTTAGTGGCATGAGAAGAGATGAGAGATTGAAAATAAGTTTATTTAGCAGTGTCCAGAGCATTACGATATGAGTGGTAGGTAGTCTTAAATGTGACAAAGTCACTTGGATTTTTAAATTTACGACACTGACGTTCAAATCTACTTGATAGTTTTTGCAGGTTTCTTGTTAATTTAGCCTACGTGGATTGTGAGCAGTAGCTGGAGCAGCTTCATCAAGGCCAGTTTGTAGAGTCTGGTTCAAGTGGGTTACCGCTGTCTCAGGACAGGCAAGTTGTAGAGATGGATGAGAGCAGTTGTTGCAGAGAGGTAGAAAGTTGTTGAAAATCAATAGCATTAGTATTTCTACAGGTTAGAGGAGGCTTGCATGATTTAGGTATTATAGGGTTTGAAGAAATGGAGGAGGTTGAGAAGGTGATAAGGTTGTGATCCGAGAGATGGAATGTGGCGTTAGTGAATTCAGAACAGAAAATAGCCTAGTGAATACAAGATCAAGGCAGCGGCACTCCTTGTGAGTAGAGGAGACAGACCATTGGGTGAGGCTGAGAGAGGTGGATAGAGAGATGAGTTTAGAGGCATGAGGAGAAAGGAGATATTGAAATCACCCATGATGATGGTGCCAGAGGATAAGAAGTGTGGGAGCCATGCAGAGAAATCTTCCAGAAATTGTTGTTTGGGAAGCCCAGGTGGACGATAGATAGCTGCGACACGCAGAGCGAAAGGGGTGGAAACCCTGATAGAGTGAACTTCAAACGATGTGAATGTGAGTGATGGAACCAGTGGTAGGACTGTGTATGTGCACAACCGGGACAGCAATATACCTACCCCACCTCCTTTACTATTACCGTGCGGTGACAAGGGGGCGTGGCCTCATAGAATGGAGGTGTGGCATCACAAAAAGGAGGCATTACACTGCCCATTACACACTATGGAACACACCTTTATGCCCATTACACATTATGGAACACATCATTATGCCCATTACACATTATGGAACACTCCATTATGCCCATTACACATTATAGAACACACCATATTTGCCCATTACACATTATGGAACACACAATTATGGAACAAACCGTTATGCCCATTCCACATTATGCCACACACCGTAATGCCCATTCCACATTATGCTGCACACCGTAATGCCCATTACACATTAAGCACACACTGTAATACCCATTACACAAAATGCTGCACACCTTGATGCCTATTACACAATATGCTGCACACCGTGATGCCTATTACTCAATATGCTGCATACAGTTATGCCCATTACAGAATATGCTGCACACTGTTATGCCCATTGCACAATATGGTGCACACTGTTATGCCCATTACATATTATACTGGAAAAAAGGGGGGTTGAGACCGCGCTCGCTAAAAACATGCAACAGGTGTAATTATAACATTTATTAGGAATAATATTTATAAAACTTTATAATAAAATATATTGGTTTAAAAGGTTGGGGGTACCACAAGTAAATAAAGAGAGCAGGGATAATCACCCACAGTTCGGCTGTAGTGTCCTGTGTCCGTTCCTATAATGCCTCCAGATAATCGTCCCGTTAGGAATTGCCAGTTGCAAAGACTGGTATTGGGAGAGAGGTTGATCTCCAAACCAGGGAGCTCCTGATGTAGCGAGGTGCTCTACCTGGTGGGCTTGGTGGTAATGCCGCTTGGTTCCTGATTGAGGGAGAGATATTGATCTCCAAACCAGGGAGCTCCTGATGTAGCGAGGTGCTCTACCTGGTGGGCTTGGTAGTGATGCCGCTTGGTTCCTGGTTAAGGGATTGATTCTGGAGACTGGTCCGGTTTCAGGCTGATGAAAAAGTGGGGCATCTGTAGAATAAGCTGACAAAGCTTTTAGCGAAACACGTTGGTGGAGTGGAGCAGGGACACCCTTATTCTACAGACGCCCCACTTTTTCATCAGCCTGAAACTGGACCAGTCTCCAGAATCAATCCCTTAACCAGGAACCAAGCGGCATCACTACCAAGCCCACCAGGTAGAGCACCTCGCTACATATGGAGCTCCCTGGTTTGGAGATCAATATCTCTCCCTCAATCAGGAACCAATACGACAATTCCTCCAAAAGTGCCACTTACATATTTATTATGATGTTGGGGGGGGGGGGGGGGGATGCGCCTCCCAGCTCCCCTCTCCTCGCTGCTGCCAGTGGTAGGGACTGATGCCAGAGGAGTTGGAGCAGAGGGCACCTTCTGCTGTCAGCTGAGGGGGGTTGTAGTGGTGGCCCGTGTGTTCAGACTCCAAGCGCTGGCAGGCCAGCTCAGGCGGGATGGGGAGGAGAGGCAACTTCCACCTCAATGGGAAGGGGGCGGGCCACGGCTGTGCGCACACAGTCAGTGCAGCGGCTCCCACCAGGCAGATCCCTCCTGCCCAGCCACCGCAGCATGTGGGCTGCACAAAATGCAGCCGTGCACACACAGTCAGGGCAGCGGCAGTGGCTCCCACAAGTCGGATCCCTCCTGCCCGGCCGCCGCAGCATGTGGCCTGAACAAAATTGGTCCATCGGCCCTTCTGTCATTTGCCAAAAGTGCCAGATGGCCAGTACGGCCCTGTCAGAAGGTGGTATGGGGAGTGTGGTCTGCACACAGGAGGGGTGGTACCAAAATGCAGTGGCAGGAACTGGGTGCTGTAGGATGATGTTCTCCGGCAGCAAATGGCTTCTGTCACATGTGTACATGATATATAGTATTCTTCATTACCATTTTCAAACAGTTGCAAGAAAGTAATCAAAACTACATTAATAACCAGTTACTGTATTTAACCCCTTACCGACGCAGCATGTTTTTGCCTTCCTGACAGAGGCCTTTTTTTCAAATCTGACAGGTATCACTTAAGTGGGGATAACTTTTTTTTGCTTTTACTTATCCCAGTGATTTTGAGATTGTTTTCCCGTGACACATTGTACTTTAAGTTAGTGATAAATTTTGGTCGATACAGTTTTTTTTTTTGTGAAAAATACCAAAATGTCGTAAATTTTTTTTACATTTTCTGCTTGTGAGACAAATAATCATACCACTCAAAATAGTTAATAACTAACAAAGACCATATCTATACTTTATTATTACATCATTATTTCAACCTGCTTTTAATTTTTTTGGATACTAGGGGGCAGCAGAGTCAAAATTATGCACATCACACAGTAAACGCTGCTTTTGGCTGTTCACGTTTGAACAGCCAATCGCAGCGATCGCCCATGGCGGGGGGCATCGCTGCCCCCCCTGGGCAATGAGGGAAGATGTCTGCTGTCAGGGACAGCAGACATTGTCCCTCTGTCACCGCGTCCCTAGACGCGGTGACACTTTGAAGTCATGACGTACATTTACGTCATGTGTCGGGAAGTACATACCGACCATGACGTAAATGTACGTCAAATGTCGGGAAGGGGTTAATGCATAAACAATTACTCAAAATATTAAGTAACTCAGTACTTTGCAAAGAAACAACATTTTTACATTGCATAACAGCATAGGTGCATTTGGTGTGCCTCACATCGTCACATGCCTAGCAGAAATCCACCAATGCTTATCAGAATGGAAGAATATCAAAGGGAAACAAAGACATACACTACAGTACACAGCAAGTCTAGTTTTATTAACACGTGTGCAATACAGTGCTGTTTGTTCTGTAAGCAGCACAAAGCAAATTGCTTTTAGTTTATATTTAAAAGACATAAAAATGTAAGCATATTGGCCTGATTCTGGTTGAAATTTAAGCAATAAAAGCCAGTAACTTTGTTTCTGGAACAAACCATACTGCTATGCAAGGGTAGAAAATACATTTATATGTTTTCTGTGCAAGGTACATACTGGCTGATTTTGCATGTAGCCCAGCTTTATTTTTACATTGAAATTTTTATTTCATTTAGAAGAAATAATGAATTAGGTAAATTGTGTTTATGTCATCCTTAGGTTCAGTTATGTGATGGACAGGATTCGCTTCTGTTTGTGCACATATTTTATGATTGTGAGCTGCAAGCTTTTGTTTTCTCTATTACATAGACCATAAAAAATTTGAATTGGTACTGAACTACCAACCCAGGGCACCCCTGAAAGTGTTTAGAGGCACCCCGAGTTAGAAAACACTGACATAAGTATTAATGTATTAAATATTGTAGTGTAGCAAGGAGTAAAAGACTCTATTGCCACTCGAAAAAGTCAGGGGCCACTACACATGCTTTGAAGCTTATAGAAATATCTTGTCTTACAATCCAGAAACTCCTTTACTTATACATGTATCGACTTCTGAATGTGCATAGCCCAGACCCAGCCATACAGTGGCCCAGCTTGTTTATTTTCTAGATCTTCACATACTGAACAATGTGGATACCTTCATAATTAGAAATAGGGATGCAACATTTGCACTTAATAGTATAGATAAAAAGAACAAGAACAAGTGGAGACGTTGCCCACAGTATCTAATCAGATTCTACCTATAATCTGATAGAAAATACATCATAAATGATACATAGAAAGAGAAAACAGGTTTGTACACACAATAGATCTCTAGATTTGTGTTGAAGTGTATTGGTTTAGGGAGTGGTTGCGGTACTTGTGTAGTTTCACTGCGCCAGCTCTACGCTATGCTATTCTTGAATCCTGGCAGCTGTACGCCCAACAGCTGCCTTACTTCTCTAAGATACATTATCAGCGTAGCGCTGGCAGCAGCACTATTCTAATTTGTTTGAAGCTACGTTATCAGCGTAGTCCAATGGCTTACTGCTGTAGTTAAGGCTGCCTTACTTGTGTAGTTTCACGGCGGCAGCTTGAACTACATTGTCAGCGTAGTGACTCCGCGGTAGCCCAGCGCTGACAGGTCATTGTGGCACTTGTAGTTCCACAGAGAAATAGACAGCCCGGCACACCGATAACAAAGGGGGCGTCTAAAGTAGACACCCCGGCAAACCACTAACAAAGGGGGCGTCTGAAGGGTGCGTCTAGTACTTAGACACTATAGCGTCTAAGTACAACGCCGGCAAAACGCTAACAAAAGGGCGCATCTAAAATTTAGTCGGGTATAAGGGTGCAGCATTATTCTAAACAAGACACAGACCAAAAAAATGTAAAAAACACTAGTAAACCTGTCGACAATGACACTTGTCGACGTAACCGCTGTCAACCTTGTTTATTCCACTATCCACACCAGCCCGAAGCGTGCCGAGCGGATGCAGTCCTACCAACCTTTTTTACCCCCACTATCCATGTCGGCATGGAGTTGATTTTATAAAGTGTGTCGAGCGCAGCGAGCCACTGAGCCCTAAGCGTGGCGAGGGGACGTGGGTAGCTTCACATGTATTCTGCATCCCCTTGTGGTGCGCACTGTGCCAAACGACTAGCTACGCTGACTAAGCTGGTCGACAGCATGCTATTTATGACTGACTATGCTGACTACGCTAGTCGCGGGAACACTACGCCAGTTTTGACAGGGACGCTTACGCCACTACAGGGAGGCTACGTTATAGTTGCGGGAACACTACGCCGGTTTTGACAGTGACGCTTACACGACTACAGGGACGCTACTTTATCAGCGTAGCTCCGGCAGCAGCGCTACGCTAACCTGATTCTGAAAGAGACGCTATGCTAACTACGTAACTGGCACCGTGAAACTACACAAGTACCATGGTTGCAGTTCAGGAAAAGCAAATGATTGCCCAAGCAGTTGATGAGCTTGGGGGGCAGCTACTCCTTCTACAAGTGTTGCGTTGTCTCTGACATCATAGCCACACACACTGTATAACACTGTCATGTCAAAGGAGCATAAAATGGCTTGGCTGCTTCTTTGTGTCAGCAGCTGACATTTCAGAGGACATTAAAAACATTGGATGAGTTACATTATGGTACTCAATTTGTGTTTTATGCAACACTTACCATTGGCATACTATACAATTTATTTGGTTCACATAATGGTAGTGTTGCGGTTGACTTTTGACACTTCTCTTATTCATCTTCATGTGTAATATAGTTGGCCCTGACTATTGGCCACTTCTCTTATTAATCTTCTTGTGAATCATGGAAAGGCCAGACCAGTCTCATGATTAAGTTTTGACTAAGATTAAGTTGAGCAGCATTTTTGGAGCCAATGTAAAAAATGTTTTATTGATGAATGATGCTAATGTAAAATGATGTTAGACTTGATATGATGTTTACACTTTTGCGTTATTCTCTTCTGAAGATTTTATTACCTCTCTGCACACTGAGGATCATAGTATCCCTCTGCCATCCAGACACATTAGTGCAAACCTGAAGTATTTTCTGGTGCATTTAGGGCACATCTTGTAAAACATCTCAATGTATTTTTGTAACAGTACCAAGAACTAACATTACATCCAAAACAAAATGATGCAACAAATATGAAATCCAATAATTAATTTAGTTTCATTTTCATTTTTATTTCAAATAAAAATGTTGACTGCCAAATGATTTTGTAAATAAATCTGTTGTAAACACATATGCCTATATTTAGTAAAAGCAAGGTGGTATTTTCTGCAGGACATAAGAAAAAATAATATATATATATAATTCAATGATAAGCAGAGAGTTCATTTCATTTACCAAGTTCAAATTTTATCCACTGTTGCTTATTCTTTAAATGCTTTGCCTAAAAGGGATGAATAATTTCTGATCTGGGAATTTAAATTGGCACATGAATTATCTATGTAAGCATTAATGGATTCTTATTTGTTCTCCATTTATAATAGAATTTACATTATGCAAACAAAAATACATTTATGTGTAGATTTATAGCATTACAATCAATCTGGAACTTTTATAGATTAGTAATCCTGATTATTTTACAAATTGAACCCATAAGTGTGGAACATATTTGGCCCATTTAAAGCAATAAGACTTTTTAAAAGAATGTTTTTTCCATTTTTCTTTCTATAGAATTTATAAAGTCATTTTTAAAACAAATAATAAACAGTATGTAAAGTTTATCATTTTGGGACATAAATTAATGTAGACTCATTTTTCCCAATTATAACACATTTAAATTCCATTTACCTAAATAAAGAAGATTAATTAACTACTTCATATTACAGTAGAAAAAAACAAAGTACATGTGTATAACAACAGTGTATGAGAAGCTACTGATGCACTGTAGTCCGAATACAAAAATGTATTAACTGTTTATTAGCAATGGTTTGGAAAATGTGTAGAGAGAAAATTCTTGAATTTACTTTAAAACATATCTTCAATGGCAGTAAACAAAGACCATTTGCATGTCACCTTACATTTCAATTGCAAATTACATTTAAATTCAGAACTCAAATTTATTTAGGAGCTAATATTTACGTATAATTAGCAATATATAATCATTGTCTTCAAGTGTTAACCACTGTGACCATAAATTCTGAATTTGAAGTCCCTCCCATTGTTGCATAGATGATTGTCTTTTTGTATTGTATATATTTTTATATAAATTTATATAGATTATCATTATCTAGAATAACCTAAAACACAAAAACCCTATAAAGATAACCTAATGAAGAAGACTGCTAAAGTATGCCAACACTCTTAAATGTTTTTATCATTTAAAAAAAATCACCAACCAATTTATGTTCTGTGGACAAACTTTCATAAATTACAATTTGGTACAAAAAGTGCATTTTACATAGTAGTTGTTTTTACATATTTTTATACTGTATGTCTGATTTTTTAAGCTAGATGAAAGAATACTAAATCATAATCATTAGTCATAATATTTGGTAAAATAAACAAACCTATAATTCAATAAGTACATTAAGATAATCTTACGCTTTGCGGCATACATATGTAAGGAGATCACATTATGCCCGATATTGTTTCTGAATAAATATAACTGTATCCCATAATGATTAGTCAAAATAACCACTTTTTTGCAGTTACATAACGGACAATCATATCTTTACTTCACAGCATCATATATCAGAACTCTAATCCTTTCTAATGCAGAACTCTATCTTAGCTGTTCTAAAGACTGTCAGCATTAATAAATGTGATTTTCATCATTGATCACCCTAATCCTTCGCCCCTGGGCTTAGACTAGAATACCCATGTCAGTACACTTGGGACAGTTTATAAAATAAGTTATAGTTTAAGTCCTTCATATTAGAAGTGGTGGTGCACATGATCTGCACATAGGGGTCAATCCTATTAGTTGCAGATGATTTGCTAGTGAGAATCATCACGGCACCGGACGCAGTTTACGGCGGACAGAATTCGCCTAAAAGCGCTCGCACCTCGATGACCCAGCAAGATCGGCTTCATTTGGGTGCCGTTCCAATACATTGAAACTCTGGCAACAGCATCCAAATTAAGCCGAATGGCACCTCGCACCCTTTGGAGCTAATAGGATCAACCCCTCAGAGTCACCCACTTTTTATAGGGACAAATTTTAGTTAAGCTTGGGATAAGCACTGGAGACAGAGCTTTACTGACTTGTAAGGGTATAAAATTAAAATATGTAATTTAAATGTATTAAAAATTCGCTTGGGGTTAGTGGCATGAGAAGAGATGAGAGATTGAAAATAAGTTTATTTAGCAGTGTCCAGAGCATTACGATATGAGTGGTAGGTAGTCTTAAATGTGACAAAGTCACTTGGATTTTTAGATTTACGACACTGACGTTCAAATCTACTTGATAGTTTTTGCAGGTTTCTTGTTAATTTAGCCTACATGGATTGTGAGCAGTAGCTGGAGCAGCTTCATCAAGGCCAGTTTGTAGAGTCTCGTTCAAGTGGGTTACCGCTGTCTCAGGACAGGCAATTTGTAGAGATGGATGAGAGCAGTTGTTGCAGAGAGGTAGAAAGTTGTTGAAAATCAATAGCATTAGTATTTCTACAGGTTAGAGGAGGCTTGCATGATTTAGGTATTATAGGGTTTGAAGAAATGGAGGAGGTTGAGAAGGTGATAAGGTTGTGATCCGAGAGATGGAATGTGGCGTTAGTGAATTCAGAAACAGAAAATAGCCTAGTGAATACAAGATCAAGGCAGCGGCACTCCTTGTGAGTAGAGGAGACAGACCAAAAATTGGAAGGAGCACATGGGAAGTAAATGTCATCACCTCCTGTTTTGTAAAAAATAAGATATATTGACATGGAAATGTATGTATATTTTAGGTAATTTGTTTAATTAAGGCTTCTACATGTCTCTTAGAACAAATAATGTATTTGTAGCACTTGTTTATATTACCGGTATATTTCCCAAGTAACATTATATTTTTATATGTCACAGCCCACAGGGAACCCTAATCCTTCGCCCCTGGGCTTAGACTAGAATACCCATGTCAGTACACTTGGGACAGTTTATAAAATAAGTTATAGTTTAAGTCCTTCATATTAGAAGTGGTGGTGCACATGATCTGCACATAGGGGTCAATCCTATTAGTTGCAGATGATTTGCTAGTGAGAATCATCACGGCACCGGACGCAGTTTACGGCGGACAGAATTCGCCTAAAAGCGCTCGCACCTCGATGACCCAGCAAGTTCGGCTTCATTTGGGTGCCGTTCCAATACATTGAAACTCTGGCAACAGCATCCAAATTAAGCCGAATGGCACCTCGCACCCTTTGGAGCTAATAGGATCAACCCCTCAGAGTCACCCACTTTTTATAGGGACAAATTTTAGTTAAGCTTGGGATAAGCACTGGAGACAGAGCTTTACTGACTTGTAAGGGTATAAAATTAAAATATGTAATTTAAATGTATTAAAAATTCGCTTGGGGTTAGTGGCATGAGAAGAGATGAGAGATTGAAAATAAGTTTATTTAGCAGTGTCCAGAGCATTACGATATGAGTGGTAGGTAGTCTTAAATGTGACAAAGTCACTTGGATTTTTAGATTTACGACACTGACGTTCAAATCTACTTGATAGTTTTTGCAGGTTTCTTGTTAATTTAGCCTACGTGGATTGTGAGCAGTAGCTGGAGCAGCTTCATCAAGGCCAGTTTGTAGAGTCTCGTTCAAGTGGGTTACCGCTGTCTCAGGACAGGCAATTTGTAGAGATGGATGAGAGCAGTTGTTGCAGAGAGGTAGAAAGTTGTTGAAAATCAATAGCATTAGTATTTCTACAGGTTAGAGGAGGCTTGCATGATTTAGGTATTTTAGGGTTTGAAGAAATGGAGGAGGTTGAGAAGGTGATAAGGTTGTGATCCGAGAGATGGAATGTGGCGTTAGTGAATTCAGAAACAGAAAATAGCCTAGTGAATACAAGATCAAGGCAGCGGCACTCCTTGTGAGTAGAGGAGACAGACCATTGGGTGAGGCTGAGAGAGGTGGATAGAGAGATGAGTTTAGAGGCATGAGGAGAAAGGAGATATTGAAATCACCCATGATGATGGTGCCAGAGGATAAGAAGTGTGGGAGCCATGCAGAGAAATCTTCCAGAAATTGTTGTTTGGGAAGCCCAGGTGGACGATAGATAGCCGCGACACGCAGAGCGAAAGGGGTGGAAACCCTGATAGAGTGAACTTCAAACGATGTGAATGTGAGTGATGGAACCAGTGGTAGGACTGTGTATGTGCACAACCGGGACAGCAATATACCTATGCCACCTCCTTTACTATTACCGTGCGGTGACAAGGGGGCGTGGCCTCATGGAATGGAGGTGTGGAATCACAAAAAGGAGGCATTACACTGCCCATTACACACTATGGAACACACCGTTATGCCCATTACACACTATGGAACACACCGTTATGCCCATTACACATTATGGAACACACCGTTATGCCCATTACACATTATGGAACACTCCATTATGCCCATTACACATTATATAACACACCATATTTGCCCATTACACATTATGGAACACACAATTATGGAACAAACCGTAATGCCTATTACACAATATGCTGCACACCGTGATGCCTATTACTTAATATGCTGCATACAGTTATGCCCATTACAGAATATGCTGCACACTGTTATGCCCATTGCACAATATGGTGCACACTGTTATGCCCATTACATATTATACTGGAAAAAAGGGGGGTTGAGACCGCGCTCACTAAAAACATGCAACAGGTGTAATTATAACATTTATTAGGAATAATATTTATAAAACTTTATAATAAAATATATTGGTTTAAAAGGTTGGGGGTACCACAAGTAAATAAAGAGAGCAGGGATAATCACCCACAGTTCGGCCGTAGTAGTGTCCTGTGTCCATTCCTATAATGCCTCCAGATAATCGTCCCGTTAGGAATTGCCAGTTGCAAAGACTGGTATTGGGAGAGAGGTTGATCTCCAAACCAGGGAGCTCCTGATGTAGCGAGGTGCTCTACCTGGTGGGCTTGGTGGTAATTCCGCTTGGTTCCTGATTGAGGGTGAGATATTGATCTCCAAACCAGGGAGCTCCTGATGTAGCGAGGTGCTCTACCTGGTGGGCTTGGTAGTGATGCCGCTTGGTTACTGGTTAAGGGATTGATTCTGGAGACTGGTCCGGTTTCAGGCTGATGAAAAAGTGGGGCGTCTGTAGAATAAGGGTGTCCCTGCTCCACTCCACCAACGCGTTTCGCTAAAAGCTTTGTCAAAGCTTGAAAAAGCTTTTAGCGAAACGCGTTGGTGGAGTGGAGCAGGGACACCCTTATTCTACAGACGCCCCACTTTTTCATCAGCCTTAAACCGGACCAGTCTCCAGAATCAATCCCTTAACCAGTAACCAAGCGGCATCACTACCAAGCCCACCAGGTAGAGCACCTCGCTACATCAGGAGCTCCCTGGTTTGGAGATCAATATCTCTCCCTCAATCAGGAACCAAGCGGCATTACCACCAAGCCCACCAGGTAGAGCACCTCGCTACATCAGGAGCTCCCTGGTTTGGAGATCAACCTCTCTCCCAATACCAGCCTTTGCAACTGGCAATTCCTAACGGGATGATTATCTGGAGGCATTATAGGAACGGACACAGGACACTACTACGGCCGAACTGTGGGTGATTATCCCTGCTCTCTTTATTTACTTGTGATACCCCCAACCTTTTAAACCAATATATTTTATTATAAAGTTTTATAAATATTATTCCTAATAAATGTTATAATTACACCTGTTGCATGTTTTTAGCGAGCGCGGTCTCAACCCTCCTTTTTTCCATTGTACCATTTTCCTTGGGTCAGACTTCCCAAGCTTAGAGACCGCAGCTCCAGCAGAACAACTCCTCCCAGGCGCCCTTCAGGCCACTTTGGTGACCTACATCCTTTCTACATTCCCATTACATATTATGCCTATGAACTTAATGCCACCATTAGTGCACCTGACCTTTACCAATTCCTCCAAAAGTGCCACTTACATTTTTATTATGATGTTGGGGGGGGGGGGGATGCACCTCCCAGCTCCCCTCTCCTCGCTGCTGCCAGTGGTAGGGACCGATGCCAGAGGAGTTGGAGCAGAGGGCACCTTCTGCTGTCATCTGAGTTGGGTTGTATTGGTGGCCCGTGTGTTCAGACTCCAAGCGCTAGCAGGCCAGCTCAGGCGGGATGGAGAGGAGAGGCAACTTCCACCTCAAGGGGAAGGGGGCGGGCCACGGCTGTGCACACACAGTCAGTGCAGCGGCTCCCACCAGGCAGATCCCTCCTGCCCAGCCACCGCAGCATGTGGGCTGCACAAAATGCAGCCGTGCACACACAGTCAGGGCAGCGGCAGCGGCTCCCACAAGTCGGATCCCTCCTTCCCGGCCGCTGCAGCATGTGGCCTGAGCAAAATTGGTCATAAGTCCATCGGCCCTTCTGTCATTTGCCAAAAGTGCCAGATGGCCAGTACGGCCTGTCAGAAGGTGGTATGGGGAGTGTGGTCTGCACACAGGAGGGGTGATACCAAAATGCAGTGGCAGGAACTGGGTGCTGTAGGATGATGTTCTCCGGCAGCAAATGGCTTCTGTCACATGTGTACATGATATATAGTATTCTTCATTACCATTTTCAAACAGTTGCAAGAAAGTAATCAAAACTACAAAAATACATTAATAACCAGTTACTGTATGCATAAACAATTACTGAAAATATTAAGTAACTCAGTACTTTGCAAAGAAACAACATTTTTACGTTGCATAACAGCATGGGTGCATTTGGTGTGCCTCACATCGTCACATGCCTAGCAGAAATCCACCAATGCTTATCAGAATGGAAGAATATCAAAGGGAAACAAAGACATACAGTACAGTACACAGCAAGTCTAGTTTTATTAATACGTGTGCAATGCAGTGCTGTTTGTTCTGTAAGCAGCACAAAGCAAATTGCTTTTAGCTTATATTTAAAAGACATAAAAATGTAAGCATATTGGCCTGATTCTGATTGAAATTTAAGCAATAAAAGCCAGTAACTTTGTTTCTGGAACAAACCATACTGCTATGCAAGGGTAGAAAATACATTTATATGTTTTCTGTGCAAGGTACATACTGGCTGATTTTGCATGTAGCCCAGCTTTATTTTTACATTGAAATTTTTATTTCATTTAGAAGAAATAATGAATTAGGTAAATTGTGTTTATGTCATCCTTAGGTTCAGTTATGTGGTGATGGACAGGATTCACTTCTGTTTGTGCACATATTTTATGATTGTGAGCTGCAAGCTTTTGTTTTCTCTATTACATAGACCAGTGGTTCCCAAACTGTGTGCCGCGGCTCCCTGGGGTGCCTCGGGACACATGCAGAGGTGCCGCGGGTTGGTGGTCCCGGACCAACTCAAATTATTAATGGTTAATTATTTATGAGCAAAACCAGTGCTGGTGGCTGCCAATCATAGAATGTGTACAAACAGAAGCAAACCCTGCCCTTTACCACATAACTGCCGCTAAGAATCACATATAAACCCAATCTACTTAATTTTTTTGGGATCTAGGGGTGCCGTGAAAAAAATTCTGATGCTCTAGGGTGCCGTGAATCAAAAAAGATTGGGAACCCCTGACATAGACCATAAAAAATTTGAATTGGTCCTGAACTACCAACCCAGGGCACCCCTGAAAGTGCTCAGAGGCACCCCGAGTTGGGAAACACTGACATAAGTATTAATGTATTAAATATTGTAGTGTAGCAAGGAGTAAAAGACTCTATGGCCACTCGAAAAAGCCAGGGGCCACTACACATGCTTTGAAGCTTATAGAAATATCTTGTTTTACAATCCAGAAACTCCTTTACTTATACATGTATAGACTTCTGAATGTGCATAGCCCAGACCAGTGGCCCAGCTTGTTTATTTTCTAGATCTTCACATACTGAACAATGCGGATACCTTCATAATTAGAAATAGGGATGCAACATTTGCACTTAATAGTATAGATAAAAAGAACAAGAACAAGTGGAGAAGTTGCCCACAGTATCTAATCAGATTCTACCTATAATCTGATAGAAAATACATCATAAATGATACATAGAAAGAGAAAACAGGTTTGTACACACAATAGATCTCTAGATTTGTGTTGAAGTGTATTGGTTTAGGGAGTGGTTGCGGTACTTGTGTAGTTTCACTGCGCCAGCTCTACGCTATGCTATTCTTGAATCCTGGCAGCTGTACGCCCAACAGCTGCCTTACTTCTCTAAGATACGTTATCAGCATAGCGCCGGCAGCAGCACTATTCTAATTTGTTTGAAGCTACGTTATCAGCGTAGTCCAATGGCTTACTGCTGTAGTTAAGGCTGCCTTACTTGTGTAGTTTCACGGCGGCAGCTTGAACTACGTTGTCAGCGTAGTGACTCCGCGGTAGCCCAGCGCTGACAGGTCTTTGTGGCACTTGTAGTTCCACAGAGAAATAGACAGCCCAGCACACCGATAACAAAGGGGGCGTCTAAAGTAGACACCCCGGCAAACCGCTAACAAAGGGGGCGTCTGAAGGGTGCGTCTAGTACTTAGACGCTATAGAGTCTAAGTACAATGCCGGCAAAACGCTAACAAAAGGGCGCTTCTAAAATTTAGACGCTCTAGCGTCTAAATTTAGATGCTCCACAAACCGCTAAAAAGGGTGCATCTAAATTTACGCTAGAGTGTCTAAATTTTAGTCGGGTATAAGGGTGCAGCATTATTCCAAACAAGACACAGACCAAAAAAATGTAAAAAACACTAGTAAACATGTCGACAATGACACTTGTCGACGTAACCGCTGTCAACCTTGTTTATTCCACTATCCACACCAGCCCGAAGCGTGCCGAGCGGATGCAGTCCTACCAACCTTTCATACCCCCACTATCCATGTCGGCATGGAGTTGATTTTATAAAGTGTGTCGAGCGCAGCGAGCCACTGAGCCCGAAGCGTGGCGAGGGGACGCGGGTAGCTTCACATGTATTCTGCGTCCCCTTGTGGGGCGCACTGTGCCAAACAACTAGCTACGCTGACTGAGCTGGTCGACAGCACGCTATTTATGACTGACTATGCTGACTACGCTAGTCGCGGGAACACTACGCCGGTTTTGACAGGGACGCTTACGCAACTACAGGGACGCTACGTTATAGTTGCGGGAACACTACGCCGGTTTTGACAGTGACGCTTACACGACTACAGGGACGCTACTTTATCAGCGTAGCGCCGGCAGCAGCGCTACGCTAACCTGATTCTAAAGGAGACGCTATGCTAACTACGTAACTGGCGCCGTAAAACTACACAAGTACCGTGGTAGCAGTTCAGGAAAAGCAAATGATTGCCCAAGCAGTTGATGAGCTTGGGGGGCAGCTACTCCTTCTACAAGTGTTGCGTTGTCTCTGACATCATAGCCACACACACTGTATAACACTGTCATGGCAAAGGAGCATAAAATGGCTTGGCTGCTTCTTTGTGTCAGCAGCTGACATTTCAGAGGACATTAAAAACATTGGATGAGTTACATTATGGTACTCAATTTGTGTTTTATGCAACACTTACCATTGGCATACTATACAATTTATTTGGTTCACATAATGGTAGTGTTGCGGTTGACTTTTGACACTTCTCTTATTCATCTTCATGTGTAATATAGTTGGCCCTGACTATTGGCCAGTTCTCTTATTAATCTTTTTGTGAATCATGGAAAGGCCAGACCAGTCTCATGATTAAGTTTTGACTAAGATTAAGTTGAGCAGCATTTTTGGAGCCAATGTAAAAAATGTTTTATTGATGGATGATGCTAATATAAAATGATGTTAGACTTGATATGATGTTTACACTTTTGCGTTATTCTCTTCTGAAGATTTTATTACCTCTCTGCACACTGAGGATCATAGGATCCCTCTGCCATCCAGACACATTAGTGCAAACCTGAAGTAATTTCTGGTGCATTTAGGGCACATCTTGTAAAACATCTCAATGTATTTTTGTAACAGTACCAAGAACTAACATTACAGCCAAAACAAAATGATGTAACAAATATGAAATCCAATAATTAATTTAGTTTCATTTTCATTTTTATTTCAAATAAAAATGTTGACTGCCAAATGATTTTGTAAATAAATCTGTTGTAAACACATATGCCTATATTTAGTAAAAGCAAGGTGGTATTTTCTGCAGGACATAAGAACAAATAATATATATAATTCAATGATAAGCAGAGAGTTCATTTCATTTACCAAGTTCAAATTTTATCCACTGTTGCTTATTCTTTAAATGCTTTGCCTAAAAGGGATGAATAATTTCTGATCTGGGAACTTAAATTGGCACATGAATTATCTATGTAAGCATTAATGGATTCTTATTTGTTCTCCATTTATAATATAATTTACATTATGCAAACAAAAATACATTTATGTGCAGATTTATAGCATTACAATCAATCTGGAACTTTTATAGATTAGTAATCCTGATTATTTTACAAATTGAACCCATCAGTGCGGAACATATTTGGCCCATTTAAAGCAATAAGACTTTTTAAAAGAATGTTTTTTCCATTTTTCTTTCTATAGCTTTTATAAAGTCATTTTTAAAACAAATAATAAACAGTATCTAAAGTTTATCATTTTGGGACATAAATTAATGTAGACTCATTTTTCCCAATTATAACACATTTAAATTCCATTTACCTAAATAAAGAAGATTAATTAACTACTTCATATTACAGTAGAAAAAAACAAAGTATATGTGTATAACAACAGTGTATGAGAAGCTACTGATGCACTGTAGTCCGAATACAAAAATGTATTAACTGTTTATTAGCAATGGTTTGGAAAATGTGTAGAGAGAAAATTCTTGAATTTACTTTAAAACATATCTTCAATGGCAGTAAACAAAGACCATTTGCATGTCACCTTACATTTCAATTGCAAATTACATTTAAATTCAGAACTCAAATTTATTTAGGAGCTAATATTTAAGTATAATTAGCAATATATAATCATTGTCTTCAAGTGTTAACCACTGTGACCATAAATTCTGAATTTGAAGTCCCTCCCATTGTTGCATAGATGATTGTCTTTTTGTATTGTATATATTTTTATATAAATTTATATAGATTATCATTATCTAGAATAACCTAAAACACAAAAACCCTATAAAGATAACCTAATGAAGAAGACTGCTAAAGTATGCCAACACTCTTAAATGTTTTTATCATTTAAAAAAAATCACCAACCAATTTATGTTCTGTGGACAAACTTTCATAAATTACAATTTGGTACAAAAAGTGCATTTTACATAGTAGTTGTTTTTACATATTTTTATACTGTATGTCTGATTTTTTTAAGCTAGATAAGAGAATACTAAATCATAATCATTAGTCATAATATTTGGTAAAATAAACAAACCTATAATTCAATAAGTACATTAAGATAATCTTACGCTTTGCTGCATACATTTGTAAGGAGATCACATTATGCCCGATATTGTTTCTGAATAAATATAACTGTATCCCATAATGATTAGTCAAAATAACCACTTTTTTGCAGTTACATAACGGACAATCATATCTTTACTTCACAGCATCATATATCAGAACTCTAATCCTTTCTAATGCAGAACTCTATCTTAGCTGTTCTAAAGACTGTCAGCATTAATAAATGTGATTTTCATCATTGATCACAGGTTTATTCAAGCAAATGTTCTCACAGGGGAACTCCTGCTGTATTGGGTATATATGCATTTTGAATTTCTTTCTCCTAGCAAATATGCGTCTTTTACAACTGCTCATGTGCATTAAAAAAATCTTTACTCATGCTGGCTTATAATAGGCTGCTTGTATTCATAATAGAAACAAATACTTCAATTAAATTGTTATAGCTATGTAATAATATTTCTCCCAAACATAATTTTTGTATTTGGTTTAATTTTTTTATTAATTTAATGAAATTAAAACTTATTGAATGTAAATAAATCAATGGGGGAAAATAATTGAATGATGTATCGATAGCTCGGAGTCAAGTGCTAAAAGTAATTTTTACTTTTGCTTACAATGTTCTCCCTGCAATTCAAAAATTTAGATAACCAATAACGTTAGGTTTTATTCAAATAATAAAAATGCCATAAAACAAGTTATTAATATTAGTGCCTTAAACTGGTGCTTATACTGTTCATATGTATTATTCTAATCTTGCAGTCGATGTAGTGTCAACGGCAATTATGTCACCTGAATTAAGCTACACAAACACCGAAATTAAAATATTATTAACCAATGACAGAAAACCCTCAAACTTGTCTCCGCTGATTTATCTATTTCTTTAACAGTTGTGCATTTTTTATTTTAACAAAATCATTCCACAGTAAAAGTCTTCATGTCCCCTTTCATTTATGTGCTTACAATAAAAGCTTTTGTGTTTTGATATCTCGAGCTCTGAATCAGCACTTCTTTGCATTCATGTTATAAAACTTAAAAAAAAAAAAGTTGAATGCTAATCCTAAACAAACCCAAAAAGCCAGCACCAAACAGTATAAGAGTACGACAAAAGAGAATTATATAATCCTAGCTGAGTGAAATCTTTCATCTTTGATTTACAGGTTTGAGTCTGCTGTAAACGAAACCATATTGTACCATATCTTTCATATCATGGCCTTCCCAAAAATCTTGTTTTAATTAAGGTTTCTTTCATATTTCTGAATAGAAAGCATGACAATCTTCACTTATGGCTTTAATATATATCCTTTCAGTTAGAAAAATATGAAAAAAAGAAAGAATAATGCCTTAGAAGTCAGGCGACTATCAAGTGCTATGATTAGAATATTGCTAGGGAATAGATCAACACTGCTTTTTCTCATTATGTGGTTAACTGTGCCAGGATACCAAACAATACAAGCAGTTCCGATGAAGAAATCCCACTCTATTCTCTACCCTCCTCCACAATAAGGTAATGTACATAGTGAATTCTGCATGGATGAGGTCATTAAGCCCACGGCCAAGGATGGGTTATTGATGGGGATTCAGGATGGGGCCCAGAGCAGATCCATCCAAATCAAATGAAATATGAATGCCCTTAAATAGCATTGTTTCAATAAGAGTCACAAATATTTTTGGGTGAGGACATTTATATATGTTTTAAATGATGTGGGGCAATCGCTATACTGTAGCTTGCAAAGTTATAAAACTCTGAAGTGGATAGGTTGGTAGCCTTCTGGAAAATCTATAAAATCACAAGAAAGCAGTTTATTATTCCACAGCATCAACCTCCACTAAGCCACATACTACTACTACTACTACTACTACTACTACTACTACTACTACTACTACTACTAATAATAATAATAATAATAATAATAATAATCATAACTAGCAGATGCACCCGGGTTCAACCAGGCAAAGGTTAGCAGGATGATACATTTTACAATCTTTTAGCCCCCTTGGAGTCAAATTTTATAAAAATAACTGTTAAGGCCCCCATACACTAGTGCGATTTGCCCCTATTCCAATGGATCGGGCTGAGCAATCAGGTGAAATCGGGCCAAATAGCATGTGTTTGACATCTGGTCCGACCCCATGCACATGCTTTTTAGCACCAGCGATGTATCACATCCAATGTCCCTTGAACTCCCCCGTCACCTCCCCAGGAGTCCTTTTACATGTATTTTGGACGCAATTTATTGCATGGGAAAAATGGCACATCAAGTTGCAAGTCAGATGTTAGCCCTCCCGGGGGGCTGCTGGGGGAGCTCAAGGGAAATTGGGTCTGACTTGCCCTTAAGACAAGTCGGACTAATGTATGGGGGCCTTTACAATTAACAAGCTACCAAGCAGGTCGCATGTCCCAGGCCAGCCAGCAGGTGCACAGGGAGAGTTCACCAATTTGTCACAATTGTTACAGTTGGAATTGTAAATGGTAGGTTTACATTTTGCCACATAACTAAGAAACCATTTACAATTCTACAAATGCCCAGACCAAGAGCTTGAATTTGGTACAAGATGCTCAGACAATGGTATTATAGTAATATGCCATTATAAAAGGTATCCTTCCTCTATTTACCTCTTCCATGGTGGGTTAATTTTTTTTAAAAAACACCTCCCAGGGTGTGTTTTTAAATAGATGAAGGGGGGGAATCTCTGGTACAGGGGGATAACTATCCCTAAAAATGATTCCTTATATTTATATAAGGTTCTGTGTTGTATGTGTGTGTGTGTGTGTGTGTGTGGGGGGGGGGGGGGGTGTCATCAATATTTATCTTGCCTCCAGGTACAGTGGCGTGAGTTTGTCCAGTTTGGGACAAACTCACGCCACTGTCTTAAACCATGGAACCATGGCCTAAACCACTTTTTTTTAATAAAAAAACAAAAACACTATTTTTTTTATTATGCTTTGAATAGAGAATGACTTCTTAAAAATGCTTAATATACAGTAAGAAAATCTCCCTGTTATTGGTACACATTCTTGCTGCTTGTGGTCTTCACACACAACATATGGGGGACATGTACCAGATCAGAGGTATAAAACCTGCCTAGAATCAGCTAAGACTCCACAAACTCCTCCCATAACAATCTTATAGAACAGGATAACACCACAACTAATGTTCTTATTTTTATTTTTTTATACTCTATAACTCTAAGTGTACTTTGTATGTTTTTATATGCTTAGTCTGCGAATTCGCAGCCTTGCGAATCAACCAGTATAACCCCCTATTTTCTGGGATTTGGGAGCAGATTATCTACAGAGAACATGTGAAGATGTTTCTCATAGCAACCAATACGTTTATTTTATAAATTTACAGAATACATTAGATCAGTAATGTCCAAACTATGGCCCTCCAGCTGTTGTGAAACTACAAGTCCCATCATACCTTGCCACAGTTTTGCTATTAGGGAATGCTAAAACTATGGCAAGGCATGCTGGGATGTGTAGTTTCAGAACAGGTGGACATGCCATTAGATAAATGATAGGTACATGCCAATTAGTTGTTACAAGCAGCTTTTCCATCTTTCTTTTTTAGAAGGTTTGATACAAAATAAAGCAAGTCTGTACAACCTCTTATCAGAGTTCATCAACAAACTGCCAGGGAGGGGCAACTGTCCCAGTGTTCTCTTTGCCAGCCTCCCATTGTGATCAGCATGGATGTATGGTAATTTTAATTAGATAAGGTGGTACCAGGATTATCCCTCAAATACAATTTTTTTAGCATGTGTGTTGCTGAGTAACAATAAATAAATAATTATCCGTTTTAGTAAATCTAAAAATAATTTAGAAGTAACATCACTTATGCTTTCAAGTGACATCCTCTAATTGCCTTTAAGGGATATTTGTGCAGCTAACAGATTGAATGGTCATATCACAATAATTTAAATATCTTTGCATTCTTTAGCACTCCAAATCGAATCATTAACTATTGAATATATCGCTAAAGGCAATAAGGGCAAATTCAGTAACAAAAAGGTATCATGGTTGGATAAAAAAGTAAGTACAGCAATTAACAATAAGATAAAAGCATTTAAATTTCACAAGGATAAAGTGAATGTGGAGTCTTTCGGTAAGTACAAAGAATCAGATAACATTTGTAAAAGGGTAATCAAAATAGCTAAAAGGGAAAATGAAGAGTGCATAGCCACTGAGAGCAAATTCAATCCCAAGAAGTTTTTCAAATACAGTACATCAATTGTAAATGAAAAATTAAAGAGAACATAGGCCCATTAAGAAATAAAAATGGTAATACAGATAGAGCGGGTCTCGCTCTTGCAGGGGATGGCGGAAGATTCACCATCCGCCATCCCCCGTCAGCCGCCGTAAAGGGATGCGTGCGCATCGCCTTACAACGGGGCTCCCCCCGGGTCCCTGCCGCCTCACCGACTGTCGCCCCGGGTCTCCGCCGCCTCACTGCACTCCCCCCTAACCCTGTCCGTCTCCCTGAAGCGGAGACGGACAGGGTTCCCGTCCCCCCGCCGACGGGAAACTGAGACGCGCGTGCGTGTGAGACGCACGCGCATCTCAGTCAGATGGGACGCCTCTCCGCCAGATTCTGGCGCTGGCACATCGCCAGCAAAAATAAGAGGCGCTCCATCTGTAGCTTTACAGAGGACAAGGGAAAAGCAGAATTGTTAAATGAGTTTTTCTCATCAGTGCTTACAAGGGAAGAGCAGACAGTGGAGCATAAAGGTACCACAAATTGGACATGCAAGCCAGATCTTAAAATCACTTTCAAGACAGATGAGATGACATTGCGGCTCAGCAAAATCAAAACAAACAAATCCTCAGGCCCAGACGGGATTCATCCTAGGGTACTAATGGAATTAAGGGAGGAATTAGCAACCCCTCTGTATTACGTTTTTGAGAACTCATTTTCATCTGGTGAGGTACCAAAAGACTGGAGAATAGTGGAGGTAGTACCAATATTCAAAAAAGGAAAAAGGGAAGAGCCAGCTAACTACAGACCTGTGAGCTTAACATCAATAGTGGGTAACTTATTTGAGGGATTTTTAAGAGATGTACCCAAAAATATTTAGAGCTTCACAGTCTAATCAGTATTAACCAACATGAGTTTGTGAAGAATCAATCATGCCAAACAAATTTACTTGGCTTTTATGAGGATGTTAGCAACAACCTTGATAATGGAAATGCAGTAGACGTTGTCTTCCTGAATTTTGCTAAGGCTTTCGACATGGTTCCACATAAGAGGTTGATAAATAAAATGGAAGATCTGGGACTAGGGTTAAGAATTTGTAGATGGGTAAGGAACTGGCTGAGCAATAGAGATCAGAGAGTGGTTGTAAACGGTGCAGTATCAAATATGATACCAGTACTAAGTGGAGTGCCACAGGGGTCGGTGCTAGGGCCCCTTTTATTTATTATATTTATTAATGATATTGGGGTGGGTATACTCAGCAAAGTTTGCATCTTTGCTGATGACACAAAACAGCAGAGTAATTAGATCAAGCGAGGATGTCTCCACGCTTCAGAGCGATTTTAATAAATTAGACAAAAGGGGCGAAAAAGTGGAAAATGAGGTTCAATGTAGATAAATGCAAGGTTATGGATCTTGGGAAACATAACCAATGTGCTAGCTATAGCCTAAGCGGGGAGGCACTGGGTAATTCAGAACTTGAAAAGGACCTAGGAGTCCAAATAGATAACAAACTGGGGTGCAGTGCTCAATGTCATGTAGCAACAAATAAGGCCAACAGGATACTAGCATACATAAAAAGGGGCATGGAGACTAGGAACTCAAATGTAATTATGCCACTGTACAAGGCATTGGTTAGACCACATCTATAATATGGGGTACAATTCTGGGCCCGCACTATAAACAGGAAATTATAGAACTGGAAAAAGTCCAAAGAAGAGCAACCAAACTAATAATGGGAATGGAGAATTTAAGCTATGAAGATAGATTGAACCATTTAGAACTGTTTACGCTAGAAAAGAGATGTTTAAGGGGGGACATGCTTAACATGTACAAATATATCAGGGGTCAATATAAAGAACTGTCAGGCGCCCTTTAAAATGTAAGGACGGACTCACGGACATGAGGACATGAGTTTAGATTAGCGGAAAGAAGATTTTGTTTCCTTAGAAGAAAACATTTTTTTACAGTAAGGGCAGACAAATTATGGAACTCTCTTCCTGGAGATGTGGTGTCGGCAGACACTATAAATACAATTTAAAATAAGGTTGGACAAACATCTATTGGATAAAAACATACAGGGGTACAAGCAATAATCATAATCTGTCCTTAAATATATAAGTATACATTATGTATAACAAGGGATGAAGCTAATACACCAAGATTGAACTGGATGGACGTAAGTCTTTATTCAGCCTTAAATACTAGGTAACTATGTAATGTGTGCCTGAAACATGAGCAATTTCAAGATTCTGAGCAAATTGATAGGATGAATATAGACAGTCCAGAAAATGTTTGCCCCCCCCCCCCCCCCAGCACAAGTGGTATGTCCACTTCAAGCAACTTTATATTTAGAATATATTTACAAACGGACAGTTTTAGGTGAGGTAAAATTTGATTGCCAATAGAGAACACTAAAAGAAATGTTTGGTACTTGTTTCCTAGCACGGCGCCCAATTTCAGTACGTACGGTACCGTACTGAAATCGCATCGCATCACATCGCATGCCACGTTATATTATTAGATTTCAGTACCGCTGGTTCCCGCTCCCTGTCATTCTCGCCCCCTGTCAGATCATCTCAGAAATCATTCTGAGGTGAATTTGTGACAGGACTGTAAGCATCCCTCAGAACTGCTAGTGAATTATTGGATAATTGGATAATTATACCAACTTACTTTGGCAAATGGCCAATATCCATGAATATATTTACCTTGCCTCAGACGGAGGAAGAGGCGATACAGTTCTTTCAACAGATAGAACTCCTTCCGACGACGCAGAATTGTGCGAATGGCCATGCAATGCGCCTGTCGGTGAAGGAATGTATGTGGCGTGCCATGTTAAAGTTTGCCAGCTGAAGGTGAGCCTGAGAGTGGCCCACTGGTTTCCTGGGTGCTGCTTGTCCTTTCTTACCATGCTGAGGTTCATCTATTCCTGGGCCCAGGAGCTCACCTCCATTGACTATTGTGCCCAGCAGCTGGACATTTCCAGCAGTCTTCTATAACCACTGGATGCGGGAGGCTTGCGCAATGGACATTATGGTGCAGCCCCTGAGGAGGATCGGTGGACCTGGCCACATAGTCGAGGTTGCCGAAACATTGTTCGTGAAGCGGAAAAGCAATGTTGGGCAGACCTTACCCCAGCAGTGGATATTTGGAGGTATATGTAGTGAAACCGGACATTGCTTCCTGCAGATGGTGCCCAGGCGTGATGCGCCCACGTTGATGGATAGTATCAGAGGAAATGAAGAGCCAGGCACCACTACCTACACAGATTGCTGGAGGGCATACAGCACTGAACAACTGGATTTGGCTGGTTATCAGCACTTTACAGTTAACCATCGCTTCAATTTTATTGACCAAGCCACAGGGGTCCATACACGGAATGTGGAGAGACTGTGGGGTGCATGTAAGTGGTGCAATAAGCACCAAAGAGGCACTGCATGACACAAGCTCCAATCGTATCTTCAGGAGTTCATGTGGAGAAAGACATTGGGAGCTGATGACCCATTCCACTGTATGCTGCAAGCACTGAAGCTCCTCCCCAAAGATGATTAATTTGGATTTGTTTTCATTATTTTTAATAATTAATGTTCTCTTGTTTACTGTTGTTAAATTCTTATTGTTATCATAACATATTTTAATCAATGTGATTATTTATGGTTCTTTAATCTATTTATTACAGTAAATTACAGTTATTACACATGTCGTCATTACTGTGTCAGCTGTATGATTTTGCAGGTGTGAATGCGTTCCTAAAACACCACCACTATCCACGCCACCCGGAGCATGGTGAGCGCAGCGAGCCCTGAGGGGGGCGGCGGAACGCGTCCTCCAACCTTTGGATACCCCCACTATCCACGTCGGTATGGAGTTGATTTCATATAGTGGAAAAGATAAACTGCGCAAAATGGAAATACTAAGAATTCAATAAAATGTATTAAATGTAACAATCATTTATACAGTTGGTATGTGGCCACAAACCTATAAAATATTAGGACATATAACAAAACTACCTAAATAAAATTATGGGTATATATAATGAACAAAATTATACTGTACTTTTCAACATTCACTGACAGCTCAATATTGGTTATACCGTGCCGATTAGGATAAGCTTAATTAGCCTATAGATTAGTAATACAGATTACTTGGTTAGTAGGCTTTTTGGATATGCTTTTAGATCCAGATAGTCCAAACGATCAAACCAATGGAAAATCTTAGATGTTTATGATTATTAGCATGTTGCAGGTTTAGCATATGGTGCTATTAGTAGCAAGCCATCAGGTTGTTGCAGTTATTGTCTGGCCAGACATAAAAAAAAGGTAAAAAGGTACCTTGGAGAAATGTGGAAAATTACAGTCCTTTGTGCCTCCCAGTTGCTGGAGCTGAATTTCCTTATTGATTGCAACTTTATTCGGAGTAGAACACCAGTTTTTAAAAGATGAAAGACAAGTCTACACAGGTACAGAATGTCAGGACCACAGCATGCAATATGTTGAGCTCTAACGCCTTTCCCCGCCTACTGTGAGCATCAGCGGCTTCCTCAGAGAAAAGATTTGAATTCTCCAAGGTACCTTTTTACCTTTTTTTTTATGTCTGGCCAGACAATAACTGCAACAACCTGATGGCTTGCTACTAATAGCACCATATACTAAACCTGCAACATGCTAATAATCATAAACATCTAAAATTTGCCATTGGTTTGATCGTTTGAACTATCTGGATCTAAAAGCATATCCAAAAAGCCTACTAACCAAGTAATCTGTATTACTAATCTATAGGCTAATTAAGCTTATCCTAAGCGGCACAGTATAACCAATATTGAGCTGTCAGTGAATGTTGAAAAGTACAGTATAATTTTGTTCATTATATATACCCATAATTTTATTTAGGTAGTTTTGTTATATGTCCTAATATTTTATAGGTTTGTGGCCACATACCAACTGTATAAATGATTGTTACATTTAATAAATTTTATTGAATTCTTAGTATTTCCATTTTGCGCAGTTTATATTTTCCGCTGTTTGTTTCAATTAGGGCCTTTTGAGCAGCCCTATTAAACAGCGGCACTATTGGGAATGCTTATATTATATATTTAGTCGTTTCACCACGTCTGGTTTATTTAGCGCTGGTCTTTTCTCTTTCTCTGATTTCATATAGGGTGGCGAGTGCAGTGAGCCACCGAGCCCCAAGCATGGCGAGGGGACGCGGAATACATGTAAAGTAATCCGCTGCGCTCGCCACGCTTCGGGCTTGGTGGGTCACTGCGCTCGCCACACTATGAAATTCAGCTGTCGAATGTCAGAAAGTGAACATGTTGATGAAAAAGACAGCGGATTGTCGGAATACAGCCATGATTTCACCGATCCATGCCCTTTTCCGACAAAACAGATCTGACTTTTTTTAAAGTCGGATCTATTTTGTCGGAATTGTCGGAATTTGCCTTCAATGCTTTCCGAAATGACAGCATTGAATAGGTGGGGGCCACTATTTCCCCTGTTGGAAATAGCGTCCGGCATTGAATAACCCCCATAGTGGTTTTTGAAGGGTGCAAGGTGTCATTGATGCAGTGTTTCAATGCCGGCAATGGCACCCAAACTCGCACCCTTCTTGTACTGAAATCATCCCGACTTTGCACAACCTCGCTCGGACCTCTATTGCGCAGCAAGCACTTTTGTGCAAATTCAGGCCACCATAAAGTGCGACTTTTGCCGCGATTACTCGCACCCGCGAGATCAACATGGCTAATCCGATTAATCCTATTGTATGTTTAAGTAACCCCAGTATTTTTTAAGATTCTTGCTAACTTTTTTTCCAATAAAATTCATGGGGGAGATATACGGTACTAAACTTTGATAAAGTGGCTTGAGATAAAGTACCAGCCAATCAACTCCTTTAATTTTACCAGGTGATTTTGAAAAATGACAGTTAGGAAGTTATTGGTTAGTACTGTATCTCTCTTTACATTATTGGTCTCCGAGGCTCAGTAAATCTGCCCCTAAGTAACAAGATCCACACATGATCAGGCTGAGAAAATACACCTGATGTATCGCTCCAATCTATAAACACCAGTGAAAACATTCTTTATGAGAATTGGAATGTCTCCATTTTACGTGTCATTCATCAAGTGAGAAACACACATTGCACATCTGCTGACTGTGAGGCTCCTATGAGTTCTGTAGCGACTATACAGAAATATAACCATCAACGCTTCTCCACACATTAGTGCCTTACAGCAATTTCAGTGTTGCACTGTTACAGCTGCTGAAAGTTATTTTAAATTCATTCAGTGAATTGCCGAGCTGCCGCTTAGAATGTTGTGTGCCCGATGTTTATGTTCCATACGATCTGTGCCACCCAAGCAGCAGACAAGACATGTCCCAGGGTGCCTTTAGGGGAATACACAATGAAGTCACACACAGGATATATCAGGGAGAACTTGGCACTTTACAAAGCTGACTCTTCTTCCATAGGCTCGCCAGCAGCCCTGAGAAAATAAACAGGCAATCAGAAAACGACACAAGAATACACAATGACATTGTAGGTTTTCCTGCATAATCAAAGCTGATTTTTCAACTCTGTCCGATGTTTATTTGTGCTATTTAGTTATCCATAAATAAAGTTTCATTTCCAGAATGTATATCTAAATGCCTGGAGGAAAAACATCTTAGGGCCAAGCAATCATTTTCAATGTTCCTGTTTGTATTAAAGTATGTCAGAATATTTTATAGCTTTGAAAAGTCTGGCATAATGACTGTAGGGTTGATCTATATTGTATCCCTGTTGCTTTATATGGCAGGTCTAATGTAAACACAACAGACAGCAGTCAGTAGTCAGTCATGTGATGTTTGGTTGCACGCAGCTTACCAGCACTACTGACTTACTGGCAATTGTCAAATTATAAATGTGGATGTTAAACATTTTAGAACAGTACAGTAGGGAATACTGGACAGAACAGAAGTATCTGATTGTAGTCAGCCATGGGCTGCCAAGAGAACGGCCAACCCTAATACTAGGCGGGGCATGGGCAAACAAGGGGAAGAGCTACAACTTATGCCTTGGGCATCCATGGCAGGGGTCTGATACACAGGAAGGCCAGGAGCCAACTCCAAAGCATGCATGGACCCTCAAAAATGCCTGAAAAATCAGTGTTGAAATGGGATGGTAAGGGCCCACCAGGAGAATGTATTGGGGGCGGGTCCAGCGTGTTATGTCACAATGCAACTTGACGTCTGCCCACATGTCTCCTCTGGGAATCTGGAAAATCAGCTGCTGCCAGGCTAGTCAGTAGCTAATGACTGCCCTGCAGAGATAACAAGTAATTTTTCAGCAGGCGGAAGTGTGATGACTACCTGGAGGCATTAGCTCACTAAAAGTTTGTCAGGCCCCGCCTCCCTCAAAAGTGGGCGGGGTCAAAATCACCAGGGTCAACCGGTTAAGGCCCCGGCTCCCTTGCGCATACCTGACCTTGCCACTCATCCTAATATGCAGAACCCATTGTCAGGGGTTGGGGTTGGTGAAGTACAGCACAACCATGTTACATGATAATAATGTCTGTTTTATATTTTAAATTAGCATATTTGATAACTATAAATGGTTAAAGCCCCAAGGATGATCTAAGTCTGCATATTACATAGGAGAAATGATACTGTTCCACTGCTTAGTATTGAAAAATAGGGGCTTCTGAAGGAAACAAACATTTATAGTACTTGATACGACCTTGGGGCTGATCGAAAGTCAAGTTCTCACCTACAATCAATAAGTCTCACATGTTATCAATTAATTTATAATAATGAATATTTGCATTAGAGGAAAAACCTGCTGGCAGCTGAATACCTTTCACCGCTTTCAATCCTCTTGGGCAGCCCAAGGCAGAATCTGCAGCTTGGTCCTTGGTCACTTGTGACACCAAACAAACACATCACACAAAGTGCCTCCCAGCCAGTCATCGCACAGTTTCTCTGAACCATAGATTTAAAACGGGACCCCAGCCTGACTCAAATCACCTGCACTTCCTCCTGCAGTCATGAATCATGGTGACAGATGATCAATATACTATGTAGGGTCATATGATATTCCCACTTGATGAGAACAGAATAATCACAAGTCCAGGAAGGTACAAGACTCAGTATAAGGGAAAATGTGGATTTATATTATATTCTTAGCTCATTTTTTTCTTATAAGATTTCAACAGAAACCTAGTGATTGCGCCAACTTCAAGGCACTTCAAGGAAGTCCATTGCTACTTTAGGGCACATAAGTGCACTAGAGCAGATAGCAGATGTTGTGCAACTGTATGACCTCAGAACCCCTTGCTTCAACATGTAGTTCTATAACAGATGGAGAGCCATGTTGCATTAGTAACTTAGGGCATCATACATTTTAAATTGGAGCTTGTTTATAATTGAAAAAAGCTGTCTCTCCTGAATGCTTCCTCATACTTGCCTAGATTAAAATTTAGCTTTCCGGGAGAAGCTCGGAGAGGAGAGACAGATTGCAGATCTACAGGTAAGGCTGGGGCGAAATTATGCCAATTTGTATATTATGCCCTATCTCCTCCATTCAACTACAGGATTTCTTTGTTAATCTCCTTGTTTTGCCCACTTCACTAGGAAGGTGGGATGCTTAAGATGTGGACACTTTTCTGTTGGTGCAAAACAACTCTCCAAAAAATCAATAGCCTCCCGGCACTTGTAGGCAAGTATGTGCTCATTGTGTAGCAATTACTAACAATATATATGTCACTGTAGGTTAATAAGGATATTAGAAATGTGAAATTGAGATATATGAATGGCCAAATTATGCTTTACTACAGTGGTTCTCAACCTCGGTCCTCCGGACCCCCCAACAGTTCACGTTTTCCAGGTCACCCTACAGGCGCACAGGTGCACTCATTATTCACTGACACATTTTAAAAGATCCACAGGTGGAGCTAATTATTTCAGTTGTGATTCTGCGTGGAGACCTGGAAAACGTGAATGGTTGGGGGGTCTTGAGGACCTAGGTGGAGAACCACTGCTCTACTACGTTCAACCAACCATTTGTGTTTCTTTAAGCATTTATTTTTGTCTATGTTTAATAATACTGCTGGGGAGATGTTCTAAACCTTGAAGAGAGATGAAGTGAAGAGAGATAAAAGTACCAGCCAATCAGTTCCTAACTACCCAGAAATTAATAAAACATTTGTTGCTTACATACTCCATTGGGTTAAATGTAAAAAATACAATATATACCTAACCTACATGATCTATTTCTGTAGGGACATAATTCTCCCTACCTGGACTTCCCTCTTAATTTACAATTGCAATCACCTGTGTTGAAATAACATTCATCTCAACTAAAAGGTTCAACACAGGTGACGGCAATCATATAGTAAGAGGGAATTCCAGGTTGAGAGCATTTTGTCCCTCCTGGAATGGGTCATATTTGGAGGTATGCACAATCTAATATGCACTGTCCACTCCGAACCTACCCAAAGCTCTCCAATCTGGATCTGTATCCAGGATTACAGTCCAGGTTTTCAGGTATACCATATATGAGCCCAGATGACTTAATAAGCACCTCAGTTATTTTGAATTAAACATCTGTGCTCAAGCATGGATATCAATAAAATTTATTGAGTGTACACACTAGACTTTTTAAAAAAAGATATCACTCAGAAAGGCCCTTCTGAGCGATATCTTTTAAAAGTCATCTAGTGTGTATGGGGCTTTAAAGTGCCTGAGGACCAAGGTTAGAAAACACTTGTATAAAAAGTCCCGTGAGACTCGTTTCTCACCTTCTGCTAAGAGAAAACTATATTTCATAAATCTATTCTGCACTATACCAGCTATATCTACCAAAATATTTTATTGTTGTCATTTTCTAAGATTGCTTTTACTGGTATATGTCTTCTTAGTCAGACATGATCATAATATATCAAACAATGTTCTGAATATAACAACCAATAAGCCTTGATTTTAAAGTTAGGAAAATAATTATTTTAAGAAAATAAGATTGATAAAAGAGGTGAAAAAATTTAATGAAGATAGGGCATTATACGGCAAACATATAATTGGAAGGTGGAACCTTACGGATTTAAATAATGGGGTGTAGTGTGAATAGGGGGGGGGGGGCAGTTAGCATCCCAGCGCTGGAGCTTCAAAATTATCAGGAAACTGATACAGAAATATCGAAAGCCGGCATCCTCATCGGTAAGTAACTACTGTATGGCTAACTAATGTGTGGCCAGGGAAGGAGGGGGGGTGGTTTGGTTAGGTTTAGGTACTAGTGGGGGGAATAAGGGTCAGGCTGCTTTAGGGTTAGACTACGGAGATTGGGGGTGAGGCACTTAGAAGCGGGGTTTAGGATTAGGCTGCAAGTTAAAGGTTTAGGTGGCTGGGTATGAGGGTTAGGCATTATGGGGAAGGTTAGGGTCAAGCTGGGGGAAGGTTTGGGCTAGATATACCTAACACCTGTCAGAATTCACACCCAACAGGGGTCAGAATAATGACACCAGCATCCTGTTTGCTCTTCATCAGTATGTATCCCTTAAAGTATTATCTACTGCTCCACTAAATATTGCCAGGCATGCCAGCGATAACTGAATAATCTATGACACGTTTTAATATACATAAATCTGATTACCCAGAGACTGTACTTTGCAATTTAATTGTAGTTTCAGTGTAATAGTCTTACAGTGTTTATCAGGTAGTGGCAGAACCATTGCATCAATTTGTGATGCTGTGGCCTGGATTTGTGTAGTTTTGTGTAGCACCGGGCATGCCACAGGTATTTTTATCATAGACTAAATTGGGACTAATT
The DNA here is from genome assembly GCF_055691185.1 of Crinia signifera. Classification (NCBI taxonomy): domain Eukaryota; kingdom Metazoa; phylum Chordata; class Amphibia; order Anura; family Myobatrachidae; genus Crinia; species Crinia signifera. The sequence goes on from NC_139221.1 coordinate 284,603,822, forward strand.
TGTAGGCATAAATGGGAATACTCTGCCTGCATCAATTCAAATTTACTGTAGGGACATAATGGTGGATAATAATGGGGATCTCATAACTGCCAACATGACTCATTCCAGGAGGGAAACATTGCTCTGTTCCTGGACTTCCCTGGTTCAGCACAGGTGATGGTAATTATAAATGAATAGGTAAGTCCAGAAACAGAGCATTGTGTCCCTCCTGGAGATGGCCATGTTGGGAGGTATGGGATCTTACCATTCTTTACCCAAATCTGCACTATATATTTTACTGTCTATTATGCACATGTTGCAGATGTACCCAGTTCCAGGCTGGGAGAATGACACATTGAGATGAGGTCACTGTGTTAAAATACAGTGCTTACTTACCTGTTCTGGCAGGGTTGGTCTTCCAGGATGGGACAGTGGGCAGAAGGTCCCAAGTGCCAGCAGTGGCTGAAACATGTATGCCCAAGCAGCCGTATTTCCCATAGGGATACATGCACAGCTCAGTGTGTGATTTAAAGGGCAAGATTCAATATTATCTCACACTGGAGTGCAGTTTAAAACTCCACCGTTATAAAAAAAAGTTTCTGGGGACACTCCTCTTTTAGAGAAAGGCTCCCAAAACATACTCCAGTGTAATCCTCGCACTGTTGTGCTTTCCATGCTAAATACATTCCTGGTTCCTGTTCCCGGTACCTTTACGGATTCCTGTCATCTGTGCTCCATTCTTAACTCCTGTTCCATCTGTGGTACCCATGTCTTTATGCTTACCTCCATGTTCTGCCAACCACTGTCTCTGCAATCTGCCATTCCAGTGCCTGCACAGCATTCTACATATTCCAGTGTCTGCTGCAGTGCATACCACCTCCATATCTAGGAACCCAGACAGAAGGCCACAACCTGCATGTTGGTGCAATGTATGGGGGTCCCTGGTGAATACCACCAGCATGTAGACTCCCCATCTATTTTCTGTATCCCTGAAAATCCTAAAGAAAAAATGGCGTACACGACCCCTCTGCGACTTTGTGATGGGTGCTTTACCAGCTTCTCATTGGAAGGCAGTGACTGGCCCACCCCCCTTATTCATGTGCCTATGTGCATACCTCCAACATGATCCATTCCAGGAGGGACAAAATGCTCTGCTCCTGGCTTTACTCTTAATTTATGATTTATGTCACCTGTTCTGTTTTAAATAGATTAATTGATAAGCTAAATTAAAATGGAAGTCCAGCAACAGAGCATTTTGTCCCTTCTGGAGAGGGTAGTGTTCGAAGGAATGTATGTGTTCAGAGTTGTAATCCAATCAGCATTCATATGTTCTAGAAGTGTCAAAAATAAATCTACAGTTTAAAAATCATTTGAATGCCTTACATAATGTGGAGTTAAGTTGAGTTCTAGGAGTGCACAAATCATTCCCTTGCAGTGAATGTGGTGTCCTCAGCCATAGTATAAGTAGTTTCTGCAGCTGGTAGTTCAATTAGACAGTCTGAGAGCAGCAGGAAACTCCCTCTGAAAAGTTTTGTGCTAAGTAATATTTGCAGCTGTTTAGAGAAGGATTGATCCAAAAAAAAAAAAAGATAGATAGATAAGAAACTTACACAATAATCACATTCTTAAACCACAATCTTGTGCAAATGGGACTAATGCAGACTCGGCAACAATTTGCCACAAGTGTGTGCATAAACAAACCGGCAACTGTCTGAAGACAGTTGGCAACGGTAACATACTGTATGCTTCTGCTTTACAACAGCCACACGTCACATACATTAGTCAAACATCGCTCCACTGTGAGTACACGCAAGGGAGCGTGTCAACCAAAATCAGGACCATGGACATGATGGCAAATTTGAAAACAAATAAACGGGCAACTGTCATACTAGGGGCTTCCTCTGCATCAACACAATTTCTGTAGGCTATATGAACACCAATAATCATACGGCATTACTACATTTGTAATAAATGGTGTTTAGTTAGTTTAGGGGCAGTTAGAGCAAGAAAAAGGGGGAACCTCTTACTTTTAGATTTCAGGGCTGTATTACACTGTTTGTGCAACAATTGGTGACAGAGTAACCATCTGTAGTAGCTGTTTTTCACCTACTGAGATATTCCACCCATTGCACCAGAACTTCACTGTTTCAGTAAGGAGCCAGCAGCATCCAGTGATAAGCACCGAAGATGCTGAACATCTGTTTTGGGAAGGGCTCTCATGTGTCATGGATTCCCTAGGAGTGTCCGGACTTTGCCACTGAAAAATAGTTAACTCAGAATTCTTATTTTACCATAATTGGGAACGTGATGCGACTGGATTATCAGGATTAGTGTGAATGAAATAATTTTACATTTTACTGCATATGGCTCCATAGGGGAATCCAAGGGCTACAATTATAGTACAGTATGAGCAAATGGTTTCATAATTATAATACTCCCAGTACTGGTGTCAGGCACTACAGAATTGGTGTGCACTCGATCAGAGCTTCAAGAAGTATTCTATATGCATCTGATTACAAACCCAACCTCTGAGTACACAGCCAACCCAGTGCCATGAGCTTGCCTGCACCCAGCACATTATTAACCAATGGGCTGTTTAGACTGCAACCTAGGGCGCCAGGGCTAGGGGAGGGGGTGCCTTGCAGGTGACAGCCAAGGAATAATATTAAGGCCATATTTACTATATTCCATGCTTCTTATCTATCATCCGTCCCGATGTACTGTGGGGGGGGGGGGGGGGGTAAAGTTTTTAAGGTGACTGCCAGGTGACTGTGCCAATGTAACTTAACTGATGGAACCATTACTTTATGTACATTGTGCTACAACATCAGCTGGGCAGCCGAAATCCAAAGTCTCCTTAACGTGCCACAAGTATTAGGGATGTGCACCGGCCACTTTTAATGTTTCGTGAAATGTGTTTTAGACACCATCCTTCAGTGTTTCGTGTTTTGGATATAGATTTAAAAAAAAACAACAACATAAAATCCACTAAAATCACAGAATTTTTTTTTTGCTCCTACGCTATTAATAACCTCAATAACATTAATTTCCACTCATTTCCAGTGTATCCTGAACACCTCACACCTCACAATGTTGATTTTAGGCCAAAAGGTTGCACCGATGGAAGCTGGATGACTGTCCTCTCGCCCACCCTTATGTTGTATTAACAGGACATCCATAGTTAAAAAAAATGATAATTTCAGCGACAGGGTCTGCCACAACTGTGGCTGAAATAATTGTTTTGTTTGGGACCCCACCAAAAAGAGAGGTGCAAGATGAAATTGTCCTACATAAGCAGGACATGCACAGTTTAACAAACCATTTCAGCGACAGGGTCTACCATAACTGTGGCAGAAATAATTGGTTTGTTTGCCCCCCCCTCCCCCGTAAAAAAAGAGTTGCTCTGTCTGCGGTATAAGCCCTGTGGTTCTCCTAAATCTGGCGTATAAACCCAAGTGTGCTGCTAAGTCTGTTGTATAAGCCCTAGGGTGTTTTGCATTGAAGCAAATGGAGGACAAACAATAAAAGATCAGGAAAGCCACACAAGTGGGCGGCACAAACACCTGGCACATCTAGCCATGGGACTGCAGTGACAGACAGGATGGCAGTTTTAAAAACTAGGGGCCTTATTCTGGTTCACTCTTAGAGGCAAATTCCTTCTCAAATAGACAAAACCATGTGCAATGCAAAGTGGTAAATTAGGAGGGATTATGTTTTCACCTAATTTTGCGTTGAAGGAAAAGTTAAAGTTACTTTTAGTTGTCTAGGAGGACCTAATAGTCTTAAACACTAAAATGAAGTTGACCTGTATCAGTCTATTGACCCCAATATAAACAGTTATAATGTAAAGTTTCCATCTTACAGTACATTTGGGCCTTTATTCAGATCTGCTCCTAGAGCTGGTCAAGAAGTGGCAGTTATGGCATCTGCTTAAATTTGGTGCCAGGCCAGGTGGCAGTGGCAAGCCAATTGGCACTTTGTCCATCAGCTGTGATTGCCTTGTGGAGGGCATTAAAATTAAAATGCCATGCTGCTGAGGAGCATAAGAATAAAGTCTAGTTGCAGAGAACAAAGAAAAAATACCCCCACAAAAAAGGGAAGAGGAATAAGATCCTACAGAAGAAAGAAGAGGAGGACCTTCTGGCGAGTGATCTATGAGAGAATCTGGGGACCAGAGAGTGCTGTAGTAGCAGAAAGGAAAAGAACGAACCAAAACTCCCAAATGCAGCCTTACCCAGTGCCACAGTTAGCGGTTTGGGACACATTTAGACCATCAGGGTTGTTGGCAAGTGCAGTCAGGCTTTGGGCTTGTGTTGCATTTTAAGCGGGTAGAGAGAACATGCCTGCTCTTATTGATCTCCTAGGTATTAGGCCAGGTCAATGTGTCATAACTTAGGCAGGCCCAAGGTCTGAGCCCTCCTCCCACACACCCCTCCCTCTATTTTATGGAACTTTACCATATCTTGCTTCCCTGACCCACTTTGTGTAGTGGCCAGACCCCACAGGGTCTGGATTGGGGGTCTTAGTGACCGTGAACCTAATCTGGACCCAATCAAGCCATCTTGCATTGGTTTAGTCCAAATCAGTCAACAGGGTCTGAATGCATATCAGACAAACAGACAAATAACAGACAACAAATTTTGTATGTACGATATATGACCACATTTGGATTCAGTGACACTATTAGCACAAAGAGCTTACTCCAAGAATAGGAGGTTAGGTTAAGTCATATTGGTGTCAACCCTCAATATTAACTAAGAAATTCCCTCAAATTCATCAACAACAATGTAATGCTTTGTTGGAAAAGCAATTGGCCACGGTAACTTAATTATTTTACATTGTTTTATTTGAATGGATAGTTTGTTTTCCTTTGAATTTATTTTCCAGATTTCCAGATTTTACAGTGAAGTGTAAACAAAGAATCATTGTACTGCATTTCATGTTATTTCTTTAGCATTTCAAGGAAGCAAAGAACAAAAACATCTAATAATGGTGGAAGGCCAGAAGTATTTTATTCTTGATTCACCCGTGGTAATGAGTCAGATCTGAATTGGCCAGAAAGAAAATTTCTTTGCCCAAAATCTGAGCACAAAAATGAGTCATCTCACTCCAAGCTACAGTATATCTTCCAACATAACTGGCAATGCACTACAATTTAAAAAAAAAATCTTATATTTATTTCCTGAATCGTTATGAACTTCAGAATTTCCCCATCGCTCTACACACTGCTTCTAATATATTCATTTTAATGATACTCTGGGAGCTGGCATGCATGCTTAACACTACAATGACAGTCCTTTCAGTTTTTGAGAAATGTTGGCATTTTACAAACTCATCTAACTTAATTTAAGCATACAGTACACACTATAGGGGGCATGTAATAGAAACATAGAATTTGACAGAAGATAAGAACTACTTGGCCCATCTAGTCTGACCCTTTTTTAAACATGTTACCTCAAACCATATTTGATCCTTACTTCTTTTTAAGGATATCAATATGCCTATCCCAAGCATGTTTAAATTGCTCTACTGTATATAATTCTACTACCTCTGATGGGAGGCTATTCCACTTATCCACTACCCTTTCTGTGAAGTAATTTTTCCTCAAATTTCCCCTGAATCTTCCTCTCTCTAATTTCAGTGCATGTCCTGTGTTCTGTTGCTCCTCTTCCTGTGAAGAACGTCTACCTCCTGTACCTTGTTAAAACCCTTGATATAGTTGAAAGTTTCTATCATGTCCCCCCTTTCCCTTCTCTGTTTGAAACTTTACATATTCAGATCTTTTAGTCTTTCTGGGTAAGTTTTGTGATGTAGGCCATGCAACATTTTAGTTGCCCTTCTTTGTAAAGTCTCTAATGTATTTATATCCTCCTGGAGATATGGCCTCCAGAACCGAACACAGTACTCTAGATGAGGTCGTACCAATGACCAATATTACTTCTTTCTTCTGCTGATTCATCTCCCTATGCAACCAAGCATCCGACTTGCCTTCTGCTTTGTTACATTGCCTACCTGCCTTTAAATCCCCTGAAATAGTGACACCTAGATCCCTCTCTTCCTCAGTAGTATCCATTATAGTGCCAATTATACTATATTTAGTATTTGGATTTTTGAGACCCTTTCTACCTTTGTGTCATCTGCAAAAAGGCACATTTTACCCTCGATTTCATTTGCAATATCACCAATAAAGATATTAAAAAGCACTAGTCCAAGTACAGATCCCTAGGGTACTCCACTTTACTATAACTCTCTGTTTTCTGTCCTGCAACCAAGATCTTATCCATTCAACCATCTTAGAATCCAATCCCAATCTTTCAAGTTTATTTAACAGTCTGCAATGTGGGACAGTGTCAAAAGCTTTACTAAAGTCTCGATAAGCTACATAAGCCCCACCTTGATCTATTATTTTAGTCACCCAGTCAAAAAAGTCAATACGATTTGTTTGACATCATTTTCCCCCAATAAACACTTGTTGTTTCGTTTCTAAGTTGCCGGTTTTGAGAGTGTTTTCATCAATTTCCCTACTACTGATGTAAGGCTCACTGGTCGATAGTTGCTTACTTCTTCTTTGCTTCCACTTTTGTGCAGTGGGACTACATTAGCTGTTTTCCAGTCTTCTGGGATTACTCCAGTAGCTAGTGACTGGTTGAATAATTCTGTTAATGGTGTTACAAGCTCCCCTTTAAGCTCTTTTAGTATTCTTGGATGTATCCCATCTGGCTCCATTGATTTATCCACTTTTAGTTTTGAGAGTTCTGTTAGGACTTTCTCCTCTGTAAATGTTCTTGTTTCTCATTTTTCTGACTATACTTGCAACCTAACTGTGGCCCCTTCTCCTCTCTTTCAGCAGTGAATACTGAGCAGAAATAATTATTAATATGATCTGCTATTACATTGTCCCCCTCAAGAAGACTTCCACTCTTCTTGAGGGTTTGAGAACCAGGAAGTGCAGGACTTTGCCTGAGTTCTCACATATTTTTACCCCTTTTCAGTCCACTTTTTCTGCAGTTCAAACAGTCGGGTTTAAATGTTTAAATTCATTGTCATTTTTTTTTATAAAAAAATGGTCTATGTTGAATGATGTTCATGTTCTTATTTTAAAGTGGCTCACCATTGGATCAGCTACTAGCGCTAGGGCTGTTGAGCCTGACTAGACGTCTGTTACATGGCAAAACAAGGTTGGTTTTGCTGTGCAATTAACTGTCCCTTTTCAAACACATGAGAACTCTGATGAAATCCTGCACTTCCTGGTTCCCACACTCTATTACTCCTCCACACAGTTTTTTTTTATATATAAGTCCTGTAAAAAATGGGAGCAGCATGCTATAAGAACCTGTGGTACTTATGTATTCTCTGGGCTCCCATGTTAAATGCACCCCATTTTTTCATATCCCTACTATCCAACTACGCATGGAGTTGATTTTATATAGTGTGGCGAGCGCAGCGATCCACCGTGCCCGAAGCGTGGCGAGCACAGCGAGCCCTGCGAGGGGACGTGGTCTCATAAGAAAAACGGGAGCCCAGATATTACATAAGTACCGAACCTGTAAATTCCAGCAATCATATCACTGCCCAGCAAGGTCTAATTTAAAGATACCATTTTAAATTTTAAACTATGGGTGTATCCACATTACTTGTAGATTGTTTAATTGCTGGATATTTTTGTGTGTGAAATGTGGCCAAGATCAGAATCGTGCCAGAGTCTCCTTCTCAGAATGGTTGGATTATAGACCGTGGTAGCTGCTGGCATGTCCATTGCTAATATATTTTGGGACCGATTCAGGATCACTCGGCGTGATCCGAATTCGGCCTCTGTCCCATTGGCCCTGTTTAAACCCTCTGATAAAATTGTACTTGGTGGCTCACCATTCCTTTTCCTGCATCAATTAAATACCTACAGCCAATACTATTGTTAATACCATGTTCATGTATTGGTTTCCTAAATGTCCTCTTATTTATGGCTTCCTGATCATCTTTGGCACAATGTGCATCATTTATTTTATTCGGGGGACTTAACATTTTTTTTTTGTTTACGTTCTTGATGACAATGTTGATCATTAGGAAAACCTGCAGCTTTTCTGTCAGACCTCTATTGCAGTCATGGTTACATTTCTCAGCCAAGTGACATCTCCCTTCAAGAATATAATTAAGATGGACAACTCCTGTCTCAGACTAGGACATATTTAAATGACACACATTTACCATACCAATTTATATGATATTATTTTTCTTTTTCAAACATGGGTTCTAAAAACCTTTCATAAAAACCTAAGCTATACAAAACAGTACAGGCCTCGCTTACTGTATTCACAAAGCGCAGCTTCATCTCAATGAGAATTGTTGGCTCAAGTCGTAGCACTGGAGGATGTTAATATGGTTATTGCAGTCTTACAGCCTTATAAGTGGACTATCTGGCTATTACTATAAACATTTGCACTTGAATAGTGCTCCTACATTGGTGAAATTATTTTAGTGTCTCCATCATCAAGCTCTTCCTTTTCCACCTTTTAATGAAGCCTAACTATCTTCCTACCTAAATCTGACACTGATCCTCAACTACTTACATCTTACAGGTCAATCAGCCAAAAAGAGGGAAAAAACGCTTGTAAACAAAATCATGGCTCAATAGACTTCAGTCTATCTTGCCCAACTCGGCTATGAGAGGGGGTTTTACTCAGTGAAGGTATATGTATTTTGCATCTAGGTGATTCTGTTATCTCCATTGGATGCTTCTAAGTCTTGAGGTCATCACCTGTTGCTGTGGTATCATCTGTTTATTGTGTTGGATCAAAGGGCTTTTCACCTGGAGTTTATCCTTCTAATTGAATATTTTTATACCGGTCCTAGATCTACTTTTCTTATCAATGGACTACGGGGCAATTGGAATAGGAAACTTTGTATGTGTGATCACTCTCCTATTAAATATTTCCTTAGACCTCTCCTTCTCATTTTACAGAATTGAACCATATTTCAGGATATCTCATTGAGTGGAAACAAAAAATGAAAGTTACTTTGGTGATTTTTTTTTTTTTTTTTATAGATCGAACTCCTTGTTTCTTCTTTGAAGGTTATTCTGGTGAATTTCAAGCATAATAAGTCTTTATTTTGTTCCTTTATATGGAAGGAGGAGGCAAATTTGAATTAGGCTTGACAAATTCCACCAGAGATCCATGACAACCCTTTATTGTGGTATATGTGAAAAATATGTCATGTACTCCTATAGTTTATGTACTCCATCCTATAGTTCACTTGAATGCCTATAAATCTATTCTTGCAACCTTTTTCCACAACACAGACTTTCCTGGTGGCATGGCTTCTAACCCCATTACAATTTGGAGGGTGGGAGGTGTCTATTCTGTCCTTAATTTGGTTGATACCTCAACTAAGCAACTGCTCACTTATACTGAAGCCTCAGACAAATTTAGGATTTTAAGACATTACCCCATGGCCTCCTCGCATGCTCAACATTATGTAAGTCATACTATTAGGGCTTGATAAAAGTGGAATTGGATAATTCCTTTGATCTTCTTTTAAAACATCCTCAAGGAATGTGTAGGCTCTCACCATTAATGAAACTGCACCTTCCTAAAGAAGCTAGTATGTCACATTGGTAACAACAATTTTCCTTGCTATCAATTCGTCAATTATTCTTCCCATTCCTCATAATCTCTGTCATAGCTATCTTTCCCCTGGGAGGTCCTATTTGATGGGACTGAGGACTGATTCTCACCAATGTTTACAATGCTTCCATAATAAGGCCAAACTTTTCCTTTGTCTGTGAGATTGCCCCCTGGTCCTTTTTTATTTGGTTTAGGTTTCATAATTCTGTTTAGAACCAGCTGGTGAACCTTAAATGGTTGTATCAGGACTTTTTCCTCATAATCTTAGAATAACCGGTGTTTGTAAAAAAGTTATTATTGGCCATGAGTACAGCCAAAAAAACATCCTCCAAAATTGCATTCAAGGGGAACCCCCTTCCTTTTTTCTTTTCAAGGAAAGGTTGAGGCATGAGTGGATGAGCATGGGCGAAGGAACAACTTCCTTATTTGACAGAGTTTAAAAAATACAGCTTGGTATGAGCTCAGGATGATTAATAATGATCTTCCAGTCTCTCTCAGTCAACTGTTACTTTCACTTAGTTCTTATCAGTGTTCCCCTTCTCCCACTTCCACCATGGGTTCCCCTTGGGCACACTTATATTCTTTATACATCTTAAGGTTTTTGCATTACTCTTCTTACAGTATGTTAGCATAGCTTTCTCTATTGATTGTATATCCTGAACCTTTTTAATGCAATTTTGACATTTACTTCATATGTCATATCCCATCATAAGTTTCCATCTCTTTATTCCAAATTCTGCCATCACAGTGGCTCTGTGTATAGTACGATTAACAATAGTATGTGCTACTAAGGCTGTGCAGGTAAGGCTCCCATAACTAGATATTACTTATTTTGGGCAGCATACTGTGCAGATTAGCTATTGATGTCTGCAACAGTGTGTTCTCTGTTGGACAGGTTTCTACAATGGTAGAAATTGTATACAAAGTATAGCCTTAGGTGTAACTGTACTGAATGCTCATATGCACAGAGTACTCACATGCACATTCTTTGGATTTTCATTTTATTCTCAAGTTAACCTAGGAAAGCTCTAAAATGCATACGCAATATAGAGTGATAGAAGATGCTCCCCATGCACTTATGTGTTGCTTAAATGCATTGTTTTATTAATCCTCTGAGGTCAGCCATGCTCAGTCTTTTTACTGTGAGCTATTAGTGTTTTGCAGGATATCCCCTAAAACCCATTTTTTTTTAAATTGAACCCACAATTGGATGTAACTACAGATGGATGAAATTGATCCCCCCGTATCCTACATAAAAGCAGTCCCAATAGATTTTTATTAAAGAGGTCTACTTAATTGCCAAATTTAACAAGCTTTCGGAATGTGAAGCTTTCTTGGCCACACTAGCTAGCGCCATCTTCAGGTGGGGTTAGCAATTGCACTCTATAGGCTACCATACACAGAGTGGAACCATAGGCTTCATTTGTACGTGCATGTATAGTAGTGATGCCAACTCACGTAGGAGAAGTGAAATGATGGCATAAGTCATCACTTCACTATGAACACACTGCAGAAACGGGTTCCCTGTACCTGTATGTGTATATTGTAACACTTATGGGAAACACAACTTCTTATTGCAGCAAAAGATGTGGTACTTGTGTAGTTTCACGGCGCCAGCATGAAGTAGCCGTGCTGCTTCTGGGTTCTACGCTCGCCACAAACTATGTTAAAAAAAGTAACTTAACTCCATGCCAACATGGATAGTTCATACCTCCACTATCCATGTTGGCATGGAGTTGATTTTAAATAGCGTGGCGAGCGTAGCGAGCCACCGAGCCCGCAGCGTGGGCGAGTGAAGTGAGCCCCGCAAGGGGACTCAGATGCACGGCGCCATACGGGCGCCGTGAAACTACACAAGTACCAAAGATGTTAATATCAGATATTTAATAACTATTCCTCTAAGATCGTTGACACCAATTAGTTAAAATATAAGTGCCCCATGCCTGGTTGTCCACTGCTTAATGAGATAGCTCAGGTGGCAGGTCAGCTTCTATTAGTCTTCAGGACCACAGAGGTTAACTTACTAAGGATCAATTTTGTATTTTGGATGTGATTTTTAGGAGACTTTCAAATAAAATACAAGATTTACTAAAGGCAAATCCCATAGTACTGTAAATCACAAAAAAAAAAACAGACTTTTGACAGCAACAGATCACATTAGATCATTGGACTAAACATTTAATACCTTTCATAGACAGGAATACAAATCCTGGATTTACTAAGTATTGTATTTCAGAATCAGAATCCGCTTTATTGGCCAGGTATACTTGCGTATACTAGGAATTTGATTTGCATTGCTGTGCAACAGCCAGGGTGGGAAAAAGTAAAACAGTGACAGTACAGATGTATATAACACGTACAGATATGCACTAAATGTATCCTGATGAGGGACACGGACATGAGGAACATATATCGACTGAGCTGCGCAGCACCCAGGCAGCCATTCATCGGCGCCACTTGGTGATTGCAACAGCCTGATAGCTAGACAGTAAAACAATGGTAGACAGTAACATATATTTACTGGACTGTACAGCACACAGGCAGCCATTCAGAGGCACCACTGGTGATTGCACAGCCAGATAGGTAGCAGGTAAATTAAAAAATAAAATTGCAGAATGGTATTGCAGAATAGCATCACTTGCGACTCCTGGTGTGGATTTGAGTTGATCTATGGCACAAAAAGGGAGTGTGGCTTTACAGGAGGGGCATGGCTTCCTTCCTTGAACCCATGTTTTTATCATTCTGCGAATCCATGGAATGTGGAGACTGCTGTGGCTGCAGTGCCAGCTTCTACACAGCGACGGTAGCTACCGGTTTCTGCACGTAGTGTTACAGTGCAGAACTTGGCTCCTGTCACTGAGCAGGATCCAAAATTGTGGTGTCACCCCTTTGGTGGGTGATGCTCAGTTGTGTGGCCACTAGCCCCCTAGTGATGACATTGTCAAATGAGTACTGGAATTGTATGTGAAAAAGGCTCCAATTCATCCAGCCGTAATTATGATGCAAATAAAGGAGAGTAAATCACCTACAGCAATATCGCCACATGTCAGATGCAGACCTTTTGGTCATGATGAACACGGTTATGGTATATAATGATCTACAATGTCTAGGTCGACAATCACTAGGCTGACCACCATTGGTGAGTAGATTGACATCTAAGAACAGACCCAACATTGACAGAAGGTTGACACAAACATTAGGTCGACAATGGGAAGGTCGACCATCAAAAGGTCGACACAAGTTTTTCACTTTTTTGTCCTGAATGTTAACACAGTCGATATGGACACACATGGATCTGGGCACAATTGCTAGGTCAACCACCATTGGTCAACAGTGAGTAGGTCGACAGACCCAAGGTCAACTTTGACAGGTCGGCACAAGCATTAGGTCGACAATGGGAAGGTCAACCGTCTAAAAAGGTGGATACAAGTTATTCAAATTTTTGTCTCAAATGTCTTCACATTTGTCATTCACACCGTCTACCTCGCTCTGCTCGTCATACTTTGGGCACTATTTTATAATGTTTGTGTCAACCTTCTGTTAATGTCTTCCTTGGGTCTGTTAACAATCTTAGGTGTTGACCTACTCATTGTTGACCTAATATCGACCTAATGTTTGTGTCAACCTTCTGTCAATGTCAACTTTGGGTCTGTTGACCATTCTTAGTGTTGACCTACTCACTGTTGACCAATGGTGGTCGACCTAGTGATTGCAGACCTAGACATGGTCAGCCCAGGGCCCAGATACCAATGAACACTTATCTAAGGTACTCAGGACCCCATCACCCGATTTAAAGGCCCAATACAAAAGCAATGACCTGATTCCCACTATTCCCACCACCAGTTTCCATGGGTCAGTGGTGGGATTGACCCTGCTTGCTACCAGGGTTAGATTCCCAGATAACACAACCCAGGTAGACACTTCAACACAAAACATGGATTTGGGTTGCCTGGCAATAACCCAAGTTACAAGGGGTAGTAATAAATTTAGCCTAGTCTTGGGAAACTCTTACAATTTTTCTGATTGGATGCAAGATTGGAGAAGCCCCAGCTCATCCAAAGAGCTGACGTTTTTCTCTATTTGGGCTTTTTTCAGCCTAAGTGTGGAGACCCATTTGCTGCAGTATATGTAAGCGCTACTCTCAGATAGCACATATTTCTGTATTGGTATAACTGCATTTATTCCTAATTGTTTCTGCCTGACTTTCAAGAACACAAAAGCTAAACATATACATTTATACCTTTTTTTTTACAAAGGAATGTTTTGTATTACAATCTTTAGATACAATTATACATAGCTAAACACAAACACCCGCAATGAATTACATTTTAAGAATGTTAATATTTGTTACTGTAGGTCTGGATTTCTGACTCTTCAACCTAAGGGTGTACCCTTGAACAATCATTTATTTAAAACTTTTATGTGAGTTCTGGATTTTTTTGGCGCATTGCCACATATTATGTAAAACTGATTTTGTTGGCAAGATATAAAAATACATTCTACCACCATATTCTTTCAGCCTTGCTTTAAATCCTCGTAATGTGATTATAACATAACTACAAAAATAGCCCTACAATTTTACCTACATCAAACACACAATTACATTCCACAGATACCGTTAGCTAAAATCTTAAGTCGTTTAAATTGTTATACATCTGACTAAAATACTAAAATATGCCTGTAAAACCATATATAATGCTTACAATTCAACATATTAATATATTACAGTTCTGTCCGGGTTTTATATTTTTTCCAGTGAACTGAAGGTCATACAAAGAACCATGTTTGGGTGGGTCTAGGTTTTGCCTGTGACTCTCCAACCATGATCTTATCAATAATTCCATTTTATAACATCCCAACCAAGTGCAATGTTGCCAGTTTGGTTAAGAGTATATATTTGTTGTAACGCCAACAATATTCATATTTTAAATATTTGAAAATAGAACATCTCCATGCTCTTCAGAAACAATAATAAGTCAAGAGAGCATCACCCTTTAAAGTTTTGTTTATTTCTGTATAATAAATACGATCTTAAATGTGACCATAAATCTCCATCTAGGTCACAAAATAAAAGTCATATGCAGGCTGAGTATCCCTTATCCGAAATGCTCGGGACCACAAGCATTTTGCATAAGGGATTATTCCAGATTTTGGAATTATTATTTTTTTACATACTCACCTGGTTCTTTGATGTCCACAATGTCCCCTGGCATCCAAGACGACCATGAGTTTAATCTTCAGCAGTGTTTCTGGTCCCAAGGATGCATTGCACATGTCCGCGGATGCGCTGGTGACGTAATCGGTGCACCCGCGCAATGCATTCTTAGGACCAGACCCCACACTATTTTTTTGTCAAAAAAACACTTTTCCACATTTTTTAACACTGGGCCATGCACAGATCTCTATGATCTGTGCAGGGTTCTGGCCAAATCGCATATCAGAACCTGGTCTAATTTTTTTGAGATTTTTAGACACATTTTTCAAATTCGCATCTCATTAAATATGCGAATTGTATACTTTTCAATGTGAAAACATCTGGATGCGAGTTCTGGCGAAAACTAAAAATCGCACTTTTAAAAAGTGCGATTTCGCGGCAAAACCACACTTTTTGTCGATTTTCGCATCTCATTAAATATGCGAATTAGGGAAAAAGTGCGAAAACGGCTGTTTTTGCTATAAAATTCGCCAAAGTCAGATTATCTCATCCCATAGAATGTCACCCAAGGTGTTAGATTCTATTCAAGGTCCTTAATCTTTAGATTTGGAAATAATATGAATCTTTAAAACATAGCAACGTGGGTTCTGTTAAACCTTGTAAAAAATAAAATATAATAAATGAATAATACCTTTTAAACTGGAAGTTTGATTCATAAAAAAAAAAGATATATATATATATATAGGCATTCCGCAATATGCACCCAATATAAAAACCATAAATCATTAAGTATTTATTTGCAGAGGGACAGAAGTCCATGGTGCAGATGTGAAGTAGGCCTCATTATTTTGCATAAATATTACATACAATAAAATATAATACTGATCTTAAAAGTAAACAGAAAAGCAAATTATTAAACTAGTTATTGAACCATTAATTGCTTGTTATTTAAACCAACCTAATACTGGTTAATTAAATTAAATAACTAAAACAAAATTAAATAATATTTTATCAAAAAAT
The DNA here is from genome assembly GCF_055691185.1 of Crinia signifera. NCBI lineage: Eukaryota > Metazoa > Chordata > Amphibia > Anura > Myobatrachidae > Crinia > Crinia signifera. The sequence continues at coordinate 284,619,596 of NC_139221.1, forward strand.
AATCACAAATCCCAATGAAATGTCTGCTTCAGTGTGTACAGATTGTTTCTTTTTCTATACAGTTATTATTTTTATGTATTTATTATTATCATCTTTATATAAGCATTGAAAATCAAGACTGTGTTGAAGTTTAAATGCATAATTATTATAAATATAATAAAAAATAAGTCATGTTGACTGGCAATCCAAAATATATATTATAAAATGTATGTTATACAACCTCACACACACACAATCTGCACCACGGTTTGAGGAACGACCTTGTCCAGGCAGTGGCTGCATGGTATGATGCAACTTCCATTTCCTCACATTGGGGGTTATTCTAGTCCATTCTTTCTGACAAAATCCTTCTTAGATGGACAAAACCATGTGCACTGCGGGTGGGGCAGATGTAACTTGTGCAGAGAGAATTAGATTTGGGTGGGGTTTTTCTTCAAAGTGAGATCTATATTGAAGTGTAAAATCATGCAGTCAGTATTTTTCCTGCACAGAAACAAAATAACTCACCCAAATCTAATTCTCTCTGCACATGTTACATCTGCCCCCCTGCAGTGCACATGGTTTTGTCCATCTAAGAAGGATTTTGTCAGAAAGAATGAACTAGAATAAACCCCATTGTGACCAACAGTGCTCGCTGGGATATCCAAGAACTTGGGTATTATTTTGTGGCCTTTTCTTATTTTGTGTATGTCTATCACTTTTTTTTTTTTATCTCAATTTTTTTTATAAACTGCTCTTTGGTCATCGGTAATGATTTACAGTTAATTAAAAGTCAGTAATTGAAACAATAGCTCTCATCTGTGTAAACTTGGGTCCACGCTGGACAGGAATTGGATACCTGTGCTCATTGTTGGACTGGGGCATGAAGGACCCACCAGGGGAATGCAATAGTAGGAGCCAGTGGCGGCTCCAGAGGTGGGACTGCAGCACAGTTCAAAATTCAAATAGAGAAGAAACACCAACTGCCACTACTTGTCATTCCAAACTGACTCACTGATCTGTTAGTGTATCTCTCCTATTTGAATTGTTAACTGTACTGCAGCCCCTCCTTTGGAGAAACCATTGGTAGAAGCACATGCAGAGAGTGCATGGTCTGGGCCGCTTGCTAAACATATATATATACAGTAACAAATGCTGCTAGTACATGCAGGGTCACCAACAGCACCGCCGAGCTCTGGTTAAAAATGGGGTGTGGCCAATGTCACGTCATGTCTGCTTTCATCAATCTCTATGCGAGCGCAATGCGACTGTGGTCCTAAAAACATTGCAAAGATCCATAAACATTGGCATTTGCCCGCCTCTGAATCAGAGCTTAGCCCGCCTTGTGGTAGCTGTTTTACCATATGGGGAGAGTATCACTAATTTCTACATGCCAGGATCAAAATGCATCTAGTTGGCATTGCATGCAGATGATAAAGGACCCAGCAATAATGTGATACATATTTCTAACCCCCGGGACTGTTGTGGCAACAGTTTCATTTTAAATAGGCAGATTTTTTATAATCACTGTGATATATGTCAATAAAGCATATTTTCCAGTTCCCCACTGCCACCAATGATATATTAAGCCCTAAGCGTAATTCCATCCATCTTCAATTGTTGGGCCTATACCATAACATCACTTACCTGCAGGTAAATGCTTCACCTCCTTACTTTTGTACATTATGACAAATTGGCGTGAACTGGATGGCTTAGGTTAACCCTTTGTGTGCCAAGTGAATTTGTCAAAATAGGTGTGAAAATTGGCAAGAAAATATTTGCACTCCTCATAATGACCCGTAATGTTCACCTTATATAGGAAATATAATCTTTTTTTTACACAAAATGTTTTATTTGAATTTATATAACAAATGTGAGCGACGCCGGCATTTTTCGCGGATATTTTGAGCATCTCTCACAGAGATGTTGGCAATCAAACTGTTAATGTTAATTGTAAAACCATATTTATCTTCTGTGATCATATTCTCCCCCTTCATCTTGGAAGTCTATTTGATATCAGGTGCTTTCCTGTGTTATTCATGCAATTTCCCTAGATCCTCTAGAATCCAAATTCCCTTGTCACTGTGCACGTAACTAGGCGTTCCTCAAAAACGCTCTAGCTGAATTCTTGCCGAAACCCAGAGCGCACAATTTAATCTCTTGTATTTCTCTGGCAGTTTGTAGAATATTTATAGAATATTTAACCTACTCCCAGAGTACAAAGCAAAAGCAGTTCACAGGGACAGTCATAAAACCCACAGCTGTTTTAATTCACACTAAAGTGTTGGCTAAAATTGCAAAGCTCAATACAACACCAGTGTAAAAACGTGCACAGCCCTCATTGGTTTGCTTGCTTGATGTTGCCAGTGTCTGATTGATTGTTGGGGGCAATGTAGACCTTATAAGTCGGGTAGTTTGACGCTGAAAGAGTTAATGGGTGGCCTATACAACAATCATTAAAATCCCCAGTGAACACAAGTAAGAATTTGAAGTCCGCTGCAGATTTCGGCGCTATTGCACACTACAGTACGCCTGCACTGTTGTATTTCTCATGGGCACATGTTTAAGTATATGATATTATTTCTGGGAGTTTGTGCAGGTGGGTTTTTTTTGTGGTGGACTGAGAATTTGCTATGGGCTTGAATGAATGCCTTGTGTCAATGTGGGGCGGGCTTGTATGTGTGTGACTTTCTTCAGGCTTTTCCTAGAAGTATTTAGCGAGTGGATGCTGTTTCATGTACAGCAAGAGATACAAGGACTGACTCGCCCAACTTCTTATTCAGTTACTATAGTACTCGGTGACCCTCATCTACTTCACAAGCAGCCATTTTTTTTTTACATAATAGAAACAGCTGTACACACGTACATGCTAAAAGGGACACATTAAAATGGCTGCAAAGGAACTGGAGAGAAATAGACAGACAGATATGTTTACAGCCTGTGTAAACACAATGAGACATTCACTTAACCACAACATCATGCACTAAAATAATACAGGCTCCATGGGCACGAGAGCCTCAGATGGTTTTGTTTGCAAACCATCAGGGCCAGCGCCACCACTAGGCAGCTTTAGGCTTTTGCGTAGGGCGCTGGCCACTGGAGGGCGGCAGTTTGGAGGAGCAAGGTCCCCCCCCGGATGGGGGTGAGCGGAGGGGAATTCTCCCACCCCCCTGGCTATATGCAGCAGGGGGGTCCGGGCTGTCCTGCGGCGCAAGCCGCGGTCAGAGGGGTCCCTGCGGCGCTATCCGGCGGGGTCCGTAGGCGGGTCCACACGGTATGACGGGTACCTGCGGCGCCCCCACCGCCCACAGCAACTTACAGAGCCCCGTCTGGTGCCACCAAATGGCCAGAAGAGATGGAGCTGCCCGCTGTACCGCCCAGCTGGAGTGAAGTGCTGTCCATCATCATCCGCCAGGCGGTGGCGTGGGAAGCGCTTCTGAGTTTAAAAACACTTGCCGCACGCTGATTGGCTGAGATTCAGCCAATCCGCATGCGACCAGTGTTTTCAAAATCAGAAGCGGAAGCGGCTCCCTCTCTTCTGGCCGGATGGAGGCACCCATAAGTTGGTGTGGGTGCCGCAGGTACCCCTCAGACCGCGCGGAACCCCCTGCTGCATATAGCCCCCCACCCAGCAGCGGGTGGGCACCGGGGCACCCTCGCCTGGCCCTCCCCCGTCGCCTGGGGTGCTCCGGTGCCTTGCACCTGCCCTGCAAACCATAGATGTGCAGATAAAAAAAAATGAGCAAGCCCTATCCACAATCAGGGCAGTCAAGACATATCATGGGCCTGGGTATAGGGACGCTGCCAATACCTTTGAGGTGTGGCAACAACCGCTCTCAAACAATTTTAAACAAAACACTTAGCAGCTGACTGTTATCCTCCTAAATCTCAAAACCACCATGTAATGGCAATAACACTATTATCTCCAGAAATCATTGTGCAAAACCAGGGATGGGGAACCTTTGGCCCTCCAGCTGTTATTGAATTGCACATCCCAGCATGCCCTGCTACAGTTTTGCTATTTGGTCATACTAAAACTGTTGCACAACATGCTTTAATGTGTAGTTCCACAACAGCTGGAGGGCCAAAGGTTCCCCATCCCTGTGCTAAACCATCGAAATTCAATAACCAACCCTAACTACGGGTGTTCCCACAGCCAGAACTGCCAGAATGTCTCTGGCCACAATAGCTGCTGCTGCTGAATACTTGACAAGGGTAAGCTGTCTCAGCTGGGTCTGTTGCGGGGCCTACCAAAGTGGTGCTTACTGCAACTGAGCCATAGCCTCACCTGGTGTGTTTTCTTCCAGGATGTCATGGAATAAAAATAGCTGCATGCTGGTCCCTTCTCTGCTTGGTGATATCTTGGGTTCGGTGCTTCTCAGCATCCTGGTGAGCCATGCTTCATTGTGGTGGCACAGAGTCAACTCTAGGCATATGCATTATACAGTAGGTAAATGTTTAGGTGTATCTGAAATGCTTAGGCGCATCTCAAGCCTAAAGCTGGGTAAACAAAAAAATAAATTTCAGACAAATTGTCATTTGAGCCGAATCAAAATGACAAATCGTCCACATCGTAAAGTGTGTATGCACTTTTGCACACTCCCGTGTGTCCTTCCTCACATCATCACATCTGTTTGAAGTGCATGCAGGTCTGATAATATTATTAATAATTTTGAGCAAATTGTCTAGTGTGTTCATCCTAGTACCAACTAGAGATGAGCGGGTTCGGATCCTAGAGATCCGAACCCCCAAGGACTTACCTGATCCGAGGCCGGATCCAGGGAGTTCGATGGTCGCCGCCATCTTCCCGGGTCCAAAACGAGGGTGAAACGTCATCACCCTGTGTCGGATTCGGATCGCTATATAAGATCCGGCTCCGGCGCCATCTTCATTCTGGAAGTGGAAGTCAGACAGCACGGATGTGTCCGTGCTGTCTGCACAGGGAAAAAACTTAAGGCGTGTATGGGCAAATCATGTCACTTCTGTACTTGTGTCTGTTATGCCAGGGGACTTTCTGGTAAATTAGTAGTGACACACACAGGTCTCGGAGATCTGATTATTGTATTAGCTTTCTGAAATGTGATTTCTTATCCTGCCGCTGCGTGCCCTACTTTGCATCTCATTGCCCCTTAGGGAAAACACCAGCAAAACTGATTATAGTAGCTTTTTCTTTTTTTTTTATTTCACTCCAGTTATCTTAATCTAAATACATAAAAAATGAAAAACAAAGTATTTAATTTCCCTTTGTTAGAATGATAAACAAGCTGGTTCTTTGTGGATCCCTTATTTGCAGTTTTTCTTGTTAGAATCCAGGTATTTACATGTGTGCTGTATTTGTCCAGGGGTGCCCACATGTGTGCTGTATCAGTCCAGGGGAGCCCGCATGTGTGCCATATAATTCCATGGGTGCCCCCATGTGTCCTGTATCAGTCCTGGGGTGCCCGCATGTGTGCCATATAATTCCAGGGGTGCCCCATGTGTCCCATATCAGACTAGGGGAGCTGCCCTTTTTTTAATGAAAATAAAATTAAGGTTTTTGTTTTTTTTACTGCAAGGGCTGTTAAATGCGCTGTAGTCCAGGGGTGAGCTAAGAGTGCTGTATAATTCATGGGGTGTTGCTAAGTAAGGTGTGCTGCTCTTTTTTATAATTAAAATAATACAAATTTTTATTTTTACTGCAGGAATTTGTCTGCCGTATATATCCATGCCTGCCGCCATGTGTGCCCTAACAGTCCAGGGGTGCCACCATCTGTGCCGTATAATTCCATGTGTGCTGTATCAGGTCAGGGGTGCCACCATCTGTGCCGTATAATTCCTGGGGTAAGCCAAGTCTGACGTATAATTCATGGGGTGCTGCCAAGTGTGCTGTATTAGTCCAGGGATGATGCTAAGTGTGCCGTATCAGTCCAGGGGTGATGCTAGGTGTGCCGTATCAGACTAGGGGGATGCTAGGTGTGCCATATCAGTCCAGGGGTGATGCTAAATGTGCCATATCAGTCCAGGGGTAATTCTAGGTGTGCAGTATCAGCCTAGAGGGGATGCTAAGTGTGCCATATCAGGCTAGTGTTTGTGCCGCACACTTGTGTGGCTTATCATAGTTATCCAGCTACCTCGGTGCAACCTTTTGCCCTAAAAACAATATTGTAAGGTGTGAGCTGTTCAGAATAGACTGGAAATGAGTGGAAATGAATGTTATTGAGGTTAATATAGCGTAATAAAAAACAAAATTCTGCGATTTTAGCAGTTTTTATGCTTTTTTAACAAAAAATCAGAACCCAAAACCCAAAAAATCCAAACACAAAACACTTAGGAGGTGTTTTGCCAAAACCCATTAGAACCCAAAACCTCAAGGTAATCAGAACCCAAAACCCGAAAAGTGGCCGGTGCACATCTCTAGTACCAACATATACTGTATACTTGATATACAGTATTGTTAACGACCAAATGACAAAACAACACACAATATATCATTCGGTCATTTGAAAGATTGCACAGTGTGTATATAGTTTTGTTCTGGAGTTCCAGTGAAATTGAGATGTTCATTGCATTGTTTGCACATTATCTAGTGTATACCAAGCTAAAGACCAGTAATGGATAGGGGCAGAGGACGTTCCACTGCTTATCCCAGGCTTGCTGCCAGGCCAGCTCACTCACACTGCTTGCCGGGCTGGATAGTGGGTACTGCATTCTTTATTACAATTAAAATTGCTGTGGGAGGGCTGCTACAGGCAGGGCCGGCTCTACCATTAGGCAGCTGCCTAGGGTGCCAGGATATGGGGGGGGGGGCACCACCAAGTTTGCCAATCAAAAAAATCAAGGATGTCTTTGAGGATATTTGTTGTACTTAATGCAGTTATCTGCTGTGGAACTTCTAAGACCTCACCTCCATACTTTCCCTTGAGGCATGCTTCCCTACTTTGCTGCCCCCTCCTCCTTGTACTCTATTGTGGATGGCAAAGGGGGGCCTCCAGGGGACTTGGCCACTTTCCCGGGGTGCTGGGTGGACCACCCATTTTTTGGGTGCCTCCCTGCTATTCTGGAATGTTAGGCAAGTACCTTAAGCGGTTGGTATTGGTGGCAGTATTGGGGTGGAAGGGCGCAGTAGGCTAAAGTTTTTCTTAGGGTGCTGAGAAGCCTTACACCTGCCCTGGCTACAGGCAACTAAAGGGAACTTAGTCCTGGCATCTAAGTGAAGTGGTTGTGCCTCCCCAGCAGCCTGGACCTTCAGGCAGGCTTCAGCCCATGCACTTTATAACATCATCCCCCTTCTTTCTGCACACTTGGTTTCGCTCACACTAACATGCATACCTGCAATGAATTCCAGGCAACTTCCAATGCATATAGAGATATGTCCCTTTTTGTTGTGTACTGAGATGGACAGCTTCATTAGAATAGGAGCAATTGTGTGCATGCCGGCTACTATTCAGTTAAATGGGATCTGTCAGTGATGCAGCATGCCACGATGCACACACACTGCGATCACGCTACAATACTGTAAAAATGTATTAGGCAGGTGTAGAAAAAGTTCTGCAAAGTAACAATGCTTTAAAAAATAGAAGTGTTTATTTTTATAAATTAACAAAATGCAAAGAGAATGAACAGAAGAGCTATGTACACTAAATCAATATTTGGAGTAACCACCCTTTGCATTCAAAACAGCATTCATTTTACTAGGTACACTTACACAAAGGGCAGTATTCAATGAGAATATTCTCCGTGCATGGCTAGAGTTTTTTTTCTCTCGCCATGCACTCGCCGTGTTTTTGCAGAGATTCTCCATGTTTGGAGATTCTCCGCCACGGGACTTTAGAGAGTATTCAATGTGACTGAGACTCGCCGCCCCTCGCGGCGAGTCTCAGCCAATCCAGCGTATAAGGGGACGCTGCAGGGAACCTGAGGACGGCGGCAGGCAGGGAGATGGAAGTCTCCCTGCCTTCCCCAGAACGTATGTATGCAAAGGCTGCCCCCCGGGAGAGCCAACAGGGGACGAGGTATTCACTGCACCCGATCAGGCATATGTAATGATCGGGTGCAGTGAATATATGAATATATAATGAGCGGCTCTCGGCTCCCGGCCCCCTGCTGGCTGCTATGTGTAAAAAAAAAATAGTTTTTTAATTAAATAAATATTCATGTGCTATAAGCACATGAATAAAAATAGCATGCCCTTTCACAGAATAAAATTCCTGATTTTTTTACACCAAAATTAAAACAAAAAACCTTTTATTTTAAAAGTTCACGTTCCACTTCTCCATGAAAAGATGGAGAATTGCTACACGGAGGGACACGGCGAAAATCACTTAGAAAGACGTTGAGAAGTACACGTTGAATTGGGTTGTTCGCTTTTTAAGGCCAAAATTCTCCGTCCAGCGCTAGAAAAGCACAAACTCTCCATAAAACACGGCAAATTTTTCTCATTGAATACTGCCCTCAGTCAGGGTGTTTGTAGGAATATAGGCAGGTGTATGATTAACCAATCCTACCAAACAGGTGATAATCATCATTTTCAGATGTGGGTTGAAACACAGCCATTAACTGAAATGAAGGAGGCTTAAAACTGAGTGATGAACATCCAAACTCTGCTACAAAGTTGAGGTTTTGGAAGACAGTTTCATGTCAATGGTCATACACCATGGCATAACTGAGCACAACAACAAGAAAGAAGGTGGTTATACTGCATCAGCAAGGTCTCTCCCAGGCAAAGATATCAAAGGAGACTAGGGTTTCAAGATGTGCTACACAAAGATGTGATGTTGAGGACCATAGATGCAGTGGTCACCCATGGAAACTTATTGCATCAGGTAAAATGCACATTGGTCTTACTCAGCTAAGCACAAAAACAGAGAACCTGGGGTAAAATTGTTGTCTGTGATTGAAAGAAGTGTGTATGCCAAAGAGCTGGAGAAAATTGGTGTCTGCAGGCAACAGTGAAGCATGGCATGGTTAATGATGTACTCAATGTGAAGAAATACAGACAGGTACTGTACTTATCCATCATGCAATACCATCAGGGAGGCATCTGATTGGCTCCAAACATATTCTGAGGCAATACAATGATCCCAAATATACAGCCAATGTTATTAATAACTATTTTCAGTGTAAAGAAGTCCTGGAAGTGATGATATGGACCTCAAGAAGCATGATCTTAAAATTATGGTTTATCTGGGATAACATAAAGAGTCAGAAGGATTTAAGCAAGCCTATATCCACAGAAGATATTTGGAAAGTTTGCCAAGATGTTTGGAACAACTTCCCTACCAAATTCCTTCAAAAACTGTGTGCAAGTGTACCTAGAAGAGTTGATGCTGTGATTTGATTTAGATTTCTCTAAACCTCCCAATGCTATTACCAGAAATGAAGCTCTTGTTAAATAATGAATACATTAATTTTGTTGAACATGTCATATTGATCAATTTAGGCCTTGAACAGGCCTTGGAGAGAGATAAAAAGGATAGAGATAAAGTACCTGCCAATCAGCTCCTAACTGTCATGTTACCTGCTGTGTTTTGAAAATGACAGTTAGAAACTGATTGGCTGGTATCTCTCTCAGCTTGATCACTTTCCAAGGCTTAGTACATTTCCTCCATATACCCCACAGTGTCACTCTTTTACTGAGAAACTTGGACAGAGTACACACCTACAGATTTATCTACCCAATCTGTCTGGGAACAAAAACCTGGAATTGTATGGGAACAAGGGACAAGCAAACATTTGCTCCAAATGCAGGAAAACAGGAAAGAAAATGCTTAGGTACATTTTTTTTTTTTTATATCAGATTGATTTAAACCAGGGGTGGCCAAATCGGTCCTCGAGATAAACGGTCCACGTTTTCCAGGTTACCTAGCTGGTGCACAGCTGTAGTCATTACTAACTGTCACATTTTAAAACATGCTGCATTCATTCCTACTATAGATCCACAGGTTGCCTGGAAAACATAAACCACTGGTAGATCTTGAGGACAGGTTTGGCCACCCAACAGTTAAACAGTTTGTCTGACTGACCATTGTCTGTTTTCCAGCATTTGGGAGCACTTTTGGTACTTGTTTCCTAGCACGGCCACAAATCTTATGGATCGTGTACCTTTAGTTAAGGTACACGATCCATAAGATGGACCCGATTTCCTTTGAAATCAGGTCCATTTGGCCGGCTAGGATAAAATATCGGGGGCATCGCGTCGGTCGGGACCGGTAACAATGGTCCCGACGCGACCGACGCGATGCCCGCGATTTCCCCATAGGCTTCAATGTTAAAAAATATTTTAACATTGAAATCGTGTCGGGAAAGGAAAAATATCGGGGGCATCGCGTCGGTCGGGACCATTAACAATGGTCACGACGCGATGCCCCCGATTTTTCCATCGGGTTCAATGTTAAAATATTTTTTGACATTGAAATAGTGAAAAAATGTGAAAAATGTGAAATGGGCCAATATGACCCATTTCACATTATAGATGTCCCCGTCGTCACCCCACGATAGACGCCAACCCGAAGCGTGGCGAGCGCAGCGAGCCCGCGAGGGGCGGCGGTGCGCGTCCTCCGACCTTTTCATTCCCCTACTATCCACGTCGGCGTGGAGTTGAGAATAGAATAGTGTGGCGAGCGCAGCGAGCCACCGAGGCCGAAGCGTGGCGAGCGCAGCGAGCCCCGCGAGGGGACGCGGATACCTTCACAGTTATACGCTCGCCACACTATTCTATTCTCAACTCCACGCCGACGTGGATAGTAGGGGAATGAAAAGGTCGGAGGACGCGCACCGCCGCCCCTCGCGGGCTCGCTGCGCTCGCCACGCTTCGGGTTGGCGTCTATCGTGGGGTGCGGTGTACGCCGTTAAATTTGGGGGGGTTGGGAATATTTTTACATTGGATACAATGTAAAATCGGGTCCCAGGGACCCGATTTACATTTCATAAAAAAAAAAAATCGGGTCCAAAATTGGTCGGTCGCGACGATCGCATCGCATGCGACCAAATCGCATGCGATGCGATCGACCCGATTTTTCCGACACGACCACCCCGATGTAAATCGGTGTGGCCGTGCTAGGAAACAAGTACTGCACTTTTTTTATTGTCCTTTGCTCCCACACATTTCCATGTTTTTGTTCCCACCAGATAGATTGGACAGATAAGTCTGTAGGTGTGTACACACATTAAGAATCATATACTTTCAATTAGGATTGGCATCACATGGAAAAGAATCACAATGTCTAAAGTGTGATTGATATTATCCATAGATTCTCTAAATAAGAATGGGATTTCAATACAGTGAAATATGTGCGTATTTCATGTGTTTGATGTGTTTATACAACATAAATGCATTTTGTGTTCACAAATGAGTCCTGTCCTCAAAATACCTCATTGAAAGATAAAAATATTCCGAAAAATGGAATAATCCATTATCTAAAATACTTCTGAGCATTTTGAATAAGGGATACTCAACCTTTAATTATGTTGTACAGTCTTCAAAATTACACAAAAATCTGGTTGGTTGCTTTGAGGGAAAACTCCACATTTTCTCTTTAGAAGATTTGTTAAATCTCCCTCTTCTTTATTAATAAAGCATTACAAATCATCCTATTACCATCCTGGGTATGTGTTTTAATAAGGAAAAATAGTTTTACGTTATATGATTCGGCCTGGTCCCAATTCTAGCTAGTTATTGATAGTTATTAAATGCGCGCATCACTGGGGGAAAGCCTTGCTATGTATTCTCATTAAGAATATGATAAGAACATTGTCACACAAGAGGAATGACACACATAACAGATAGATATTACATTTGCTAATGGTCTGGAAAAACAGGGATACGTTATACAAAAGAATGGGGTCAAAAATAGGACAAATGCTACAAGAGAATTAAAAGACATTAAAAATAATGCAACACTGCCTTGTGCACATATGTAGAGCAATACCGTGGGAATATGGGATATAGCTGTGATCTTAGCAGGAATTGTATATGTCTAGATATAGTAAAATAGCAATATAATGCTGTCTTCTCGCATGTCTGTATTACAGGCGCTGGTTTCTTTTATTAAAAGTTATTTGGAGAGAAGTAAAAAGGTTACGTTGGCCCCAGCATTGTTGGAAGTGGAGGAGGGACATTTGCACGTGTTGAAGGCAGGCACCCAAAAATAGGGGGTGTGTTCTTACAGCCAACGGGCATGGTCTATGATTGTGGTTCTCTGGTGAGGCCACACCCCTGTTTTCACCACTGTAAGGGCATGGTCAACACTCTGAGAGTTGCTGGCCATGCCCCCAGTCTATCTGTCTCAGTGAATAGATGCTGTACACATGTGGATAGCAGGGGAGACTCCTAACATTCCCCACACATATACGCAGGCTCCGGGTGTGACATGGGACAGATTCCCCCCCCCCCCCCCCCCCGAAAAAAAAAAAAACAGAACGGTACTCTTTACCTAGAAGGGCTCCCACGATTTTGATCTTGGGCATCGTAAGGTAAAAAAATTGCGTCGGTCGCATCGCATGCGATGCGACCGACGCGGTTACCGCGATTTCCCATAGGGAACAATGTTAAATGTCCCAATTGACCCGATTTTCCATAGGGAACAATGTTAAATGGCCCACAAAGGCCAAATAGGCACCTTGAAGTGTGAAATGGCCCCCCAATTGTTAACGCCACCCCACGATCAACGTCAACCTGAAGCGTGGCGAGCGCAACGAGCCCGCGAGGGGCGGCGGTACGCGTCCTCCGACCTTTTCATACCCCCCTATCCACGTCGGCGTGGAGTTGAAAATAGAAAGTGTGGCGAGCGCAGCGCGCCACCGAGCCCGAAGCGTGGCGAGCGCAGCGAGCCCCGCGAGGGGACGCGGACACCTTTACAGGTATACGCGTCCCCTCGCGGGCTTCACAGGTGTCCGCGTCCGCTCGCCACGCTTCGGGCTCGGTGGCTCGCTGCACTCGCCACACTTTCTATTCTCAACTCCACGCCGACGTGGATAGTGGGGGTATGAAAAGGTCGTAGGCCGCGTACCGCCGCCCCTCGCGGGCTCGCCACGCTTCGGGTTCACGTTAATCGTGGGGTGGCATTAACAATTGGAGGGGCCATTTCACACTTCAAGGTGGCTATTTGGCCTCTGTGGGCCTTTTAACATTGTTCCCTATGGAAAATCGGGTCAATTGGGACATTTAACATTGTTCCCTATGGGAAATCGCGGTAATCGCGTCGGTCGCATCGCATGCGATTTTTTGGTACATGCGATGGCCGCGATGGGCGCCCTTCTAGGTAAAGAGTACCAACAGAACTGTCCCGCAGTATTTGGGAGGTGGAAACCTGCCTTTTTCCGGGTGTGTCAGAAAAACCACAGGCCTCCCCAAGTGTCTTTGTGGAGGATCTGTGATGTCAGCTATGACCACTTTCACCCAGTCACAGATTAGTGTAAAGGTCTGAGATACCAACAACTACACAGACTGTAAAACATTTTCAATGGCTCGACAATTCTCTCACAATGTAGCAAGGCGCATTTTCTCTTTTCATTGTGTTGACGCGTTCAGCATAATGCATATAGGCATTTTGAATGTGTCGGTCGATAGTGGTCTGTATTTTGACTGTTGGTATTTGGACTGTCAGTAAATTGACTGCATACCTTAAGGCCCCCATACACTATACGATTTGGGCACGATTTCACCCGATTCGGATGAATCGGGCCATGAAATCGGCCCAAATCGCATGGTTTGACAGCCCCCCCGATCCGATGCGCGGTCCCGTGCGCATCGGATCGGAGTCGGGCAGTCGGACCGGCTGCACATAAGATTTCCTAAATCTTATGTGCAGCCTCCGGGCGGGGGACGCCAGAGCCAGGCAGGGGGAGAGCGGGCAGCGTCAGCGGTGACAGACGCTGGGGAGGGCGATGCTGGAGAGCCGGGCTGGGGACACAGGCAGCAGCGGGCGGGGGTGGACGCCGGTGAACGGAGCTGGCCGGGCGCAGCATGACCGGGGACGGGGAGAACGCTGCAAGAAAAAAAAACAAAACATTACAAATGAATTGGAAGCCAGTGATTGGCTGAGAGAGCTCTCTCAGCCAATCAGCAATTGGCTGAGAGCTCTCTCAGCCAATCACTGGCTTCCAATTCATTTGTAATGTTTTGTTTTTTTTCTTGCAGCGTTCTCCCCGTCCCCGGTCATGCTGCGCCCGGCCAGCTCCGTTCACCGGCGTCCACCCCCGCCCGCTGCTGCCTGTGTCCCCAGCCCGGCTCTCCAGCGCCCCCCCCCCCCACCGCCCCCCCCCCACCGCTCGCTGCCTATTTGACAGCTACAATGCCCGGCTCCCCCCCTGTTGCTCCCCAGTGTCCCTCACCCCGCTCTCCCCCTGCAGCTCCCCGGGAGTTTTATATGATAAATCGCATGGCGATTTATCATATGCACAACTTGGCACATCAAGTGCCTTATCATGATGGAAACCTCCCGGGGAGCTGCCGGGGAAATCGGGTCCGACTTGTCCCTAGGACAAGTCGGGCTAATGTATGGGGGGCCTTAGTGTATGGGTTCTATATGCCTACAGTGTGCCAGATGGGAGGCTGAGCTCATAGCTGCCTATCTTCTGGTTACTTCCTGACCAGTGCAGAGGGATTTTGAGTATAAGAATAATCAATGTAATTGGCAAAACCATTGTTTGTGGCTTCAAATCATAAAATCATTGGGTAAACAGAAGCAAATAGTGTCCCTCACTACATAATTAGACCTAAAGATGAAGGAAAGTATAAGAACATGAAGACATGCCTTGACACTGGAGGGAGGGAGGTTCAGGGGATATCTGAGGGAAATCTACTTCACAGAAAGGGTAGTGGATAAGTGGAACAGCCTCCCATAAGAGGTGGTAGAGGCTAAGACAGCAGAACAATTTAAACATGCATGGGAAACAGTGGCATAAGTTTGTCCCAGTTGCCCGGAGGCAAGATAAATATGGGTGCCTCCCCCCCCCCACACAAACACATAGCACCTTATTTAAATATATGCTTGCATGTATGTATTTATTTACAGTTTTTATATAGCGCAGCAGATTACGTTGCACTTTACAATAGTAGACAGTGATAAAACAAACTGGGTAACAACAGACAGATTTGGGGGTTAGAGGGCCCTGCTGCAAGCTTACAATCTATAGGTATGTGTGTATGTTATGTATATTTTGTTTAAAATAAAGAGGTACTTGTTTCCTAGCACGGCCACACCGATCATGAACGTGGGCATCGTTAGTAAAAATCGGGGGCATCGCGGCCATCACATGCACTAAAAAATCGGGTGCGATGGTACCGACGCGATGCCCGCGATTTCCCATTGGGAACGATGTTAAATGCCTCAATTTACCCGCGATGCCCCCGATTTCCCATAGGAAACAATGTTAAATGCCTCAATTTACCCAAATCATCATATGGTAAATGGGCCAGAAACCCCCCAAAACACCCCTGAACAGTGAAATGTCCCCCGAAAAGTAGTTTACGCCACCCCACGATCAACGTGAACCCGAAGCGTGGCGAGCGCAGCGAGCCCGCGAGGGGCGGCGGTACGCGTCCTCCGACCTTTTCATACCCCCACTATCCACGTCGGCGTGGAGCTGAGAATAGAATAGTGTGGCGAGCGCAGCGAGCCACCAAGCCCGAAGCTTGGCGAGCGGACGAGGATACCTGTGAAGCCCGCAAAGGGACGCGTTTAACTGTGAAGGTATCCGCGTCCCCTCGCGGGGCGCGCTGCGCTCGCCACACTTCGGGCTCGGTGGCTCGCTGCGCTCGCCACACTATTCTATTCTCAACTCCACGCCGACGTGGATAGTGGGGGTATGAAAAGGTCGGAGGACGCGTACCGCTCGCCACGCTTCGGGTTCACGTTGATCGTGCGGTGGCGTAAAATACTTTCGGGGGGACATTTCACAGTTCATGGGTGTTTTGGGGGGTTTCTGGGCCATTTACCATTGTTCCCTATGATGATTTGGTGAAATTGAGGCATTTAACATTGTTTCCTATGTGAAATCGGGGGCATCGCGGGTAAATGGAGGCATTTAACATTGTTTCCTATGGGAAATCGGGGGCATCGCGTCTGGACCATTTAAGCCTTTTTTAGCAGCCTGCGACGCGACGGACGCGATTTTGACTTTTTTCAATGCATTTCAATGGGAAAATCGGGGGCATCGCGTCGGTCGCGTCGCAGACCACTAAAAATTACACCCGATGCCCGCGATTGTGGCCGTGCTAGGAAACAAGTACCAATAAAGATACTGTGACATCTATGGTCCTCTTAGGAAGGGGAATCAGCCACAGAAGTGATATCAACGGCTTTCAGTGAACTGATTCCAACTTGCAGAGGAGGAGAGGTGCCCCCTTGGGAGCAGGAGCGCGGCGGCAGATGACTCCATTGCCTCCCAGAGTTACGCCTCTGACGGGAAAGATAAAAGGTTGTCCTTACAAAGAAATAAGGACCAAATAAGATTTAAGGGTAACAATATGGTTAGAAATGGGACAGCCGTCAATTTCTATACTGCAGAAACACCACTTATTTAATTTCTCAAAGAAATGTTTGGCCTAGTGGTGCCGTGAATAAAATTCTGATACTATAGGGTGCCTAGATTAAAATAAAAATTGGGAACCACTGGCATAGGTCATAGGTGGAGACTCCCATTATGGTCCGAATATCTGGTCCGCCTCCCCTGCCTGGTCTGCAGTATAAATCTAGCTTGGCTATGACGTCACAGTGGGACCTACACACGGAGCGATCCATGCTAAATTTCTAAGTGATCTAGGGCCAGATTCTCTAAACTTCAAATGTGATAAAATGGAGAGATAAATAGCCAGCCAATCAGCTCCTACCTGCCATTTCACAGACTGTGTTTGAAAAATGTCAGACAGGAGCTGATTGGCTGGCTGTTTATCACTCTCCATTTTATCGCTTTTGAAGCTTAGAGAATCTGGCCCCCTGTCCTATCAATTAGAAATAAGGTTACAATCACACTTGCCTACCTGACCCTCTCCATGAGGGAGAACATGCTCTGTTCCTGGACTTCCCTGGTAATGATTTATCAGTAGAATCCAGGGGAGCAGTGACACTTTACATTGACTTTCAAAAGTGACTTTCAAGTCACTTACATATGCGTGCACGCTGGCACGGATATGGGTGGGCAGCTGACATCCGGTGATGTCAGCTGCCCGCCCGCCCACCGCACCCGCGTCACTGTCTCATTACCATGAAAATGCCCAGCGTTCTCATGGGAACGCCCATGGAACGCTGGGCGTTCCCATATGGTAATGGGGCAGCCCGGTGCCCCCGCCTATCTCTGCCCCCCCCCCACACGCCATAACGGGTGTGTGCACTCAGTGAACTGAAAGTGTGCCGTGGGTGCATGCACCCTACGTCTGCACATGCGCAGAAACGCACATGCGCAGACGCGCACCATCGGACCTCCGTGTGAATGCACAGAGGACTGAATGGATTAGAATAACCCCCTTTATTCTTCTCTAACACCCACAATAATAGGATTTTCTGCTTAATCTACATGACAAGCAGCCCCTTCTCTCTGCTGGTATGGGGTGATGTTTGCACACAGGATCTTCAGGAGAAAACTGCTAAAAGCTATTCTCACCTTTGGAAGATAATTAGTTTTTTGTGAGGCAGCCTGCAGTGCACTTAATTGGTGCTCTGTAGTGTCTGCTATACAAGATGGAAAACCAGAAGCAGCACCCTGCACAGATCAAAGAACGGACCTGGCACATGTACACACACACACACACACACTTAGAAGAGTGTGGTAATATGAACCCTAGGCAAAAAAAACGGACAAAAGAAAACATCTACCTCAATGTAAATGATAAAAAATGTATCAAAGACACAGGGCTGAGAAAATATGATGTGTGGCTCAACTTACCTCTAGGGGTAAATTGACCAACTGACTTTTTCATTTTTAAATACAATTGGGCAGTACCGATGGTGTAATGGTTAGCATTGCTGCCTCACAGCACTGAGGTCATGTGTTCGATTCCCACCATAGCTCTAACTGTGTGGAGTTTGTATATTCTCCCCGTACTTGCGTGGGTTTCCTCCGGGTAGTCCGGTTTACTCCCACAATCCAAAAATATATTGGTAGGTAAATTGGCTCCCAACAAATTAACCCTAGAATGTCTGTGTGTGTACATGTGGTAGGGAATATAGATTGTAAGCTCCACTGGGGCAGGGACTGATGTGAATGTTCAACTATTCTTTGTACAGGGCTGCGGAATATGTGTGCGCTATATAAGAAAATTTTGATAAATAAATAAATGAGAAAAAAAATAATAATGCATTTTCCTTTTAATAATAGACTTTCTTAAAGGCAATTTGAAACACTATAAAAGCAAATAATAAAGTTTATTATTTCAACAATGAACAATTTTCAATCATTCTCTGTTTAGCATTTCAATGACTATTCAACATTCCACCCATGATAGTTGCAGGGAAATACCAAGTGTTACCCCCTTCCTGCAAATTCCTTCAGTCTTATCAGGTCTCTTCGGCAAATCACTTTAGGGGTGATTTATCAAAACTTGGAAATAGATAAAGCTTCTAACTGCCATGTTATGGGCCATTCTGACAAATGACAGCAAGGAGCTGATTGGTTTGCTATTTATCTCTCTGCAATTTATCACGCTGTAAGCTTTGAAACATCTCTCGCTATGTGGCAAAAATGCCAAATTATCTTACTTCAATGCAAAAGTATCAGTGCTCCCCTGGATTCTTCTGATAAATCTTGCACTCACTTTGTCGTCCTTAATTTCAAACTGACTCAATTTACCACAGCCAACATTTTTTACTAATTTAAAAAAAATGAATCTAATAAACAATATACATTAAACATCGTCACTCAACATTCTTAGTTTTGGGGTGCCCTATGGCTTGTGACCACATTGTTTAAACAGATGTGGTCACAAGCCATAGCCCCCCAAAACTAGGAAAGATGAGTGCTAATGTTTAGTGTATATTGTTTATTAGATTCATTTTCTTAATTAGTCTTATTGTGGTCACATTCTCTCATGCACCCTGTTTAAACCTATACTTCATAGCTCATGTTAACCACTTCCATAGATGATTAGTGACAGGTGTGTTGGTAACTGCTCACCTTTAAAACCATAGTCTGCTGTGAGCTTTAGACCAGATAGCATGCCTGGAATCAAACATTAATGTGATAGCTATGTGTATTGTAATCATTTTGAGCAATAGTGTTAGGACCTGCAGAAAAGTGGGGTCCTGTGAAGGGGCTGCAGGCTTAAATGCATTGATCAATTCAAGAACAATTTATTAATTGATTAATTTACTATTTATTTATTAGCATATAGATTCCACAGCGCTTTACAGAGAATATTTGAACAATCACATCACTCCCTGCCCCAGTGGAGCTTACAATCTATATTCCATACCACATGTCACACAGACATACTAGGGTTAATTTTGTTGGGAGCCAATTAGCCTACCAGTATATTTTTGGATTGTGGGAGGAAACAGGAGTACCCGGAGAAAACCCATGCAAGTACGGGGAGAATATACAAACTCTGCACAGTTAGAGCCAAGATGGGAATCAAACCCATGACTTCAGCACTGTGAGCTAGTAATGCTAACCATTACACCATCCGTAATATCAGTTCATTTAGTGAATGCAGAGCCCCTACAATTTCTCTCTCTCTCTCTCTCTCTCTCTCTCTCTCTCTCTCTCTCTCTCTCTCTCTCTCTCTCTCTCTCTCTCTCTCTCTCTCTCTCTCTCTCTCTCTGCGAGATGTACTAAGCCTTGAAAAGTGTTAAATTGGAGAATTTTTTCAAACACAGCCTGGAGTACGGCAGTTAAGAGCTGATTGGCTGGTGGTTTATCACTTTCCATTTTATCACATTTGAAGCTTAGTACATCTGGCCCCTACTCTCTCTCTCTCTCTCTCTCTCTCTCTCTCTCTCTCTCTCTCTCTCTCTCTATCTATCTATCTATCTATCTATATATATATATATATATATATACATATATATATATATATATACATATACACATATATATATATATATATATATATATATATATATATATATACATACAAATACAAAATATATTCACAAAGAAGCACAGTGTAGATGGATTTTTTCATACATACAGATAAAAAATATATTCACAAAGAAGCACAGTGTAGATGGATTTTTTCATACATACAGATAAAAAATATATTCACAAAGAAGCACAGTGTAGATGGATTTTTTCATACATACAGATAAAAAAAATGGTACTTATGTATTATCTGGGCTCCCATGTTAAATGCACCCCATTTTTTCATACCCCTACTATCCAACTACGCATGGAGTTGATTTTATATAGTGTGGCGAGTGCAGCAAGCCACCGTTCCCGAAGCGTGGTGAGCGCAGCGAGCCCCGCGAGGGGACGCGGTCTCATAAGAAAAACGGGAGTCCAGATATTACATAAGTACCAAAAATATATTCACAAAGAATCACAATGTGGATGGAGACCAAGAAATGGGGAGGGGGACAAGGGAGAAATAGACTTCATTACAGTCTTCATTGGTAATTACTTATTAGATCAACCAAAGAGATTTAATTCAAGGGACCAATCATATCATTAATTGTTATAAGAATAATTCACCACAGTGGGATTTGAATCATAAATATAAGAATATATATAAAATGTGTCTAGTGTCCGTGTGGTTTTGAAACATTGCCATCTGTTGGCAGCAAATTAAACTACATCCCTAGCTTTGGAAGCATTTGCTTCAAGCGGGCTTACACTGCCATCTGTTGGCAGCAAGTGAAACTACATCTGCTAGCTTTCGAAGCATTAGTTTCGAGAGGGCTTAATAGTGTATGATATATATTTATAGTCCTTAATAAAATGGTGTTTACCTGACATGTACCAATTATACTTTTCACTATACCATGTGCATCACAGTTATGCCTCTTTTACACCACCTGAAATAACCTGTGTTTTTTGCACGGGAGTGCGCAAAAACCAAGGGTTGCCAGAAATGCACAACATTGTGGGTAGGGATGCCAATCCCTGGGCATTTTTTCAATTCCGGGATTGAAAAATGCTCAATTCCGGGATGGCATCCCTAATTAACAAAAAACTCCCACACCCCCCAACCGAGCCTAACAGGGGTTGCAGCCATTGTGCATGGTAAGGATTACGTGGGCGCCACACTGGATGGCTGGGCCATCGGCAGCAGGGCAGGTGGTGATTGAGTGCTCCCTTTAATATCACGTCACGCTGTGCAGAGCCGTGCATGCACAGTCTAATCCCGAAATCCCGGGATTGGAGACTAAAATTCTTGGATTGAAATCCTGGCGATTTTGGGCCCAATTCCCGGGATCCCACCGATCCCGATCCCAGGATTGGTCACCCTAATTGTGGGTAATGCTTGAAAAATACAAATATCTAGTCAGAACTCTGATTTTCTCGGGTCTTTTCACCAACATTAGTGTAAATTCTGATAACCTAAATGTAAGTTACTATCTGCACATGTTACATCTGCCCCACCTGCAGTGCAGCATGGTTTTGCCCATTTTGAGAACAAATTTGTCCTGCAACCAAGGGCCTGATTCAGACCCGTTTGCTAGGCAGAGTATATTTAAAAATAAATAGCTTAGAAAAGCAGCTGTCCCCCCCCTGGTAAATTACAATACAAAATTTGGGCAAAAGAATTCAAAATGGTACCCATAGTGGAACACCAAATTCACAGCAGGACATATGCTTCCAAGGGGATTCATGGGGTGGCGGGGGGCGGGCATTTGTTAACCCGGACGCTAAGCAGAGAACAACCGCTGCTTAGCAAGCTAATCTGAATTAGGCCCTATGTGTGAACCTAGTGACATTGCCTGTGATGAGACCCGGTCAGTGATATTAAAGGTATACACACTAGATGATGTGCCTCATATGTCTGCTTGATCCAACGGATCGTCTAGTGTGTACCATACTTGCCTACCCTCCCGGAATGGCCGGGAGGGTCCCGCAAATCGGGTCCCCCGGGAAGGGGGGGCAAGTCTCCCGCATTTCCCTACAGCCCCGGCTCCCCCTCTCCCCGCGGTCTAAAAACTATGACTTTCGCGGGTCCGCGGGGAGGGGGCGGGGCTAAATGACGCAATTGCGTCATTTTTAGCCCCTCCCCCCATCCACGGACCCGCAAATTGAGGCTTCAGCGCGTCATGGGTGCGGGGCTTGATGACATCATCCGTGCCCCGCCCCCAAAACGAAGCCTCTACCCACCCCCTTTCACTCCTCTCTGGGCTTCTCCCGGAAAGGAGTATGCCAAAGTCGGCAAGTATGGTGTGTACCCAGCTTAAGGGAAGGAGGAAGGAACATGATAAACTGGTGGCAGGTATTTACATTGCCTCACACAAAGTAAACATGTGGTCTGTTACCTTCATTATATAGATAAGAATGCTGTTCTCCCCACACTCAGACAGACAGATTTTACAGCCTCCTCATTTCATGCCTTTACTAGCTACAATTTACAGCCTGATTTGTCTTTTCCCCAAATGGAAGTCTGCATAGTGTAAAATGTTATTTCCCACCCAAATTCAAACAAGAAAAATAAAAACAATGTACGGTATAAGTCTATCTGCAGTCATATGTAGAGCCCGTAAGGGTGTGGGGTGTTTGTATTACCAACCATTCGTTCTATTCATGAAGCAATGAAAAGAATGGAGAAGTGAAGTTGCCCATGGCAACCAATCAGCTTTCAAGTAACATTTATTAAGTGCATTCTTCAAAATTAAAACATCTGGTGATTGGTTGACAAAGGCAACTTCTCTACCGATTTTTCCAATTTTTACACTGCTTCATAAATAGACCCGTGTGTTTGATAAATTATTGGTATGTACTTTATCTCTCCCCAAGCTTTGATACATTGGAGCCTAAATGTTTACAGCTAACACTTAACTGGCTCCACATGGATACATTAACATATCATCCCACAGTTAAAATTTCTAAAGCTAGACACGACAATCAGTGTCGCAGAGAGGTTGGCTGGGCCCCAGTAGAATTTTGGGGGATTGGCCTAATCAGGGAGTCGTGGTAAAGCCCGCTTAAGGAAAATTGATTTAAAAAAAAGTTTTGGTGCAGCCACCGAGCCTCTCAGCCATGAGCAGCTTCTCTGCAGTGCAGCACACTCTAGTGTGTGTTGTGCTGCTGCAGCTGCCTCGGATGAGGCGGGAGTTAGTGCTGCAGACCAGGGCCTTGCTGGGCCCCTCCATCAGGCTCAGACCCAGGTAATTAGTACCCGCTCCCCCCCTCTCGCCGGCCATGATGAAAATTTCTACAGCATATGCACCATATTGTGTTAGGGACATGGCTACCATAGGATGGGAGGGAACGTAGGGGAACATACGCTCCAACATTTGCAGGGCATAAATTGGTACAACTTCAGAAAGGGGGCGTGGTCACAGGTAAAGGGGGCGTGGCCATGCTCCCTTTCCTATCCTTTCAATGGACAGTTTAGCTGATACTCAATTATCCTCTCTGATCACACGCTGACCAGGGTGCGTTACCAGCCCGATGCTGCTCCTCTCTCCTGCTTGTCCATGCTGCAGTACAGGAAGCTCCTGTTTCAAGGGGAACTCTCCAGCTGCTGCTGCTATCCGACACACATCCGCCTGTGGGGAGGGACTGCAAGCGCAGCCTGAGCCAAGGATCTGGACCTGGTTCAGCCAATCAGCGACCTTGAAGAGGTGATTGACGGCAGCTCAGCCAGTCAGGCTTGAAAATGGATGTAAAGGAGCTGCAACCACTTTCTGTTGCCAGGCATGTCACTTCCAAGAGGCCTGAGAGATACACTGTATGGGGCGGTGGCCATCTTCGTGTAGTCTGTGGATGGGGAGAGAGAAAAACCGGTACTGGGAAATTTAGCTGGTACAAACTATTAAAAAAATAGTACTGTACCAGCTAAATCAGTACAGTTGGAGGGTATGGGGGAGTTTGCAATGCAGTGGATCGACTGGCATCTCGTACAACCGGCGATCTCAAACTTCATTACATCTCGCCCTTGATCTTCATTATATCTCATTTATATATTGAGCCAGAGAAGAAAATGTGTGTGAAGTAGATACATTTTCTGCCAGTACCAACTACAATTGAAAGAACATCAACATCTGACATACTGTAATGATTGTTTAATCTCAGTAATTTGCAGTCAATTAGGTCTAACAACATAATTGACCATTACAATCATAGTATGTATGGGAATATATATATATATTCTGAGTTATTTGAAGTTTTTAAGGGAATAGCCATTCTTTGTATTGTTATTTTGTAGTTAACTCCTTGACCCAGTGCTCACCACATATACCAGACCAGATACATATAAACATCCACACGTAATGCAAAGTGTGTGAATGCAGACACAGATGTCACTGTATGGCCTATGGGCCAGATGTATCAAGCTTCAAATAGTAATAAAGTGGAGAGTAATAAACCAGTAATCAATTAGCTCCTACTGTATCTGTCATTTTTCGAACCCAGCCTGTAACATGGCAGGGCAGGTAGGAGCTGATTGGCTGGCTGTTTAATAAAAAGAAAAACTGTGACACATTTGTAACCCCAATTTTTAAATATCCAATTGATTGAAATGATACATATTTATTAACATTGGTATCAAACCTTCTACAGAGGATGACTGGAGGTACCTTGTCTCTCTGTCTGTTTGCCTGTTTGTTTGTTTGTTTGTTTGTCTGTCTGTTTGCCTGTTTGTTTGTTTGTTTGTTTGTCTGTCTGTCTGTTAGCCTGTTTGTTTGTCTGTCTGTTTGCCTGTTTGTTTTTTTGTCTGATTGCGATAATCTCTGAAACCAAGAAACTGATTACCACTGTGTAGGTAATTTTCTCCGGCAGGTTTTTTTTCCCATGAAGACCGGGGGGGGGGGGGGGGGGGACGGGACGGGACACACTTGTCTACTGTTCTCCATGTCAGCAGCTACAGGTGTAGGCACCTCAAATTGCGACTGATCACAATATTATGGGAAGACAGAGTTTACACCAACCACCAAAACCATCATCATTTATGTCCGCAATTTCCCCTTGGATCAACTCAGAATCTCACGAAGCTTCAGCTACAGCATCATTACCACAACATAGATCTCATGTTTATTGCCAACCAATTACTTATCATTTTCAGATGATTTCATCAAAGTGAGATCATGGTCTATGCAGTGAAAGGGACTGGATGCACATGGGTCTCAGAGGAGGATCCAAGCATACTACAGAACCAAGAGTTCTCCAAGTGAAGACAAGCTCACCGGCTCAGACACACTACTCTGGGCATGGGGTGGAGTAAGCAGGTGTCTCTAAATCCTAGCATTCTCAGCATCTGAATTAAGATGTCTATTGGTACAACCAGACCTGAAAACTGGATAGTAACAGACAGGCAAGGGGGTATGCAATCTGGGATCACGGCTGTCGATCCCCGGCGACAGCCATGATCCTGGCCAATGTCCCGCCTGCTGATGGGCCTAAAGGTGGCGTGGCCGTGAAAACGGTCTGGATTGTCGATCTGCGGCCTGGATCACGACAATCCATGGCCGTTATCGGTAGAACGGGTCCAACAGCTTCTGAAATCGGGCCCGTTCTGCCGTGATCCCGCATCAATGCTGTCGTTAATGACAGCATTGAATAAGGAGTTGCCGATATTTCCCACGTCGAAAATAGCGGCGGCACATTGCATACCCCCCAAAGAGGTAGTTGGCTCTTACGTTAAGTTTCCAATCTATACTATACTAAAGCTTCTCAGTGATTTTCCAAGAAAAAGAAACAGATATTTTTTTCTTATTATCTTATGTGTCATCAAAATCACCAATTGCATTGAGCAATTTCCTGTGTCATTCCCAAAATAATAACATTGTTATTATTTGAAACAAAGGGATATTACAAACAGCATTTCTTTGTGGGTCATTTAAACTAAAGGAAAGACTTTGACAGGTTCAGATTGGCCCACTCTGCAATATATCTGGCTCTGAGTGTCGGCAATT
The DNA here is from genome assembly GCF_055691185.1 of Crinia signifera. Classification (NCBI taxonomy): domain Eukaryota; kingdom Metazoa; phylum Chordata; class Amphibia; order Anura; family Myobatrachidae; genus Crinia; species Crinia signifera. The sequence goes on from NC_139221.1 coordinate 284,645,548, forward strand.
GTATGCTTTTCTCAAGCCACATGCGTTCCTTGACCTGAATTTATGTCAATACATTTTCCGTCGCCCTATCTCCCCATGGGAAGTAAAAATGAATGCACGCTTTACAATGATGTTTTTGTTGTAGCTAATATTTTGTTGATAATGAGTTATATAAAGCAACTTATTGCTCTATTGATTTGCAAGTGCCAAGAAAAACAACGGCTAAGACCGAACTTGAAGAAGTGCAAAATGTTTATGGTTTCTAATCTTCAGCACATGAATAAATACATCTGACAAACTGCAGAGTACCTTACAAGGGCTTTCGCTGACCTCCGTAATTGAAGTTCAATTGCATGTGCAGTGTTTAGAGAGCCAAAACCTGTCCTGCCAATGTTTAAAGCTGTGATCTTCCATTAAATTCTGATGTCCAAATCCAAACAAAAGATAATAAGAAGTAATTGTTTTATTAATTGCTGTCATGTGTGCATTGTAAATTACATTTATGGAGGCAGAGTTTGGGAAGGGCAAACAAGACAAATACTGAGAGCCCCAACTGTCATTGCCTCCTTCAGTTCCCTAATGTGCGGCATTGACAGTGCCATGTAGCGACTTCCTGAACACAACTAGGCCTCAACATTGATCTGTGTGCTGGATTAGGAGAAGGTGCAGTCAGGGCTACCGAGAGGTATTCCGGGCCCTGGTAACATTTTTGGGGTGTGGCCTAATCACAGGAGGTGTGGTCTACTCCTCAATTAGGCCACACCCCGAAATTTTAAGAGGGTGGGGGGCGAAAAAACACTCTAAAGTCGAGGGGGGAGGTTTATTGTCCTCAGCAGCAGGAGCATACCTACAGCATGACAGCAGGCTCAGCATGAGCTCTCACGCTGTCAGTGAGATGCTCATGCTGAGCCTGCTGTCAGCACACCACATGCTGTAGGTGTGCTCCTGCTGCTGCTGCCTGGAAAGGAGGGGGGGTCGGACCAGGGCCCCCGCCGGGCCCCTCCAGCAAGCCCTGGGCGTGGTCATGCAGGAGTGCTAAGTACACATGTTAGTGGCTAGACTGCAGAGGAAGTTGTGAGGTAGTTTCAGTAGTGTAGCCAGTGTTTTATGTCTTTCTATAGTAGATAAATGAATGGTTATACCAGTTACCAGACATACAGGTCACATGTTCTCAATGTAGATGCTCGGTTCTAAAGTAACCTCTGACTGTGAGTATCTGCCCTTATTCTAAACACACCCGGCCATATATCGTTAGCAACGTGGACGATATCAATATCATTAATGATATATAGAGCAAATAGCTCATTGTGTACAAACTGTGTTGTTAACAATGCGCACTCCTGCATATCCATAACAACCCCTCTGTTGTTTGTACATGTAGCTCAATCTGAGAATATCGTCATAGACTGCATGTACACAGCGATGGGTGAGTGACATCACTGAACGATATCGGTCAGTGTGTATGCTCAATATTGTTCTCCAGCGGCACCGCAATATAGTTAACAATATCGGCAGTGCTAGGGATCACTATGGGGGTTATTCTAGTTCACTCGCAAAGGCACAATCACTCTCTAATGGACAAAACCATATGCACTGCAGGTGGGGCTGATGTAACATGTGCAGAGAGAATTACATTTGGGTGGGGTTTGTACTTCATACTGATATCTATGTTGCAGACTTAAAAACAAAGCAGCCAGTATTTACCCTGCATAGAAACAATAAAACACCCAAATCTAACTCTCACTGCACATGTTACATCAGCCCCACCTGCAGTGCACATGGTTTTGTCCATTAGAGAGTGATTGTGCCTTTGCGAGTGAACTAGAATAACCCCCTAAGTGTGTAACCAGCTTAAGTCTTCACCAACACCAGCCCTGGGTCCACTGGGAGCAGCAGCAATCATACTACCCATGCTGGGTGCAGGTGATACCAAATGAAATGAAAGACTCCAAAATTTAGCTAAACTCCTAGGTATAATTTGGGCCCCCTCCTTTACCCAACCCAAGAAAACATTACTGGTATGGGCAGCAATGTCTCCCTTAGTACTCAGGGGCCCCCAGTGCAATGCTCCTGTTGCACCAAAGGTGCTGCTGCTCACAGGAGATTGGGTACTTATGTAGTATCTGGGCTGCCGATTTTTTGATTGTATGCCTTAAGTTAAGGCATACAATCAGATGCGATGCGATGCGATATCGCATCGCATCGCATCGCATCGCATCCGATATCGGATGCGATGACCCGATTTTTCCATAGGAATCAATGTTAAAATGATTCCTATGGAAAAATGGGTCCTTTTTATACCCCTACTATCCAAGTGGGCATGGAGTTGGATATAAACCTGTGGCGAGCGTAGCGAGCCACCGAGCCCGAAGCGTGGCGAGCGAAGCGAGCCCCGCGAGGGGACGGTATTCGTCCCCTCGCGGGGCTCGCTTCGCTCGCCACGCTTCGGGCTCGGTGGCTCGCTACGCTCGCCACAGGTTTATATCCAACTCCATGCCCACTTGGATAGTAGGGGTATGAAAAGGACCCATTTTTCCCATTGAATTCCATGTTAAAATGGACTCAGTCCATTTTAACATTGATTCCTATGGAAAAATCGGGTCATCGCATCGCATCGCATCGCATCGCATGGTCGCATGCGATGCGATGCGATCTCCCGATCCGACCCGATTTAGAAATCGGCAGCCCAGATACTACATAAGTACCGGAGATTGTTCTCTTACAACCATCTGCCGAGTAGCCACCTACAGCAGTTGCCACACAATTATCTGACAATGATCAGGGACCATTGCTACGATGAATGTGCAGTCTGCAATAAATCGATTGATGTGACCACATCCACACTTACGCATGTCTCAGAATCAGTCCATTTATGTCTGAAATGCTCTTAGTAAAAAAAAAAGTGTTTCCTCTATTGATCTGGAAAGAGATCTTTGCTCTAACCAGGCTTAAAGCAACAACAGTGACAGTAGAGAACATGCAACAGTTGATAAAATGCATTGTAAAATGAGAGCAGCTACTATATTTGTTAGAGTTTTAGATATGGGAGAGCATCTCAGTTTCACGCTAGACTGACCACCATAGCTACTGTATATACAATGAGAGGTACTAACGTGCAGAGTCTTCCAATGCCACACACACAGGGGGAAATTTACTAAGATGTGTATTCTACTTCACATGTGATGTTGCTATGGGCAACCAATCAGATCCTGTTTACTATCTTCTAGAGCAGGGCTGGGCAACACCGGCCATCCAGATGTTGATGAATTACACATCCCAGGATGCTTTGCAGTAGTTTTGCTATGTAGCCATGCTGAAACTGATGCAAGGCATGCTGGGATGTGTAGTTCATCAACATCTGGAGGGCCGGTGTTGCCCAGCCCTGTTCTAGAGGGTGCTAAATAAATAAATCTTAGTAAATTTCCCCCACAAAGAGCAAGAATGCAAGGGCAACAGTCAAACATTACCGATTAGAATTGTAATACATTTTACAATGAAATAAAGGTTGCTTGCATAATTGTGGCCAAAGTAATGGGCTTACCCATTATGTCCAGGTAACCTGATCAGAGGGAAAGTCCCTAACAACTGCCAAACTACCCCCCGCCCCACCCCCAAGGCATCACACAAGAGAAAGAGTGTGATAAAACAAATGGTACATTGGTATACCTTCAAGCAGCCGAGCCATAGTAATTCAAGCAGTTCCACTCCCCAAAACTCATCCCACAACTTCTGTGTAATTCTGCAGTGTTTCTGATCGGGTGCTGGACGGGGCCCCAACAGTCGGGACCCCGACAGGCATTCACCCGACATCGGGTTCCCGACTGTCAAAACACCGACAGTCGGGTTCCCGACGGCCATCTGCTATTTTCCCTTGTGGGGGTCCATGAACCCCATAGAGGGAGAATAGAATAGGTGGCCCGCAGCGTGCTGAGCGCAGCGAGCCCGCAAGGGGCTTAGTTGCGCTCACCATGCTGTCTGGGTCCGGCCAGTCGGGATCCCGACGTTGGGATAATGACTGTCGGGATCCCAACTGTAGGACCCCTATACCACACCCTTCTGATCTCCAGTCCTCAATCTGATGGTGCTTGTGTGAGCTCAAATGATGCCTCCTAGTTGGGTTTGAGCCAAATCCTTAACATAGAAACATAGATAAATAAGATCCACTTAGCCCATCTAGTCTGTCCCCTTTTTTTATCCTTTCACTAACTTCAACCCTATTTTATTCTTAGGTCTTTGTAAGAATATTACAGCATTTTAGCCTCTAACACTTCTGGTGTGAGGCTATTCCATCTACCTACTACAATTTATTATATGTAATTTTCCTTAAATTACCCTCAAACCAGGCACCCTCCAGTCTCAGTGCAAATCCTCATGTTATAATACTGTACTTGTCTTTCAAGCCTGTCTCCCTCTTGTGCCTTGTTAAAACCCTTGGTACAGTTGAAAGTTTCTTTCATGTGTCGTCCCCCTCCCCCTTTACCTTCTCTACTCCAAATTATACATGTTTAAATGTTTTAGGTTTTCCTGATAAGTTTTGTGATGTAGACCATGTACCACTTTAGTTGCCCTCATTTGTACACTATCTAATGTTACTCTCACTATCTACCCTTCTGGAGATATGGCCTCCACAATTGTACACAGTTTTCCAGATGTATCAATGGCCTATACAGTGGTATTACTACAGGTGGAGCCTGGCTCATCCAGGCAGGGGCTGGCAAAAATTTCATGAGACGCCCGCACGCCCTATGGCAACGAGCTCCCCCCCGGGTCCCCATCACCTTTCCCGCCGCCGGTCCCCCTCACCGCTCTGACCCCCCCTAACCCTGACCGTCTCCCTGAAGCGGAGACAGGCAGAATGCCGCTGGCCGCCGCCGAAGGATTGGAACTCACGTGCACACATATCCCGGTTCAATGTTGTCCCTGTCGCCAGAGGGAAGGTTTTGGCAGGCGCCGAGCAAAGCTGACAGGGGCTACATCTATACTTTTATTCATGCTACTGATTCCTCTCCCTATGCAATCAAGCGTCTGACTTGCCTTTTTCTTTGCTTCCTTGCCTTTATGTCACTTGAAATAGTGACTCCTAGTAGTAGTAGTAGTAGTACGTTTATTTATAAGGCGCCGCAAAGTGTCCGCAGCGCCGTACATAGCAAACAAAAAAAATGGTACTTGTTTCCTAGCACGGCCACACCAATTTACATCGGGGTGGTCGTGTCGGAAAAATCGGGTCGATCGCATTGCATGCGATTTGGTCGCATGCGATGCGATCTTCGCGACCGACCGATTTTGGACCCGATTTTTTTTTTTAATGAAATGTAAATCGGGTCCCTGGGACCCGATTTTTCATTGTATTCAATGTAAAAATATTCCCAACCCCCCCAAATTTAACGGCGTACACCGCACTCCACGATAGACGCCAACCCGAAGCGTGGCGAGCGCAGCGAGCCCGCGAGGGGCGGCGGTGCGCGTCCTCCGACCTTTTCATTCCCCTACTATCCACGTCGGCGTGGAGTTGAGAATAGAATAGTGTGGCGAGCGCAGCGAGCCACCGAGCCCGAAGCGTGGCGAGCGCAGCGAGCCCCGCGAGGGGACGTGGATACCTTCACAGGTAAACGCGTCCCTTCGCGGACTTCACAGGTGTCCGCGTCGCCACGGACACCTGTGAAGCCCGCGAGGGGACGCGTATAACTGTGAAGGTATCCGCGTCCCCTCGCGGGGCTCGCTGCGCTCGCCACGCTTCGGGCTCGGTGGCTCGCTGCGCTCGCCACACTATTCTATTCTCAACTCCACGCCGACGTGGATAGTAGGGGAATGAAAAGGTCGGAGGACGCGCACCGCCGCCCCTCGCGGGCTCGCTGCGCTCGCCACGCTTCGGGTTGGCGTCTATCGTGGGGTGACGACGGGGACATCTATAATGTGAAATGGGTCATATTGGCCCATTTCACATTTTTCACATTTTTTCACTATTTCAATGTCAAAAAATATTTTAACATTGAACCCGATGGAAAAATCGGGGGCATCGCGTCGTGACCATTGTTAATGGTCCCGACCGACGCGATGCCCCCGATATTTTACCTTTCCCGACACGATTTCAATGTTAAAATATTTTTTAACATTGAAGCCTATGGGGAAATCGCGGGCATCGCGTCGGTCGCGTCGGGACCATTGTTAACGGTCCCGACCGACGCGATGCCCCCGATATTTTATCCTAGCCGGCCAAATGGACCTGATTTCAAAGGAAATCGGGTCCATCTTATGGATCGTGTACCTTAACTAAAGGTACACGATCCATAAGATTTGTGGCCGTGCTAGGAAACAAGTACCAAACAAATTACAAGGTAACGTACAGGGTGTGTTGAAAGATACAGTATAAATAGGGGTATAGCTGGTAGAACTAAAATCAGCATCAGTTCAGAAGTAGGTGTCAAAATTGTCAAGGAGACTGAAGATGAAGTAGAGGAAGGGAAGAACAGGACAGGAGCACAGGTGAGGTAATGAGGTAGGGTGAGTACGTGAGGAAGGAGGGCCCTGCTCATAAGAGTTAACATACTAAAAATAGGTGGGTGGACGAACGAAATACAATAGGATGAGTAGGAACGGAGGGGAACGGAGGCAGGATAGGAGGATCAAAAGAGGTTAGGAGGAGGGATAGGCTAGTCGAAAAAAGTGGGTTTTGAGGGAGCGCTTGAAGGAGGTAAGGGAATCAGATAGCCTGATGGGTGGCGGGAGGTTGTTCCAGTGCAGGGGGGCAGCGCGAGAGAAATCTTGGACACGGGAGTGGGAGGAGGTGATTAGGTGAGAGGTCAGTCGGCGGTCAGCGATGGAGCGAAGAGGACGGGAGGGAGTGTGGATAGAGATCAGTGAAGAGAGGTAGGGAGCTGTGGAGAAGGAGAGAGCCTTGTAGGTGGTGGTGAGGAGTTTAAAGAGAACTCGGAAAGGAATGGGGAGCCAGTGAAGAGATAAACAGAGGGGGGAGGTGGAGGTAGAGCGGCGGGAGAGGAAGATGAGAATAGCAGCAACGTTAAGAATGGATTGGAGAGGTGCGAGGCGGGTGAGAGGTAGCCCAGAGAGAAGGATGTTGCAGTAGTCAAGGCGGGAGATGACAAGAGAGTGAATGAGAATTTTGGTCGCGTCAGTGGAGAGGAATGGTCTGATGCGTGAGATGTTGCGTAGGTGAAAGCGGCAAGACTGTGAGAGAGCACGAATGTGGGGGGTGAAAGAGAGGGAGGAGTCAATGATGACACAGAGGCAGCGCGTTTGGTCGGTGGACGTGATCTCGGTTTCATCAATGCTGATGGAGATAGTGGGAGAAGAGGGGATGTTCGGGGGATGGAAGATTAGAAGTTCAGTTTTAGCCATGTTTAGTTTCAGGAAGCGTTGGGTCATCCAGGCTGAGATGGCCGTGAGGCATTCGGAGACCTTGGACAGTTGTGATGGGGATAAGTCGGGGGAGGAGAGATAGATTAGGGTATCATCAGCATAAAGGTGGTAATGAAAACCATAGGAGCTGATGAGGGTGCCCAGAGAGGTGGTGTAGAGGGAGAAGAGGAGAGGGCCAAGGACTGACCCTTGGGGAACACCGACTGGCTGGGGGGTAGTAGGAGAGGAGGAGCTCGGAGTGGAGACGGAGAAGGAGCGATCGGAGAGGTATGAGGTGAACCAGGAGAAGACCGTGCCAGTGATGCCAAAGGAGCGGAGGGTGTTGAGCAGGAGAGGGTGGTCAACAGTGTCAAAGGCAGCCGACAGATCAAGCTGGATGAGGATAGAGAAGAGGCCTTTGGATTTAGCCGATAGTAGATCGTTAGTGACTTTGGTCAGGGCAGTTTCAGTGGAATGTAAAGGGCGGAACCCGGATTGGAGGGGGTCTAGAATGGAGTTAGCAGTAAGGTGGCTTAGGAGACGATTATAGGTCAGACGTTCTAGGAGTTTGGAGGCAAAAGGGAGGAGGGAGATGGGCCTGTAGTTGGATGGAGAGTTGGGGTCCAGATTTGTTTTTTTGAGAATTGGGGAGACAAGAGCGTGTTTGAAGGAGGAAGGGAAGATCCCAGAGGATAGGGAAAGATTAAAGAGGTGAGCCAGGTGAGAGCAGACTGACGGACTGAGACGACGGATAATATTGGAGGGGATAGGATCGAGCGGGCAGGTGAAGGGAGAAGCGGATTGAAGGATAGAGTGGACTTAAGCAGCAGTGTTGGGGTAAAATGAGGACAGGGGTTGGAAGGAGGGGAGTGGAGATGTAGGAGGGGAGGAGGGAGAGGGTGAGGTCATGGCAGCAGTGATGGCAGTCCTGAGAGAGGAGATTTTGGTTGAAAAGTAGGTAGCAAAATCAGCGGCTACGATGGAGGACGGAAGAGCTGGAGGAGGGGGGGAGAGCAAGGAGTTGAAGGTGGCGAAGAGCCTGCGGGGATTGGATGATTGGGAAAGGATGAGGGACTTAAAGTAGGATTCCTTGGCCAGAGCAACTCCTAGATCTCTTCCCTCCTCAATAGCTTCCATTAAAATACCCTGAATACTATATTTAGCCTTTGGGATTTTGAGAACTAAATCCATAATGTAGCATTTGTATTTGGCATTAAACTGCAGTTGCCAACTTCTTGACCATTCCTCAAGCTAGATCTTCAATCATTTGGTCTACTCCTTCCAGTGTGTCTAAATTGTTGAATATATTTGTATCATCTTCATAAATGAATAATTTCTCTACAAAGCCACCAACAAAGGTATCAAAGAGCACTGATCCAGGTACAGGTCCCTGGGGTACTCCAATGTTAATAGTTTGGTCCAAAAATCTATTCCATTTATTACAGCTGTCTATTTGACTATATGGCAACCAGTTTCTTACCCATCCAACTATTTTATAATCCAATAGCATTTACAAAAAAGGATGACCATAGGCCCTGTATCCCCACTTTAAATCTCTTGGAGTATAATCTTTCTCCAATATTATGAATCTTCCATCTAGACGTCCCCTCTAGGACACTGCTAACTGACCTTTGGCAAGTGCCCTATGTGCACATAGCGGTTTCTTTAAATCTTCAACATACACTTCAAAATAGATAGCTTCCAAGGTCCCACACTGGGTAGCTTTTGGGTTTACACTCACCAGAAATCTGGGCCCTATGTGCCTTGAAAGGTATCTTTCTCCTGGTTACACCGCAGCCTCTGATTCAGGAAGCAGTTGACTCCAAGGTTCCAAAAAGATTTTTAATTTCCAACGGAACACAGTCCAAGTACATACAAAGCAAGATAAAACTTTAAAACATGCAGACACCAAGGTTCTTGAGGATACCCCTTTCTGGGGATACCTTCCTATCCGGATAGGGAAGAGTACCCCGATCGTTGCAGATGTTTAAGCAATGCGTTTCGGGCTATACTAAGCCCTTTTTCAAGGGCACCTTGAAAAAGGGCTTGGTATAGCCCGAAACACGTTGGTGAAAGGAGGCTACACCTTGGAATTGTGGAATCCATTTCTTGCTGCTTAAACATCTGCAACGATCGGGGTACTCTTCCCTATCCGGATAGGAAGGTATCCCCAGAAGGTTTTGAATTTAAATAAAATTAAGGAGATTAAACCAGGAGATGTTTCTCTGTGAATTGCTTCTTTAATGTGTTGGAGTTGTTGACCCTTTAAGATAGAGAATGTTAGTGGTGGTTTTCTCCTGTCCTCTAGGATTGTTAGGGAAAAAGTTGATGGAATCTTAGCTGTTGCTAGGCAGATTTAGTACCTCTCTGATATTGTTCACTGTCCCAACATCAGCATATATATGTTATGTATATGAATTTACTGCATTGGTTCAGCTCACTCACATGAAGACCACAAGCATCAAGGATGTTGAATACCACCATGACGATTCCTTTATAATAGGCTTTGTTTAAGAGCTTTTTTTTTTTTTTTACATTTAGATTAAACCAGCCAACCCTTAGACTTTCCTTCATGCATGTAAGATACACAGATACGATGACTGCTGGATACTCAGGTTGACCAGGCCTTCATGTTGAGACAAAGGGATCCGGAATTCAGAGATGGATCTGTACATGAGACTAATGTTGTAGAAGGCAGATGCATTGCTGGCCAGACTGCTGCTTGTCTAACACCTACTGGTGAGGAGCAGTTATCCAAGAAAGGATAGGAAAGGGTCTCCCGGGCGGGGCACTCACCTTTTAGAGAGTACTATGCATCAATTAAAAATTTACTTATATGGGATCCATGCAGTAAAAGCAGAAGCTTGCACTTCTATACAAACACAGTGAGTGCACTGGGAGTATGCTTACCCACTTATTCACTGATCTGGAATCACATACTTGGGAAGCAGCTACTCTTGTGCCATACAGCACATGTGACTTTACCTGCTACTGCTATTTACATGTCATAAGGACAAGAAGCATACATCTGATACTGGGGTGCCGGATGATTCATTTGCCTATACTGTGAATATCTCACCTGGTATAACTCATACCCTCCAACTGTACCGAATTTGCCGGTACAGTACCGTTTTGAAACAGTCTGTACCGGCAAATTTAAATTCTACCGAATGCACCGCATTTCAGCGGTCAGTCACTCACAGTGCGCCTCATGTTCCTCCTGGGTTCCGGGCGCTCCGTGTGTGCTGTCTAGACTGCGCCGCCGGCTCTCCCCTCTCCCCCTCACCCGTTCCCATGAGTGCAATGCGCGGGCCGGTGCCATGCGCCATGATGTCACGCGAAGACACCGACACTGCGCACCCTGTGCAGTGCGCACTCATGGGAGAAGAAGTAGGACTCTTCTCTGCCCTCAGTTTCCCTCTTGGCGGCGAATCTGCCTGAGTGCTCAGGGGTGCGGTGGCCAGCCAGGAGCCCCGGCGTGCGTGACACACTGACTGGGCCGGGATTCGGAGGAGCCTGCCACAGCACACAATGTAAGTGAAGCAATGTAAGGTGGCTCAGCCTGTACTAGTACTTTATATACTCTTCTTTATATATCCATCGTGTGACGCACCTGGCACAGGCTGCAGCTCATGTCACATGGTGGCTTGGTGGCTGCTGGTATATTAAATAATATACTTATATATTTTAATATGCCAGCAGCCACCAAGCCACTATGTGACATTAGCTGCATCAGGCGCTGGGTGGGGGGGGCAGGGTGCCATATTGCCATATGTCCCACAGGGCCACTCAGTACACATTCGGAAAGGGGGTGACCACGCCCACTTTATCCCGTGGCCATGCCCCCTTCCTAAATGTGTACCGATTTCTGCCCCTCAAATGTTGGAGGGTATGATAACTATAATATACATTTGGAATGAAATGGTGTATTATACTCATGGTTATACTGTGTCGATTAGCAGCTAATTAAGTTGGCACAGTCTGACCCCATTCACAATTGACTAATGGAACAAAACGTTGTTTATGTTTTTTCTATGCTGCTTGACCGCCAGCAATTATTGACACGGTTTGACTTTAACGCATCGTCAATGGTGGAATGTTTTTGGTGTTTTAGAACATTTTTATATCTGTGACCAAGAATTTATATAATTGGAATTACACCTGTCATTTTAACTCTGTTATTAATTCTGGTAAACAGATGTGCTTGAACGCTATAAATATTTCATTGATTTCTGGTACATGCACATAGGTGCATAATTACTCAACATTTATTATCCACATTTATTATACTTTTGTGGTTATAATTATTTGTTTACTCTTTATGTTCATGCGTTTTGGCCTTGCCTGGTTTTTCAAGACCTTCCAGTATCCCTTATCCAAATATCCGTTATCCAAATTATTCCGAAAACCACAGTCTCCAAAATGTACTTTATTTTGCAATTTTTTGCTAAAAAGCTCCTGGCTACATCTGTAACTGGCACTACTGGGGAAATAACATGTAACTGGCACTAAATATGTGCAAGGACATGATTGCTTGGCATTCACATTCAGTGTCTGAGATAGAACACAAACTTTGTTTCATGTTTTAAAACCTTGTTTCATGCAGAAATAACATTTATTTGTGTGTATTTCATGTGTTTGAGGTGTTTGTACAACATAAATGAAAGATACCTCAAAATACCTCATTGAAATATAAAAATATTCTAAAATACGGAAAAATAGGTTATCCAAAATTCTTCTGGTCCCGAGCATTTTGGATAAGGGATACTCAACCTGTATATTTGTAATAAAAGTTAAATTTTACTTTTATGTATCATACTCTATAAAAGCAGAGTGCTCTTCAAACTCAGAATCAGACCATTAGGCCAAATACACACTACCCGAATGGTGAAACAGATCTGAGGCAGCAAGCATTGAATCAGTGTGTACTTTCCTTTTATCTTATGAATAGGATTTGGAGGAAATGAATGAGTTGGCATGTGCAGAATACAGTATGTGACCTTTATCTCTCGATCTCATCATTGACAGTGTGTTTGAAGCTATTTCTCAGGAAAAATAAAAATTATATATATATATATATATATATATGCGGAGGGATGCCGGCACTCCAATCCTCTTAGTAGTAGGTACCTGGTGCCTTCACAATGCGAGCAGCAACGCTGAACGCTGGATACAGTCGGGGGTGTAGTGCGGCACTCAGGACGGTGTTAAGAAAGAAAACAGGAGCCAAACTTGACGTTGACGTTTCAGCCTTGCGGCTTTTATCAAAAGTGTGTTATGTTAGCTGTTTTGAGAAAAGCCGCAAGGCTGAAACGTCAACGTCAAGTTTGGCTCCTGTTTTCTTTCTTAACACCATCAGTCTTGGTAAGGTGAATTAAAAAAGCCTTTAATCCGACGGCGTTTCAGGAATTCAACCCGTTCTCAAGGACATACAAGTGCACAATAAAACAAACACAGTATATAAAGCAGATAAGTCCCACCCCCAAATCAATCAGGTATCACCTGAGCTTACCGGTATCACCGCAAGCGGCTGCAGTAGATTGCGTCTAGGAACGAGTCCCCATTCACCACGTCGCCCCTGAGTGACGCATCACGCTATTACTGCGCGCTGACGTCACCCTGCCATTTACTGTGGTGAGGACAACTCGTTCCCGGTCAGCTGATCATAGCCGCACGTCACAATGATGCGTCCCGGCATCACCCGCATTACCAAGCAACCTACAGACAATAATAAAAAGAAAGAGAAATATGACATTATCACAACGAAGGTATAACAATATCAGATAAAACCACTTTAAAAGAGACTTCATATCAAACTGTCATCACAATATTGGGCAAAATACATAATATTGGGCAAAATACATAATAATTAGATGCGGCAGAAGACCACCACATAATGTGCGTTTGTCAGTGATATGTACATGTGTAAAGAGATTTTTTTTTTTTCAATAGAAATCTATTTAGATAACCGGAAAAAACCACAAGCAATTAATTAATTAATTAATGCATAAGCAGTGAATACAAGCAATACAAAATTCAGAGATAGCATTGTAATCCCCACTGTTCATTTAAGCCTTTGGGGGCAAGTGTCTGCAAATAGAAGATCCATTTGCATTCTAACTGCAACAGTTTTTTATTTCTGTTACCGCCTCGAAGAGAAGCTGGTACATGGTCTATGATCATCGATCTCATACTTGCCACGCTATGCCAAATTTTATGCAGTGGCGTGCCACTGGCTGATCACTGTGTCCACATGCTAATCCCTGATGAATCCCTGACCAATGTAGGGCCATCCGTTCTTTGAACATACGTTGAGTTTTCCCCACATAGGTCAGGCCACAGGGACAGGTAAGAATATACACGACATATGTTGAATGACATGACAAAGGAAATTTAATAGGGATACGCTTCCCTGAATGGGGGTGATTAAAGGTAGCCCCTACTGCCATGGACCTACTGGTGACGCAGCACAGGCAGCGGTAGCACCCATTTTTTCTACCGAGGAAAGTGGGTCCTGGCAATTTATCCCACCCGGATATGTCTAATTTGACAACCTGGTCTTTGATGTTTTTACCTCTAGTAAGGCTAGGTAATAGCCTAGTATTGGCCAGGAGGGGCAGGTCTTTATCAGTTGAAACTGCTGGCCAGAATTGTTTAGCTTTCATGATGTTATTTTTACTCCTGGTGGAAAATTGGTTAACCCATGGTATTTTATTGTTAACTGCTGTATCCATATGCTTTTTTCCTTTGAGTAGATCACTACATGGGATGTTCAGAACCTTCTTTTTAAGGGCCAATAATTCTTTTCGCTGGTACCCCCTATCAATGAATCTAGCCATCATGGCATCCAAGGCTGGCTCAACCTTGGTGACATCTGAAGTGATACGCCTCACTCTCAAAAATTGAGAGTAAGGTAAACCCTTACGGGTTGCCACAGGATGAAAACTTTCGTTCCGCAAAACTGTATTGCGGTCACTGGGTTTGATGAATAAATTGGTATGAATTAAAGAATCAGTGACATCGATGTTCACATCCAAAAAGTGTACCGTGGAAGGGTGTACATTATATGTGAATTTGACCACACTAGTGGTCAGATTGTGTGCCGACAAAAGTTCCATCAACTGCCCAGGCTCATCACCCCAAAAAGTCAATAAATCATCGATAAAGCGACAATAAAATAAAACTTCTGGTTTTAGAATATTCTGATGAAAAAATAGGCCTTGCTCAATGTGATGCATAAAAATTTTGGCATACGCCGGGGCCACTGAGGACCCCATAGCGCAGCCAGACACCTGTAAATAATATTTACTGTCAAAAATAAAATAATTGTGTGTTAGGATGAGACTGAGCAGTTGTACAATGAACATCACTGGTGGTCCACTGTATTCATGATTAGATTCCATAAAAATACGCACTGCCTCCACACCTGCATCATGTGGGATACAGGTGTAGAGGCTAGTGACGTCAGCTGTGCAAACACAATGGAAAGATTTCAAACAATCACCACCCTGAAGTGCCTCAAAATTAGCCAATAAGGTGGTAGTATCTTTAAGATATCCCGGCATATTTTGTACCAATGGATTCAGGATACTATCCAGGTACACTGAAACAGGATGATACAAGGATCCTCGGGCCGAGATGATGGGCCGGCCCGGTGGATGTTGTAGGTCCTTGTGTACCTTAGGCAAGGTGTAGAACAGAGGCACAACAGGGTAATCAACTCTTAAGGCATCACATAATTCACTAGATATTACACCCTCACTAACCGCACTTGCTAAAATAGCATCCAGTTCACTTTTGTACTCTACAGTAGGATCTTTTAAGAGACGCTTGTAAACATCAATATCAGATAACTGCTAGTAACACTCACTTTTGTAATCGTCCAAGTCCTGTATAACTACAGCCCCCCCCCCCTTGTCTGCACTTCTAATAATAATGTCTTTCCTTGTAGACAAATCATTAAGAGCAATTTGTTGTTGTGCAGATAAATTAAATCGACACAGCTCCGGTAACGACATTGGCTCCCCCATCTGTTGTAGTAAACGGGTATAGGTTTTTATGGAGGGACTGGTGGACATAGGATCAAACTTGGACGCAGGCATAATTTTTCTTAATTGGTGTGGTTAAATGTCCTTCTCGTGAAGATTCCGTGGATTGGATGTCTGTTTCCCAAAATATTCCTTTAATTTTAACGTTCGATTGAACTTAAAGGTGTCGACTTGCCATCTAAAAGGATCCATCTTAGTGATAGGAATAAAAGATAGTCCTAATGACAGCACCTGTTCTTCTATTGTAGTGAGTGGAACCTTAGACAGGTTAAAGATCAGTTCTTTACTTTGCGAGGAGGACAGTACCTTGTTTTGTCTGCGGTTCTGTCCCGCCCTCCTCGTCCTCTTCCTCTTGGGGGGACTGATTTCATGCGGGGATCGACCCCTAAAGGGCCACTCGCTTCACCCACACTTGACGGAAGGGATTCGTTCTCACTCTGGGAGGTGCTGGTATCTTGTGGTCGAATTGGCCCCCTACGCTTGTGGCGAAAGAATTTGCCTCTTTCATAAAATTTGGGCATAGCGTGGCAAGTATGAGATCGATGATCATAGACCATGTACCAGCTTCTCTTCGAGGCGGTAACAGAAATAAAAAACTGTTGCAGTTAGAATGCAAATGGATCTTCTATTTGCAGACACTTGCCCCCAAAGGCTTAAATGAACAGTGGGGATTACAATGCTATCTCTGAATTTTGTATTGCTTGTATTCACTGCTTATGCATTAATAAATTAATTGCTTGTGGTTTTTTCCGGTTATCTAAATAGATTTCTATTGAAATTTTTTTTTCTCTTTACCCATGTACATATCACTGACAAACGCACATTATGTGGTGGTCTTCTGCCGCATCTAATTATGATGTATTTTGCCCAATATTGTGATGAAGTCTCTTTTAAAGTGGTTTTATCTGATATTGTTATACCTTTGTTGTGATAATGTCATATTTCTCTTTCTTTTTATTATTGTTTGTAGGTTACTTGGTAAAGCGGGTGATGCCGGGACGCAGCATTGTGACGTGCGGCTATGATCAGCTGACCGGGAACGAGTTGTCCTCACCACAGTGAATGGCAGGGTGACGTCAGCGCGCAGTAATAGCATGATGCGTCACTCAGGGGCGACGTGGTGAATGGGGACTCGTTCCTAGACGCAATCTACTGCAGCCGCTTGCGGTGATACCGGTAAGCTCAGGTGATACCTGATTGATTTGGGGGTGGGACTTATCTGCTTTATATACTGTGTTTGTTTTATTGTGCACTTGTATGTCCTTGAGAACGGGTTGAATTCCCGAAACGCCGTCGGATTAAAGGCTTTTTTTAATTCACCTTACCAAGACTGATGAGTGCCTCCTTCTTCACACTTTCTACATTGGTGCAATTGCTGCTACCTGGGAAGGCACCACAGCACCCACTCTAAGGGCCTTATTCTGGTTGGTGCGGGCGGGCCGTACGCGTACGTTCCGGGGTTTTTAATGAAGGCGCGAACACTCCACAACGCTTACGGACGGGACTCTCCGTGCGAAAAAACCTGTACGCGAGAGTACGGGCATTGGGGGCGGCATAGGGGCGTGTTGAGGGGAGCGGCTGAAATAATGAGGGAAAATGGGCGTAAACATGGGCGTACACGGGGGTGTGCACCAAAAATGAACGGTGCTACTACCGCACGATCGGCTAAAGCACCGTTCATTTCGGACACAAAACAGGCGGCCGCCAACCGCCACCTCAGACCACCCCTACAGATACCGCATGACAGCGTGCGCCTGAGTTTGCTAATTTAGGCTGATTACTACTCAAACACATACACCTGAATGTAATAAGCAATGCTGCAGTCTATTAAGTCCAAACCATTATTTCACTACCTGCAAGCCACACACAGCACTGAAACACCTTGGAAGCTTATCTTTCTATACTTCTCGACATTTAAAGGTTTGTTTAATTTAAGGTAAGAATCTTTTTAAGACCTGCTTATATATGCTAAGGTAGGTATTTGTTAAACAGTTATACACATTCACTACGTGCTTTCATAGACTTTACACAGTAGCACACTCAATCTACACAAGTCGACATGTGTCAACGTTTTCACTGTAACATCAACATAAGTTGATCTAAAAGTAACAGCAATGTGGGGACACATAGATAGTGATTAAAATGCAACATTAGAACATAATAAATATACATGTAAGGAGGGTTAAAATGTATTTTTATTAGGGTGTTCATTAAGGTAGACAATTGAGGTAATATAAAACAATAATTGAATAACAATTAGAATAATTCATTTAATTGCCTTAATCATAGTTGAAAGGCTAGATTTGCAGGTCCATATATGTGAAGGGTATGCCAGCGTGCACGGACGTACGCTCACTCTCATGAGCGGTGACATACGCTGAGTTTTCCATTGAAAACAATAGAGACCCATCCGTGCACGGTGGCGTACGCTCAGATAGCCGCAAGAAGTCGGTGGGAAGACGGACGAGAGACGTCCGTAAACGGGGCGTACGCTCTGTTGTACGCCAGTTGTCGGAGTCTAAGGGCTGATCCGTCCGTGTACGTTGGCGTACGCTCAATTGTACGCCACTCCCCTTCGACGTTGTTTCTGGCCGTACGTTTGCGGCAGATTTGTGGGTGGACTTAACCTCAACGGCCGCGTACGGAGAGCGTACGTTAATAAGGAACGTACGCACGTTTGGCCGCACCAACCAGAATAACCCCCTAAAGGAGACCATCGAGTGCCGGGCCTCCAACCCACAAATATATATATATATATATATATATATATATATATATAAAATGTAAAGTCATAGGACAGTACAATCCAGTCATTAAGCAAACATGAAGATTTTCACTTTAGATAAAGCAGGAATGGTTAGCTATGGCAGCAATCATGATGTCATCATGGTGTCATTTTTGTACTTCAAATTACAAGCAGCCTGACATACTGACAGAACAAAACCTGGATTCTATTTTACTTTATCTAATATGATATATATATATATATATATATATATATATATATATATATATATATCCTATATATTTGGCTACATCTGTCACTCAAAGTGGGTGTCTGTGTCTATAACGCTCTGTTCCTGGACTTTCCTCTTAATGTGTGATTGCCTTCATCTGTGCTGAACACCTTTCTGAGAAATTAACCTGTTTAAAACAGGTGATGGCAATCATACATTAACCCCTTCCCGACATTGCCTTTTATGGTATTTTTTTTTTTTTTTCCTCCTTGCGTTCAAATAAGCGTAACTTTTTTCCGGCTATATAGACACATGAGGGCTTTTTTTTTGCGGGACAAGTTGTACTTTGTAATGGTACTATTTACTATACCGCATAATATTCTGGGGAATCAGGAAATAATTCAATGTGGGGTAAAAAAAAAAAAAAACGCCATTGCACAATTTTGCGCTGGTTACGTTTTTTTTGGAGTTCATAGTTCGTTTAAAATGATGGGTTATCTTTATTCTATGGGTCGTTACGATTCTGGTGATACCAAACTTATATAGTTTTCGTTATGTTTTACCACTAAAAAAAAAATCGCAACTTTTACGGTTTTTCTAATTTGCGTTGCGTCGCCATGTTCTGCGGCTTATAACTTTTTTATTTTTCCACCTACGGACCTGGGTGAGGGCTCATTTTTTGCGGGCTGAAGTGTACTTTTTAATTAATACCATTATGGGATATGGGCGACTTTCTGATCTCTTTTAGTTATTTTTTTTTGGGTACGCGATGCGACCAAAAAACGTAGTTTTGGCGTTGGGGATTATTTTCCGTTTACGCCTTTAACCGTGCGGGATAACTAATGTTATATTTTAATAGATCGGACTTTTAGGAACGCGGCGATACCAAATATGTTTATTTTTTTTATTTTTTATTTATTTTTATTTGGGAAATGGGGAAAGGGGGGTGATTTGAACTTTTAATATTTTTTTATTTTTTTTTTATTTTTAAACTTTATTTTTTTTTTTTTTTTTACTTTTTCTACAAGGCCCCCTAGTGTACTTGACCACTAGGGGGCGCGATCGCCTGTACTAGGTTCAGCCATAGAGGTCTATGGCTGAACGTAGTGATTTTATGCACTTCCTATTACATCCTGCCTGAGGCAGGATGTAATAGGTATGCATACACGGCCAGCACAGGGGTCTACATTAGACCCCTGGCTACCATGGCAACCAATCGGCACCCTCCGATCTCGCTGCGGGGGGCCCCGATCGGCGCCGGAGGGGGGCGCCCCCCCTCCGATCAGCTATTTAAGCACTGCGGTCGCTTTGCCCGCGGTGCTTAAAGGGTTAAACGGCCACGATCGGCGAACTCGCCGCTCGTGGCCGTGAGAGCAGGGACCTGGCTGTAATATACAGCCATTACCTGCTCTCTTTCAAGCCAGCTCACTCCGTGAGCTGGCTTGATTCCCCCTCAACCGACATATGACGTAAATGTACGTCATATGTCGGGAAGGGGTTAAGGGGAAGTCTAGAAACAGAGCATTGTGTCCCTCCTGGAGAGGGTCATGTTGGGAGGTATGTGACAGAGAACCAGCCCAGTGAGCCCACAGACAGTGCCAGACACCCACTGCCTTCCCATGTTGCCCAGCACTGCTACTCCACAGCCACCAGGTGAGCGCCCCCCTCCCGCGATTTGCGGCAAAACCTCCCCCCCCGCGCGCCCCCCCCTCCCGCGATTCGCGGCAAAAACACCCGCTCCCCCGCGACCCCCCCTACCGCGATTCGCAGCAAAAACACCCCCGCGACCCCCCCTCCCGCGATTCGCTGCAAAAAGAACCCCCCCACGACCCCTCCCGCAATTCGCGGCATAACCACCACCCCGCGACCCCCCCCTCCCGCGAATCGCGGCAAACCCTCCCCCGTGACACCCCCCCGATTCGCGGAAAAAACACCCCCCCGGGACCTCCTTCCCGCGATTCGCGGCAAAAAGAACCCCCCCGCGACCCCCCCTTGCACGATTGGCGGCACCCCCCCTGCGACCCCCCTCCCGCGATTCGCGGCACCCCCCCCCCCGCAATTCGCAGCAGCCCCAGGATTAAATGGCACATGCAAAACACTGACATGGCTATGGTCGACAATGAAAAAGGTTGACATGAGTTTTTGAAGATTTATTTTTTATTTTTTTTATTTTTTCATATTCATTGTCATGTGTCGACATGGACACCAATGAAGTGGCACACTTATGTCAACATTTACATGTGTTGACCTTTCTGTGTTGATTTTTTCTTGTGGCGATTCGCGTCACACCCCCCCGCAACCCCCCCTCCCGCGATTCGCGGCACCCCCCGTGACCCCCCACCTCCCGCAATTCGCGGAAACCCGCCACCGGAACCCCTGTGAACCCCGCCCTCCCGCGATTCGCGGCACCCAACCCCGCGACCCCCCCCTCCCGCAATTCGCGGCACCCCCCGTGATTCGCGGCAGCTCCAGAATTAAATTGCACATGGAAAACACTGACATGGCTATGGTCGACAATGAAAAAGGTTGACATGAGTTTTTGAAGTTTTTTTTTTCATTTTTTGAATATTTTCATATTCATTCTCATGTGTCGACATGGACACCAATGAAGTGCCACACTTATGTCAACATTTACATGTGTTGACCTTTCTGTGTTGATTTTTTCTTGTGGCGATTTGCGTCACACCCCCCCACCCCCCCCCACAACCCCCACTTCCGCGATTCACGGCACACACACACACACCTCCCCCGCGATTCTCGGCACCCCACCCCGTGACCCCCCCTCCCGTGATTCACGGCACACCCCCGCGACCCCCCCTCCCATGATTCGCCGCAACCCCCGCCCCGTAACCCCCCCTCCCGCGATTCGCGGCACCCACCCCCGCGACCCCCCCTCCCGCAATTCGCGGCACCCCCCCGCGATTCGCGGCAGCTCCAGAATTAAATTGCACATGGAAAACACTGACATGGCTATGGTCGACAATGAAAACGGTTGACATGAGTTTTTGAAGTTTTTTTTTTCATTTTTTGAATGTTTTCATATTCATTCTCATGTGTCGACATGGACACCAATGAAGTGCCACACTTATGTCAACATTTACATGTGTTGACCTTTCTGTGTTGATTTTTTCTTGTGGCGATTCGCGTCACACCCTGCCCACCCCCCCCGCAACCCCCACTCCCGCGATTCACGGCACACACACACCCCCCCGCGATTCTCGGCACCCCACCCCGTGACCCCCCTCCTGTGATTTACGGCACACCCCCCGCGACCCCCCCTACCATGATTCGCCGCAACCCCCACCCCCGTAACCCCCCTCCCGCGATTTGCGGCAACCCACCCCGCGACCCCCCTCCCGCGATTCTCTGCAATCCCTCCCCTCCCGCGATTCGCAGCATCCACCCCCCCACAACCCCCCCTCCTGCAATTCGCGGCACCCCCCGCGACCCCCCCTCCTGCAATTCGCGGCACCCTCCGCGACCCCCCCTCCCGCGATTCGCGGACACCTAAGTTGCAATACAGGGCAGCTTTCATACAATTCTAACCATATTTCTCATATACAAACGTTCACAAATTAAGGGGGCGCAGCCCCTTACGATGGTGTGAAGAGCGCCCGTAGGGCGCGATGAATCACCTAGTATATATATATATATATAGTGCAGTAAAGATTGGCGTCACTCCGGGGAAATTTTCAAATGCATCAATTTATTTTAGAAAAAGTCGACATGGGCATGTCAGTGCAGTCGACGTTTCAATGGCATGTAGCCATTTTCCTCAGGACATAACATGCGATGAAGTAAGTGTACAATGCAAACAACATAATTATTTATAGCGCGCTTACCTGACAGAGTCCGCCCGGCGGCTGGGTGCACGCCGTCCCGCCCCCATTGCTGGGTGTTCCGGTATGCTGACGTCAGCTTCCGGCTCCCGTTGTCCGGGAAACACACCAAGCTAACGTCTCCAGCCGCCGGACGTCATCCAGCAGATCTGAGCATCGCTGTGAATAACGCACAAATATACAGATAGTGAATATTGAATAATGATACAGTGTCAACATAATATAACTGGCAACACAATATAACTAGTACATGGCAGAACAATAAACAATTAGGATGACAACCTAACGGAAGCATGTTTAATATGATGGAGGCGTGTTTAATATGATATGCTCCAATTAAACCTCTCATTGAGACTCAATGGTTTGCTGGTCTGTAGCCTGAATATCCATCGGGCTTCCAGTTTAAGGAGCGCGCCATCACGATCACCCCCTCTACGCAGCGGGGGGACATGATCGATCAAAATGAATTTTAAATCCCCAATAGAGTGGCCAGCCTCCAAAAAGTGTCTAGCCACTGGCTGCTCTGCAGATTTAGACTTGATGGCATTTACAATGGCAGAGCGGTGTAAGGCCATCCTCTCACGAATAGTGCGGATGGTCTTACCCACGTAGTGTAAACGGCAGGGGCAAAATAAAAGGTATATGACATGGGTCATGAGACAAGTGAGCACATGCTTGATGGGAATGGGGATATGACTAATGGGGTGACTGAATGTCTTACACACCACCATGTTCTTACAGGTGGTGCAGCTAAGACACCTGTAGCATCCCGGGGATTTTGTCAAAAAATTGGAAGGAGGCTGAGGTGTATCAAAGCCTGTTATGTCGGTCTGGACCACTCTGTCCTTAATATTGCGGCCTCGTGTATAGCACGCCATTGGTCTGATTTTTTGTAATCCTGGCAGTGATGTGTCAGTTTTGACGATCGGCCACAAAGCTGTTGTAGCCCTTTGCACAACCGGGCTGGACAATGAGAACTGCTGTTTCCATGGGATGACGTCCTTCTGGTGACGGATTTTAGGTTTTAATAGTTCATCACGTGGGGTGGCTAAAACTTCTTTTTGTAAATTACGCAGTTGTTTAAGGTTGTACCCCCTATGAACAAATTTGTCAACTACTGTATTGGTGCTGTCCACAGCTGCCTCCTGCGTGCTGGATATCCTAGCTGCTCGCATTAATTGTGACTTGGGAAGACCTTGTTTCAAGGGGTTGGGATGGTGGCTGGACCCCAACAGCAGGGTGTTACGGTCTGTTGGTTTTGAATAAACCGTAGTGTGCAGCTGACCATTGTGCAGAGAAACCCTTACGTCCAAATATTCTATAGAGTCCCGTTGAATACTATATGTGTACTTTATGGGACTAGTACTGTTGTTGATGGCTTGAATATGCTCCTCTAGAGTGGCTGTTGGTCCCGTCCACAAGCAGAATAAATCGTCGATAAAGCGACAATACATCAACAGATGTGTAGAGATGTGGTCTACCATTAAGAACTTACTCTTCTCTTCCACGAACATATAAATGTTCGCGAGACTCGGCGCCACCGGGCTCCCCATAGCACACCCCGTTTTTTGCTGGTATATAGCCCCATTAAATAGGAAATAATTGTGCTCCAAGGTTAGTGTCAGTAACCTTACAAACAGGTTATGATCCACATTGGTGACATTGTTGGTGCGAAGGAATTCAGCCACCGCTGCTACTCCTGCTGTTTGCGGGATGGCAGTGTACAAACTACACACGTCTAGTGTTACCAACACTGTATCATCAGGAACGTGTGAGATCTCTTGTAGTTGGAGCAAAAAATCGGTGGTGTCCTTTATATAGGTAGGCTGCTGTTGAACATATGGTTGGAGCAAAGAGTCCAGAAATTTTGAAACGGGTTGGAATAACCCGGCTCCAACCATATGTTCAACAGCAGCCTACCTATATAAAGGACACCACCGATTTTTTACTCTGACTACAAGAGATCTCACACGTTCCTGATGATACAGGGTTGGTAACACTAGACGTGTGTAGTTTGTACACTGCCATCCCGCAAACAGCAGGAGTAGCAGCGGTGGCTGAATTCCTTCGCACCAACAATGTCACCAATGTGGATCATAACCTGTTTGTAAGGTTACTGACACTAACCTTGGAGCACAATTATTTCCTATTTAATGGGGCTATATACCAGCAAAAAACGGGGTGTGCTATGGGGAGCCCGGTGGCGCTGAGTCTCGCGAACATTTATATGTTCGTGGAAGAGAAGAGTAAGTTCTTAATGGTAGACCACATCTCTACACATCTGTTGATGTATTGTCGCTTTATCGACGATTTATTCTGCTTGTGGACGGGACCAACAGCCACTCTAGAGGAGCATATTCAAGCCATCAACAACAGTACTAGTCCCATAAAGTACACATATAGTATTCAACGGGACTCTATAGAATATTTGGACGTAAGGGTTTCTCTGCACAATGGTCAGCTGCACACTACGGTTTATTCAAAACCAACAGACCGTAACACCCTGCTGTTGGGGTCCAGCCACCATCCCAACCCCTTGAAACAAGGTCTTCCCAAGTCACAATTAATGCGAGCAGCTAGGATATCCAGCACGCAGGAGGCAGCTGTGGACAGCACCAATACAGTAGTTGACAAATTTGTTCATAGGGGGTACAACCTTAAACAACTGCGTAATTTACAAAAAGAAGTTTTAGCCACCCCACGTGATGAACTATTAAAACCTAAAATCCGTCACCAGAAGGACGTCATCCCATGGAAACAGCAGTTCTCATTGTCCAGCCCGGTTGTGCAAAGGGCTACAACAGCTTTGTGGCCGATCATCAAAACTGACACATCACTGCCAGGATTACAAAAAATCAGACCAATGGCGTGCTATACACGAGGCCGCAATATTAAGGACAGAGTGGTCCAGACCGACATAACAGGCTTTGATACACCTCAGCCTCCTTCCAATTTTTTGACAAAATCCCTGGGATGCTACAGGTGTCTTAGCTGCACCACCTGTAAGAACATGGTGGTGTGTAAGACATTCAGTCACCCCATTAGTCATATCCCCATTCCCATCAAGCATGTGCTCACTTGTCTCATGACCCATGTCATATACCTTTTATTTTGCCCCTGCCGTTTACACTACGTGGGTAAGACCATCCGCACTATTCGTGAGAGGATGGTTTTACACCGCTCTGCCATTGTAAATGCCATTAAGTCTAAATCTGCAGAGCAGCCAGTGGCTAGACACTTTTTGGAGGCTGGCCACTCTATTGGGGATTTAAAATTCATTTTGATCGATCATGTCCCCCCGCTGCGTAGAGGGGGTGATCGTGATGGCGCGCTCCTTAAACTGGAAGCCCGATGGATATTCAGGCTACAGACCAGCAAACCATTGGGTCTCAATGAGAGGTTTAATTGGAGCATATTATATTAAACATGCCTCCATCATATTAAACATGCTTCCGTTAGGTTGTCATCCTAATTGTTTATTGTTCTGCCGTGTACTAGTTATATTGTGTTGCCAGTTATATTATGTTGACACTGTATCATTATTCAATATTCACTATCTGTATATTTGTGCGTTATTCACAGCGATGCTCAGATCTGCTGGATGACGTCCGGCGGCTGGGGACGTTAGCTTGGTGTGTTTCCCGGACAACGGGAGCCGGAAGCTGACGTCAGCATACCGGAACACCCAGCAATGGGGGCGGGACGGCGTGCACCCGGCCGCCGGGCGGACTCTGTCAGGTAAGCGCGCTATAAATAATTATGTTGTTTGCATTGTACACTTACTTCATCGCATGTTATGTCCTGAGGAAAATGGCTACATGCCATTGAAACGTCGACTGCACTGACATGCCCATGTCGACTTTTTCTAAAATAAATTGATGCATTTGAAAATTTCCCCGGAGTGACGCCAATCTTTCCTGCACTATTGCCTATCAGTGGATGGCACCCGGGGTCCCTTCGCCACACCATCAAGGAGTGCCGGCTCGTCCAGACTTATATATATATATATATATATATATATATATATATATATATTTATATATCTATCCAATGGTGTGGACCGGCACTCAGGACTTAAGTAAAGCCCAACTGTTGTATCCTGCCCCGGTGCCTACTATGGGGACCTTGCAGCCCCTTGTAGATATGAGCAAAGAAGAAATGGGCACTCAGGGTCTTTCAATTGTGTAAAGGTAGGACAGGTTTATTCCTAGAGTCTACGTTTCGGGGTCTCCCCCATCGTCAGGACAATACAAATGGTGAGTATACTGTATATATAACAACAATATTCTGGTGGAATCGATGCAATAAAGAATACAGTATCTATCCTTATACACTTAAATCCCTTGAAGGAGGGAAAAAGGAAATAACATACAAGACAGTAGTGTATTGGTGCTAGTAATAAATGTCCATAATGGTTGTCATTGTGAATAATGTAGTTTTCCCAAAATCCAGAGTATGAAGCAAAAGACTTAACCAGTGGTTTTTCATTAAAAAGTCTGAAATATGAACTGGCACAAGCCAACAGGTTCTTCAACAGTTTTTCACGGTCCCATGGGTACCTCTTCTTGACTGTGAAAAACTGTTGAAGAACCTGTTGGCTTGTGCCAGTTCATATTTCAGACTTTTTAATGAAAAACCACTGGATAAGACTTCTGCTTCATACTCTGGATTTTGGGACGGAGCGGACGCTGTGGCTTAACACACACTGCCCAATTGGTGTGAGACTTTTACAACACCAATATACAGATAATGCCGCAAAGTTTATGATTCTTTTAAAAAAGGAACTCCTTCCCTTT
The DNA here is from genome assembly GCF_055691185.1 of Crinia signifera. NCBI lineage: Eukaryota > Metazoa > Chordata > Amphibia > Anura > Myobatrachidae > Crinia > Crinia signifera. The sequence goes on from NC_139221.1 coordinate 284,672,523, forward strand.
ATTCTAACGGGTGCTTGTGCAATATCACCTACAAAAAGACATTGCGATACTGTCTGGATTTGACAGTGTGTACACTGATCACTCAATTGGATGGTCCATGGCTTAAGAAATATCAGACCTACAATTAAGGAGCAATTAAGCTTGTCCTATAATCAGCTAAACCCATTTATAAAAGGATAAATGTTATTATGCAACATAAGAATATTTTTAACATTGGGCCCATTGTGTGTTTATAAACATACATTGCATGTATATGAATGAAATGTGTTTAATGTACTGTTTTTGGTGTGTTTCTTTTTGATTAATTTTTTAATAAATTGTATATTTTCTTGTGCACCTTAGAGCGTCCCACATTTTTCTTTCTTGTACTTTTGTGTGGAGGCTAGCAATCCTCCTACGTGGTGGCTGCAGGGTGACAAGCTACACCATTGTAGCCTCTAGTGCCAAAGACAAATTTGTATCTGCTTCCTAGTATGCAAAAAGGACTGTATACGGTGTATGGTATGCAGTCCTGCCAGCATAGGCAATTCAGGGGGACCGGAGAAGTCGCCTTAGTATATGGCCACCTTCAGGCGCTTCAGTTACTTTGCTAAACTGCAGAAATGTCATATCAATTGCATATTTAAGTGATTTTTAATAATAAGTATGCACTCTATAGCGAGTCCAGCCCTGATTTCTAATGTATTTTTGATTATTAGACTGGTTTTCTTTCACAGGCAAGGGTGGTTACCAAAAAAAGAAAGTTAGTTGCAATAACAACTACAGAATGAAATGTAAATATATATACACTGTATATATTTTTCTTTTCTATATTAATAAACCATTGATTTTCCCCAGCCGTACCAGACACTCTCTTTTCCAACCGAATAGGCATGTAAAATTTCACTCAGCCAGTTTAAAGTTTATAGTTTATATAAAGAGCCTGATATAAATCCTTATGGGGGGTGCATTCTATGTAGGGCCTTTGTGTTTCGGGGTTTTTTTTTAAGCGCAGCCAAAAATTATAGGCACTTGGCCAAATTATATTTATAATGGTTGTTTTTATTACAATATATTTATATTACCTGTTTTCTAAAAGAACATTAATACAGAGTTCTGATGCATCACATATGGAAGAAAGGTCGTGTCCTCCTATAAGTACGGGTACGCCCATTTGCCAGAGTCTGGTAACTGTAGTCTGATTTACAAACAGAAACATGTATAAGGTGCCATAATACTCTATATAGAGTTGTCATTGCATTTAGTAAGACAGCACCATGGGCCCTTATTCTGGTTAATTTGCTCAGGCGCGAATTCGCAACAGGGACTGATGTTTTTCATATGCGCATGTGTGTACGCTGGGTGCGTGCGAACTTGGCAAGAAGTCTGGTCGCCGAGTGCGAGCGGGGGGTGGAGAGGGGCGTGGGATGCTGAGCTGGGGCATTAGCATATGTGTACCTCTGTGTTCCCATTAAAACGCTGGGCGTACATGTGCTGACGCGGTCGTTACGCACGTGCAGAGGTGCGGACAGCTGACATAACCGGATGTCAGCTGCCCGCCCAATTCCCTGCATTTCTTCGCTCATTTGTACGAGTGGTCTGGGCCACCCTTACATATGCGGGCGCCTTTGCCATCATTTGACAGTCGGTGACCATCGGTTCCCACTTGCATGCGAATGTATGTTCATGTAAAACATCAGCTCACAAGCCTTGCGAACAAATTCAGCGTGCGAATGGGGATTTGTTCATTCGCAAGGGTGCGTGCACACGTCCGAACGTATGAACCAGAACAAGGGCCCATATGTACTTATAGATTAGGGGCCAGATTCTCTAAGCGACAAAAGTGATAAAATGGAGAGTGATAAACAGCCAGCCAATCAGCGCCTACCTGCCATGTCACAGACTGTGTTTGAAAAATGACAGGCAGGAGCTGATTGGCTGGCTGTTTATCACTCTCTATTTTATCACTTTTGAAGCTTAGAGAATCTGGCCCTTGCTGTACTAAAAATGGAGAAAAAAAATACCAGGTGCAATATAAAATAAAAATCAAAAAGAGAATTTAGTAAATTCTTGGTTGCAGGTAACAATGTGAGTCGCACTCCCGCTCTATAGGTACATATAGGATATATTTGCTTGAAATGATACTTCAACATAGAGCTCGCTCTCAGCATGCTTATTTAGACTACTCATTGTTTAGTTTATCCAAAAAACAGATGGTTTGTAGATGAATGTCACTTCATTGGTATTTTAAAATGAGGCAGTTCTTTCAATCAACATCAGGAAAGTGATGAGGAGGATGTTATTGTTTATAAGGAAAATATTTTAAAAGTAAAGCAAACACCAAGAGCAAGACTGTTGTGTTTCTTTTTTGGGGGGAAAACTGAAATAGCAAAACCAGATTATCCAAAGAGACGGCATAATACGTACACTTATATCAATGAATATAGGCAAATCGCAGAAAGTATTACAGTATCTGAGCCGATGTACAAAAAGTGACAGCAAAGGTGCAAGCAAAGACTTATGGGTAAATTTATTCAAGCATCTTAAAATTAAAAAAGGTGATGTTTTCCATAGCAACCAATAGATTCTGTCTATAATTTCTCTATTGCATCCTCGAAAATGATAGACATAATCTGATTGGTTGCTATGGGCAACATCACCTCTTTTAATTTTTATAAGCTTTAGAAAATATACCCCTTAGGCATGGCCGAATGCAAAAACTATGGCAAGGCATGCAGGGATGTGTAGTTTCATACCCTCCAACATGACCCATTCCATTAGGTACAAAATGCTCTGTTTCTGGACTTCCCTGCCAGTGGCAGTTACAAAGGTTGGACTCCTGCACAGTCCAAAATTCAAAGAGGGGGAGTCACATCAACTGCCAGTGAGTCCAGGACAGTGATGTTTGGAGTGGCAGTAGGTGTGGCTCCCCTTTTTGAATATTGGACAGTGGTACAGTCCCACCTATGTAACTGTCGGGAAGTCCAGAAACAGAGCATTTTGGACCTAATGGAATGGGTCATGTTGGAGGGTATGTAGTTTTACAGAAGCTGGAGGGCCATGCCTACCTTAGGGCAAAGCACCTCTTGTTCATCACCTGCAAATCTGTGGGTGCCCCCAGTTGCCCTGTTGGTACAAACAGATGAGCTAAGCACATATTATTTTAAACGATGATACAGGCAGGGCCAGCTTTATAAATGGGTAGACGAAAGGACAGCTCCAATCCTTCATATAAAATTAGGACAATCATCCTGGCAGCAGGTTGATGATGACCTGCTGCTCAGCTGGCCACATAGTCATCCTTAAATTATAGGTATTAAAATTATTTTCCTAGTTTTCAAACAAAGTTCTGCCATTTTTACAATTGTATGTATTTAGAGACACAGTGCTGTTGATAGTGTATGAATGAACAAATGAACACACCCACATGGCACTGGCCACATTTACATAGCACTGGCCACAGCTCCTCCCATTCATTACATAAGTCCGTAATCATTTTCCGCTCCAGGCCCATGTGGCCCTTGTTCCGGACAATGGGGGAGATTCTCTAAGCTAAAAATGCGGTAAAAACCCGTTATCGTATCATTTTGGGATGCTGTAACCTTCCCTGCCGGGTTAACAGAAAAATCTGGCGATGCCCCATAGAAGCCAATGGGCTTCTACCGCAACCCTCCGCCGCCCCGCACGCACCCCCGCCGCCCCGCATCGCCCCCCCCCTCCCCTCTCACCTGTGTCCGGGCAGCACAGAGCTGTGCTGCCCGGACCTGTGACCTCTGATCCTCTTCTGGGTGCAGGGAGGAGGAGAGCCCGGCGCAGCAGCGCAGGGTAAGGGAGGGAGGGGAGAGCCGCCGGGTCCCCATGTTACAGCATATGCGATAATTATGAATGCGAAGTGCAGCGATAGGGGGCGGAGCTGGGGTGCGGATGTTAGAGCATCCCCCCCATAGTCCTGCCCATTTGTGTGTTTTATGCTAATGTTAGCTTTGAAACACAAAGCAAATTATTTATTCACCTGCAGTTTGCGCACTATAACATTAGAAGTGTTTAGGTTTTGAATAGGGGTGTGCACTGGGGACTTTTCGTGTTTTGGCTCTGTATCTCTGCCAGTGTTTTGGGTCTGGATATGTTCCAAAACACCGCCATTCTGTGTTTCGTGTTTTGGAGCTATTTTTTTTTTTAAACCATAAAAACAGCTAAAATCGCAGAACACTATTATTAACCTCAATAACATTAATTTCCCCTCATTTCCAGTCTATTCTGAACACCTCACAATGTTGTATTTAGGGCAAAAGGTTGCAAACCCCCCACCCCCAGGTGAGCGGCGCCCGGAAACTCCACCCCCATTTTGCCTGGGGCGGTGAATGCGCTTGCACTGCAACTGAGTACAGGTATGTTGCAGGCAGAGAGGTATTGAGGTGCATGGTTCCATGATTTCATCATTGTGGTTCTTCCCCCACTATATAGAGATGATTTTGGGCACTGCAGTAGGGTGTGGGGTCACAATGACAAAATTCAACACAAATTGTGCAATCAAGTCACTCATCGAGGGGTTGCCATAAGACTTGAATACTTTTGCAGGTGTCTTGGGGGGAGTAGGTAAGTATGATCTGATTGCACCTGACTGAAATCACTGTATTGCTATGAATTTATAATTGAAGGCATTGATCATGATTACTGTCCCACATGTCCCCTAATGCATCTGTTTGCTATATTTAAAGTTGTTTGTATATAAAAGTTTGTCTCTAAACCTATTTACCTGGTAACTTTGTAAATCACACAGCTTTAATAAACGGCATGCTCTGAATTCAGGTAGTTTGTCCATTCTCTCAAATGGGAACTAAAATGTGCATTTGTGTGTGTGGTTTTACCATTTTGTATGGATACAAGGTTATACATTTGCAGCTTGAAGTCCTTGGATAACTTCCAGAATTTGCACAGTTTGAAACCAGCATTTTATGTGAATGTGACATTTTTAGGTTTATTGTTGAGCTTGACTTACTGCAGCTTTTGGGTTAAGAACAGCATTTTTTAACATCTAAGCTTTTAAGTATTCATCCCTATACAGGTTGACCACGAGCATTTTGGATAAGGGATTTTTTTTTCGGATTTTGGAATATTTTTATTTCATACTTACCTGGTCCCCTGGTGGTGCCCGATGGTCTGTGACGGCCTTCAGGATCCTCTTCAGAGGCATCTCCGGTCCCAGGGGAGCATTGCCCGTGCACTCGCGCTGGTGACATCACCAGCACGCCCGCGCACTCGCGCAATGCACCCCTGGGACCGGAGATCCTGCTGAAGAGGATCCAGGAGGCCGCCATGGACAGCGGGGGATGAGGTAAGTATGAAAAAAAGGGCTGCGGGGAAAAATAACCCCATGGTTTTCGCAATATTTTGGGTTTTGGAATACACGAATAACGGAGACCCAACCCAACTGCCATCAGCTTACAGATATTGTTATTTATTATTACATTATTATTATTATTATTATTAGAAGTTTCTTTACAGAAAATAGTTGAACAGTCACATCAGTCCATGCCTTAGTGGAGCTTACAATCTATGTTCCCTACCACATGTACGTGCACACAAACATTCTGGGGTTAATATTGTTAGGAGCCAATTAACCTACCAGTATAGTTTTAGATTGTGGGAGTAAACCCACACAAGCACAGGGAGAATATACAAACTCTGCACAGTTAGGGCCATGGTGGGAATCGATCCTCAGTCCTGTGAGGCAGTAATGCTAACCATTACACCATCCACAGCGTTGTGTGTGGATGATATGCTGCCTGCCGCTCACATGGCCGGCCGCCCCTTGCTCTGCGAATTCTCACCGCACTGCTGCCAATGGATGTTTAGTATAAACATCCATTCGCAGCCTTGGGTGCGGGGGCCGAATCTGGTGTCTTAGCTATGCATGCTCCCTGTATGGAAAGAGGGCGAGCAGCTGACATCCGGTGATGTTAGCTGCTTGCCCCTGGTGCCCGTGTCACTGCACCATTTCCATGGGAACTCCCATAATTTTCATGGGAATACCCATGAAATGCTGGGCGTTATCATGGGCACAGCCCATCAGCGCCGCTCCACGCCGCCCACCCGCATTGCTAGGTGCGAACCGAACGGCGAGTCACGCGGGTTGCCATGCCGGCTCACAACCAACATAAATTCGCATGCGAAGACGCACACCATTGCTCCCCTGTGCGAATTCGCAGGGGAGTGCGGTAATCAGAATAAGGCCCTATATATTGGACTATAATAACCATAAAATAACTGAATAGTTCATAATGCTACTAATGTGAGTTTATGATGGATTACTGGGGGCACATTTCTAGTTACTCTCCCAATCTTACATATGTTACTGTACATTTGGGATAGTATATGGTGATCACTATTTCAGAATTTTTTTAGAAGTTCTGAACTTTTTTGCATTTTAAAGAATAAACCCTCAATACTGAGGCAAGATTAAAATACACAATCCAGTAACTGCTTTTGCAGATGTGTGATTTGTTAGATGTGTTAAACCAGTATTCTTTTTGTGTCTTCAGCAGGACAGTAATAGATCTTTCTTCTATCTATGCTGCAGTCTCCTCGGTGTCAAATCAATGATAGACTACCAGCTCTTTTTGGGTCTGATTCAGTTCTCAAAGAGGTTTGAATTCGGCCCTGTCCCCGAAGGTGCGGACATCGAATACCCCCCCTAATTCTGAGAATAAGGGCAGTCTAACAGAAGAGTCTGATGATTCCAAGATAAAGGGTTGATTTAGCAAACCCCAGAAATTCTGCAAATGTGACAGGGTGGCGGTGTTGAGTTTTTGGAGCATGGCCCGGACAATGCAGGCGTGTCCTGACTGTTCGGGGGGAGGACAACAGAGGCTGTGTGATGTCGCACACAGCCACTGAGAACCCAAGCATAGCCAATGATGATGACACATTGTTGGGCAGTACCCAGCTTGCGAGGCGGCCTTGCCCTCTGCTGGAATCTCCCTCATAAATCAACAAGCTGATTTGAATTATTGTTTGACGTAATTATTGCATCATAATGGGCAGAAAAGATGCAAAACTGCAGTGTAAACTGTATTATGTCAGAAATCTAAATGTTGTGTGAATGTTTTTTATTTTCCTTGAAAACACATGGACTAATAGGCAAAGATGGTCACACTAAAGGAAGCTCAGTGATTTGCACTGGCCTGTGGAGGTAGGTGAGTCAATACAAGCAAGGCCACAAAGTACTCCTGTGAGGCCATATGCTCAGGTGGGTGTGGCCAGGGCCGGACTGGCCATCTGGCACTTCTGGCAAATGCCAGACGGGCCGATGGCCTTGCTGCCACGCCCCCCCCTCCCCACCACCCGCGCAGGGGCGAAACTACTGCCGGTGCACCCGGTGCAGTGCATACCGCCGCTGCCATTTCCATGGGGGTTTTTTATCTCAAATTATCTGTAGTATAATTATTAATCTGTGAAATTAATAATTATACTACAGGGAGGGGGCCGTTAATAATTGTAATAAAAGGAGGGGGCCATTAATAATTATACTACAGGGAGGGGGCTGTTAATTAATAATTATACTACAGGGAGGGGGCCGCTAATTAATAGTTATACTACAGGGAGGGGGGCATTAATTAATAATTATACTACAGGGAGGGAACCATTAAATAATAATTATACTATGGCCACTCACTGCCGCCATGGCCCTGTGTGGTGTGTGCGCAGCTCCTTAGTTGCTAAGGGGGTTCGCACCAGCATTGATGGACATTTGAAATATGGCACTTGGCCACCAGCCTATAAGAGCTCACAAATCGGCAGCCGCAGTTAGTATGTAATGGGTATTACGTGTGTGGAATAATGTGTAATGGGCATTATGGTGTGTGGCATAATGGGCAATGGGCATATTGTGTAATCGGCACTACATTGTGGCATAATATGTAATGAGCACTGCAGTGTGTGACAATGTGTAACTGGCATTACAGTGTTTGACAATGTATAATGGGCATTACTGTCTGTGTATACCATAATGTGTAATGCCTCCTTTTGTGGTCCAAGCCTCCTTTCCATGAGGCCACGCCCCCTTTTCGCTGTGCGGCGGGGGCGCGCGCAAGGGCCCCGTCTGCTACAGATGGGCCTGTGTGCTCAAAATGCCAGGGCCAATTTCTGGTCCTAGCCCGGCCCTGGGTGTGACACAGGAGGGGCATGGCTATAGACCCTTATTTTACCATTAGGTCAACAATCATAAGGTTGACATGGGGAAGGTCGACAGTCAAAAGGTCGACATGGGGTTTTTCACTTTTTTCTGAGCCGACGTGCCGACATTCATGCCCTACTATCCACTAGGGCGTGGTGGGAGACTAAAATAGTGTGCCGAGCATAGGGAGGCATCGTGCCCGACGCATGGCTACTGCAGCCATGCGAGGGGACACAATGCTATGATTGAGTGTCCATGTTGACTGTGTCGACATTTGGGACAAAAATGGTGAAAAACCCCGACCTAATGATTGTCGACTTAATGACCCTGTCGACCTTCAGTCATGTCGACCTTCCTGCATATTGACCTTCAGTCATATCGACCTAATGCTTGTCGACCTAGTTGCTGCCTATCCAATGATTCATACCCAAAGAGACTATGGGCGAATTCAATTTGCCACAGAAATTTACAGCTAATTGATTGGCCAGGAAGATTTAATTAGCATCAAAGGTAACTAGCAAGCTGCAGTTACCAGGTTTTTCCTTTGGGGGGGATAGGGGATTAGCGGTCCCAGAAGGAAATTCCAGATACATTTACTGTTTTTTGGGTTCTGCCAAACCTGTTAAAGCATAGGTCTAGGGAACTTATCCCAGATGCTATCTATGTGCTAAAGCCCCCAAGCAGTTGATTTACCAGGTGAGAGACAAGACTAATTGAACAGCCCCAGGGGTTAGAGCCAATGGCTACAGCACTTTTTCCGCACCCATTAACATAACTCTAATTGAATTCTCCTGCATGTGTGAGCTAGGTATTTTTAGCTTAAGTAGACGATCAAAATTGCATGAGACAAAAAGAGCTGCAACAGACTAATCTTCCAGTGCCAGACACCATGTTGAGCTGGACATATTCATGTGAGTCCCCTCCTCCATAGCAGTCAGCACAGGTGAGTAGACTATGGCACTGTGCAATAGTCTACAGCGCATTTACAGGTCTCCAGAAATTCTGTGCTGCATCTATAATCCCAGTGCTTTTCTCTTGTGCTGTGCGAATTGTTGAGAACAAGGCAAGCGCATCCAGAAAGGTGAGCATTGAACATGGTAAGTAGATCTTCTAGGAAGATCTAATACATATAGGGCCTTATTCTGGTCGATGCTTAAAATTCCGAATTCTTTCGGATGGCGGTTTTTAGCAGTCTGCGCATGCGTGGGCAACGCTATGCGCATGTGCCACACACGGTCTCCGTTCTCGTTCTCACTAATACCGTACAGAAATGTGCACCGCATTCACTCGGGAAATATGGGCGTAATATGGGCGTCATTCGGAACTACACAGGGGCGTAGTTTCAAAGTGGGCTAAACTGGGTGTAAACATGGGCATACACGAGGGAGTGCACTAATTCTGGTAGGCGTGCATTCGGACAGAACACCGACTGCAAACGAACCAACAGGCAGGAAATATGCGGTCTTCATAAGCAAGTATTACTTTGCGGACACCACTTGGTCATGCGCTAGGCATTCGGATCGCCCAATTAGTACGCCCGCACCTGAACCAATGTCAGCTGAACACAATACAATCCACTCCTCTACTCATTACTCATTAATTACACTCTTGTCATTGCTTCAATTGGAACCATTGCAGCTTAAATGGACCATTACAAAACACACAAATCTATGCTGAAAGCACGGCAGCATTTTTTACACACATTTACACTGCAAGCAATGGACAGAACTTGCTATCACTAATATAAATATCCATGTCACTTTTACATTCACCAATAACAGCACACATTTGGGGATCAAATGAAAAATGTATTACAGTTAGGGAAAACATAAAATTTTATTTTGACCATTAAAAACAATCCCTTTTTAATGAGGTAGCCTAATTGCATAAGTGTGTCATGTGTGTGATGTGTGAGTTCCGATGATAGTAGTATGTTTTGCGGAAATACACCGTATCAGTGCGTACGGGCAGGTTCCCGTCCGTTCTGACGCGGTAAGACCGTGCAGACGCTGTAAGACCGTGCAGAATATGTGTGTGTCCACCGCACACGCAAGGTTTGGATGTCGTCCGTAAACACGCCCTCTTCTTAAAGAGTGAGTCCGTCCGAATGCGGAGGACCGGTGGGCTTTTCTTCGTACGATGTCCGCACAGCGTGGCGTGTGGTCCGCTCCGAAAGAATTCGGATATTTACACACCAACCAGAATAACCTCCATAAAGACAGTCCTTACGCCCTCTTTTTGTTATAATTTACAGCCTGATTTTGGTACCCCTGTGCAAGGGTTTGGATCATTTGGTCTACAGCATGACATGGGACAAGGTTGACATGGGTCTAGGTCGACATGGCATTAAGTCGACAGGAGCATTAGGGGGTTTTTCACTGTTTTTCGCCGCTTTTTTACCTGAATGTCGACACAGTCGACATGAACACAGTTTAAAGTGCACCACATCCTCTCGCATCGCTCACTGTGCTCTCAATGCTTAGGGCACGGTGCCACGCTGTGCTTGGCACACTATTTTATTCCCCCGCCACACCCTAGTTGATGGTAGGGTATGAAATACCGCTTGTCGGCACATGTCAACTCAAAAACCAGTGAAAAACCCCATGTTGACCTTTTGACTGTCGACCTAGACACTGCTGACCTAATGCTTGTGTCGACCTAAAGCCATGCCGACCTTGACCCATGTCGACCTAATGGTGTCGACCCAATGCTTGTCGACCATCATGCTGTAGGCCAAATTACCGTATCCCTTGTGCGAACACCTTCGGCTGGCAGGGGACGGCCCACCGTTTTATGGGTGTCCACATGAAAATGTGGGCGTTCCCCTGGGAGTGAAGACGATGCCTGCATGTGTCGTTTGACTGACATCACATGACATCAGTGCCCGCCCCCTTTTTGGCAGATAGCGGCTGTAATAAAAGTCACATTAGACTGACATTTATTACTAAAGGCAGGAGAAATCATTCCATCGAATGGTTCCGCCTGCTAGCGGTCGCATAGGAGGGCATGCTATTGAGGGGTCATCTATTGGGGAGGTGCGTATCCGCCTGCTAGGCAGCGAGTGGACGCTGCCTAGGGAGCAGGTCTGAATCAGGCCCTTATTTAAGCCATGACTGACAGTCACTAAAGCAATCATTTAGCCAAATATAAAATTGTAACTTTGAATATTTACAGAGAGGTGGTCTTACATTTGTATTACTTTGCAATATGAAGCCGCACTTTTAATGATCCTGTGCCGCATTTTCTGCGGTTTGTCAGCTGACCGGCACAGTTATCGTTGGTGTTTTCAATAGGGGATATTCCGTAGCTTGCTTGATATATATCTGATGGTTACATACAGTAGTAGGAGCAGAAACCAATGCCTTTTGGTTCTGTGATTCCTAAATGACCCTTGATATTTTCTTTTTACTGGTTTGCGCACAGTCATTAATATATCGTATCTTGAAACCTAACTTCCATTAAAATGTGTCGCTGAAAGACTTTTTAAACATTGCTGGAAAATCACTTAGTATTATTAAAGTACTAGTTAATCACGGCTGTAAGACAAATGCGTTCCCTTGCCTGAAGGGAAGAGAAGAAATGCCAAAAATGGTCAGATAAACAAACGGGAACTGGTGAGAAAATAAATCACTGCATTTGTCTAATTGGAACCGATATCATTTTTGTATTCGGTTATTTTAATAAGAAAGGTGCTAGGCATTACCATTTGGCACGGCGGATTATGGACAGTCTTTATCAGCCGAATATAAAATATAAATAGATCTATGGGATCTGACGAAAGTGTCCTGGAGGTGGAAATCCACCGGCACCGGCTCTGCGGTCGCTCTGCTTCACTTATTCTGTACCCAGCTGTGTTGTCGCAAAATCAATCTTTTTTGGCATCGGACGAAGATAAATAGAAACATCTGTTGTATCACTTTCGTCTCGCTGGCTTTCAGTGGGATTATAGGCAATTATGTAACGTTCATAATTAATGTAATCCAAGAATAATAAATATATCCAAATGATATAAAATGATAACTGATAGACTTTCTTCAAAACAATATGTTTAATACCTCTTTGTGTTCCATAAATCACTGGGTAGTTGTTTAGAAGGATTCCTATAAAAAAAAAATAAAAAAAAATTGTTATTTTGCATTTTTGGTTATAATAAAATATAATATAATATAATTGGAAGTAAATTATATTTGTATAGTGAAAACTGCAATGCTAATGATCAGAAGGTAGCATTCATGGCATCAGGGGCGTAACTAGATATTTGTAGGCCCCATAGCAAAAGTTTGTAAGGGCCCCCTATTTAGCAACTGATGGTGATAAATGTATGTAAAACATATTACTTAGACAGTAAAGATGGGCCCCTTTCAGCTCTGGGCCCCATAGCAACTGCACCCCTTGCACCTATGGTAGTTACGCCTTTGCATGGCATGATTGGAACTTTAAAAATTTTTAGGGACAATCATGGACACTGAGAGACCAGTGGGGTGTGGGTGTGGGTCAATGAGTTGAAAGGTTGACACAAGCATTCGGTTGACAATGGGAAGGTCCACAGTCAAAACGTTCGACATGAGTTTTTTACATTGTCCCAAAAGTCGACATAGGATACTGTCAAAGTGTACCATGTCCCCTCACATGGCTTACTGCATGCTTCTGGCACGGTGCCTCTCTGCGCCCAGCACACTATTTTTTTTCAACCTTAAACCCTGTGGATCATGTGTCGACCTAAGTCATGTCAATATTCAGTGGTCGACCCATTTCATGTCGACTTAAATAGTGTCAACCTAATGATTGTATCCCCTCGGGTACTGGGGGGGACAGGCCAAATCTGGGAGGCATATCCTTACCCTCCCTCCCCCAATACTATACACTGAAAAGGGGGAAATGTGTCTCTTTCAGTGTGGTTGGATTAACAGATAGACGGTCAGAAGGTCGACAGTGGATAGGTTGACACCATAGGTTCGACAGGGAAACGGGAAAACCACAAACGATTGTCATGTCGACCTATCAATTGCTGTAGCTGTCAAACTTCTGACTGTCAACCCTATGGTGTCAGCCTATTGATTGTCAACCTGCTCCATCACCCTCTCAGCACCCCTGGGGATAGAAAGGGTTCTTTGTAGACCACAAAAGCTGAGATCCACTGTTCAAATGGACTGTTGTGTAGACTGGTGCAATAGCATCTGGTGTACGGGGAAGTGCATGGAATTGCAGTCAGTGGCAGCAGTAATGCAAACGCTTGCTACGGAGCACTGAGGACTGACTATAACATTTTGCACCTAGATGTAAAATATACCAGGGGTTCAGAGAGGGCGTTACTCCCAAAGACAATGGAATGGCCTCCGGGATCCAAGTCCAGAAGGGGCACCTGGATGTACAGCAGCAACTGTGTGGTTAATTGTGGCATCCAAATGTGACCGCTGCTCTTCCAACAGAGCTCTGCGGCACCCACTCTACCTCAGGAGCTCCGCTAACACCTGCAATAAGGGTAAGGACAACTTCTGCCTTGTACCACTCAGCCTGTGCTGCAACAAGTGACGGTGCACCCACCGAGATAGGACCACTGGTGAATACTGACTCTGAATGCTTGTGAGTCTTCTCACACAGGGTAGCTGGAGCCCTGCCAATTCAAGGTGGGCTCCAGTGCACACACAATATTTATTTTCCCTTTTTTTTTAGAAGGGGGAGCAAACTCCAAGTTGCCTCTGGGCTATTGGGATGAACTTACTCCTCTGGGTTACAAAAGTAGGAAATTTTTAAGGTCATCCAAATCAGGTATAATTCTATACTTCCATTGAGCTGCCTTTTGCACCTTCCCTCTACGGAATCGGTACATCTGTCAGAATGAACTTAGGTCTACAGTCATTAGGTCGACCCCATTAGGTCGAATGGCAGGAAGGTCGACCTGATTTAAGGTCGACATGGGCCAAGGTCGACATGACTTAAGGTCGAATTTGCATAAAGGTCGACATGATGAAGGTTGACTGGTCATAAGGTCGACATGGGTTTTTCACTGTTTTTTTATCCGAATGTCGACACAGTCGACATGGACACAGTTGGCAATGAGAATCTGACCCTCGCATCATTCGCTTCGCTTGCAATGCATCGGGCACGGTGGCTCGCTTCGCTCGCCACAGCTTTAATAACCTCCTCCACGCCCTAGTGGATAGTAGGGCATGAAATACCGCCTGTCGGCACATGTCGGCTCAAAAAACAGTGAAAAACCCCATGTCGACCTTATGACCAGTCGACCTTCCTCATGTCGACCTTTATGCAAATTCGACCTTAAGTCATGTCGACCTTAAGTCAGGTCGACCTTCCTGCCAGTCGACCTAGTGGGGTCGACCTAATGACTGTAGACCTAAGTTAATTCTAATAGATGACCGCTTCCCCCCTCTACTTGCTATTTTTAAAAAAATTAGACTCACTAAATTAAAAATCTTTCAAAGTAACATCAATTGTATTAAAGTTATTTCTCTAGTCACATAATTCATGTAAAACAGTTAAGATAGCGGGCTGAGCAGTACTTTTGGAAAGAAGCTAATACGTGGAAGCGACTTGATTACAGTCCGTGGTGCAAAATGGTTAGTTGGTTGGACACCAGAAATGTTTCGTGATCCTAAGAGTTCAATTGTGGTAGTGACTTAACTTAGTTCTCTCGTGTCTGTCGATGAGTACTCCTGCGGGACCCCACCCTAAAGGAATGCAGCGCTCATTAAGTTTCCTTTCCCACGAGCATAAAACACAATCAAATCAAGTTTATAGACATCCGCATATGTCCAGAAGGATGAACGTTCCCACATTACGTTTTATGCTTGGCTATAAGTGCACTGTAATAAAAAATGCTGATTTGGACACTGACCTATACAGATATATACATAGTGGGGAATTAAATTACCTGTTTAATTTACCGCAGGCTGATTGAACCCTGGGGCTTGCCCTGAATGCAGCTCGCTGCAGCTGTTATTGTGGTTATTTTCTGGACCTCAGCAGGCACTGTTAATTGACTTGTTTTCGCAATGTCGGTACTGGTAACATATACATCCTCAAACTTTTCACGCATGAAGACAGAAAATTTAACAGGCTTTAATTGAATAGCCTAAAGTGAAACAAAGCTCAAGGCTCCATCTGTCTTTCACACTAGTTGCATTTTCATGGCTAATGCTGGGTACACGCCAGAACGATTTGGCCTCAATTCCCCCAATTTCGATACAATCTCGACCGATTGTATGTAAATTGGGCATGTTTTGGCATGTTTTAGATCCGATTCCGATCCGATGCGCGTCCCCGCTGGTCGTTTGGACGTTTTGGAGATCCTACCTGTTGCAGTCAGTCAACAATCCCTTCTGCTGGGTACAGATCATGAGCAGATCGTGAGCAGATCATGTGCAGATCGTGTGCTCCATGCAGATCGTGCGACCATCGTATGGTTGTCTCACGATCATGATTGTTCCTGTGTGTGCCCTACATAACTGATTTCCCCCCTTAGAGTGAAAAGTTGAAATATACTCAGGAAACCATTCAGACATTCTTCTTACATATTCCCCCAGCCTAAACCTAACCCTTCTTCCGTGCTGCCTAACTCTAATCTCCTCTCCTGCATCCTAACCCAAATCCTCTCCATAGCCTAATCCTAACTTACCCTTTATACTTACATTTGGGATGAGGGTCTGTATTCTGACTGGTGTAGAGATTCTGATGCCGGTCTTCCATCGGCTGGCATTCTGAAGGCCAGAATGCCCACTATACACAGTCCCTTTGTATATTGGGCAAATCCTCTCCATAGCCTAATCCATACTTATCCTTGACATTTACATTCAGGATGAGGGTCTGTATTCTGACAGGTGTAGAGATTCTGATGCCGGTCTTCCATCTGATGGCATTCTGAAGGCCAGAATGCCCACTATACAGTCCCTTTGAATACTATATTTCTTCTCTGCATCTGCTGTCGTAAGACCCCATAGTATATGCAAATTCAACCAGTTAAACTTGATAGAAGAATGTCTTTATTCAACCTTACTTATACTACTTTCAGACCGCAAATGCCGTGTCGCACACGGGATTAGGACACGGGTCCCATCCCCAGAGCAACACGGCAATGCGGTCTGAAAGTTCCGACACGACACGGCATATTGCCGAGTCGGTGACGTCACAGGGGGCGGAGATAAGCGGCGGCGCGTCATCGGGGGCTCTGGAGGAGGCAGTACTTGGAGCTGACAGTGCTGCCTCCTCCATACTGTGAACGGGACACGGGTCGCTCGACCCAGGCACCCTTTCACACTGCACTTGACACGGGTCATAGCCGTGTTCAACCCTGGTCATTACCAGTGTTGAACACCCGTGTTGCTCGACCTGTGGTGGCCTTTTCAGACCGCACCTTGACCCGTGTTGGGGCCGCAAGAACACGGCAATAACCCGGTTTTAGAGTGCGGTCTGAAAGCGGTATTACTGTGTTACTATATTACTATATGCACAGTGAGACTCAGACTCACACACACATTGCAGAAAATGATGCAACTGCAAAAGTTTGGGTTTGCTTACATCTCAGAAACAGGACATCTGCTACCACACTCTTTAGAACACCCGAAATATTTGCTTTAATTATTATTTTCCTACAAATATCTTAAATTACGTAATACAAAGCATTTTTCCAGAGCATGAAATTTTCATATAAAATGTAATATACAGTTATAGCTCAATTTGCAGTTGCTAGCAGCGCCTTTCAGGACTAGCTTTTATTAAATATATTCCCTGTTTTCTTGCAAATGAAGACTAATGTACATATTCTGCTACATGAATGGTGTAATCAGTTTTGTATTCTTTTACCGTGCAGCATGTAAAGTAGCCATACTGTATTTTCCAAGAACATGAGACTCTCACATGTACTGTAAATAGATTGTACGTTACTGTAAGCAAATAAAATAATACAACATAATATCACAGACGCGTCAACAGGGCTGCCATCAGAAATTGTAAGGCCCGGGACTGGCAAAATAGGCAGCGCCCCCCCGCCCCAACACACCGATTGTTACACAAAATATTCTCAAGAGATATTTTGTCCATACTCTGCTAGTCGGCCCCTCACAAAGAGCACCAATTTCATTTTTTATGCATGAGGTGTTACCGTGTACCTGCAACATATATTTTAATGGTACGCCGTAACCCCTGAATGCCCATTACATCATTACATATTATACAACACACCATAATGCCCATTGCGTATTATACAACACACCACAATGCCCATTACATATTATACAACACACCACAATGCCCATTACATATTCTACAACACACCATAATTACCCTTACATATTATACAACACACAGAATGCCCATTACATGTTATACAACACACCATAATGCCCATTGTGAATTATACAACACACCACAATGCCCATTGCGTATTATACAACACACCACAATGCCCATTACATATTATATAACACATTGTAAAGCCCATTACATATTCTACAACACACCATAATGCCCATTACATATTATACAACACACCGCAATGCCCATTACATAGTATACAACACACCGCAATGCCCATTACATATTATACAACACACCGTAATGCCCATTACATATTATAAAAAACACTGCAATGCCCATTACATATAACGCTGCACACCGTAATGCCCATTACAAATTAAACAGCACACCATAATGCCCATTACATATTATAAAAAACACTTCAATGCCCATTACATATAAAGCTGCACACCGTAATGCCCATTACATATTATACAACACACTGCAATGCCCATTACATATTATAAAACACACGATAATGCCCATTGCATATTATACAACATACCACAATGCCCATTCCATATTATACAACACACCGTAATGCCTATTACATATAATGCTGCACACCATAATGCCCATTACATATAATGCCGCACACCATTGCATAACGTAATGACTATTATTGCTTAAGCCTGTGGAACATGTATACAAAGATTCCCCTGGCTGTGGCATTACCCCACTGGTTGTTTGGGCCCGGTGCTGGTTGTCAAAATATGGGGGACCCCTATTCTTTTTGACCCCTGTATTTTAGGAAGCAGGACCGGCCCATGAGCCTGATGCTGGTTTTAGATATATGGGGGAACACCACATTTTTGTCCCCCTTAATTTCTAAAACCATGGCCGGTTCAATGAGCCCGGGGCTGGTTATAGCTGTTGGGGGGACCCCATGCCATTTATTTATTCAATAATTATTATTATTTTTACACAGGGCAGAATTGCGTGATCTGACAAACATGAATCTAAATGGATTCGAATACGAATGGATACGAACGGCTACGACATCGGGAAAATACGGAAAGTACGAATGAGGAGAATACCGTATGACAGCTTTGTATATTTGTTGTATATTCGGGTCATATATGGCCGATCTCATTCTAACCCATTCATATGGGGATCGGCTGTATACGGCCGCCTTAGTAAATTTCCCCCTTTGGGCACTGGGTAGGAAATTTCTGATCCCTTCTTGGCTGGCTCTATGACCCTCGGTTGCCGAAGATCTATTTTTTCTTATTAGCGATTGCAGGATTCAACCTCATGGCTGGACATTTTCAATCTGAGTCATTTGGGGAAATTTACTAAAGGAAATTTGTAAAAAATAGGTGTATTTATATCCAGAAATACACTTATTTTTGACATTTACTATCCCGAAAATACGGCAATTCGTATTCATATTGATGTGCTATCAATACGAATACTAATTGCCGTATTTTCGGGATAGTAAATGTCAAAAATAAGTGTATTTCTGAATACAAATACACCTATTTTTTACAAATTTCCTTTAGTAAATTTCCCCCTTTGTGTTAAGGCCCCCATACACATATGCGAGGTAACGCATGCCTCCTTCACATGTGTCTGCCGAGCCCCTGGGAGGCAGGATTCACGTATGATACTTTCTTTGCGTTCCTTTTGCATAAAGGAACAGTTATGGAGATATCACGATGGTAACTGTTCTTAGTTGATGAGAATATAATTAATTCCGTTTTGGAAAATTTACATTTGAGTGGGCGAGAAGACATCCAAGATGAGATGGCAGAGAGGCATTCAGAGACTTTGCCCAAAACCACTGGTGACAACTCTGGGGTTCGTCTGCATACAAGTGATACTGAAATCCGAAAGAGCTGATTAGTTTGCCAAAAAGATGAGGTATAGATTGAGAAAAGCAGAGGACATAAAACCGAGCCTTGTGGAACTCAAGATGAGATGGAAGATGAGAACCAAGATGAGAACCAAGAGGGGGCTGTATCAATAAGACCTAGGGAGTGTAGCATTTGTATGAGAAGAGTGTGATCCACATTGTCAAATGCAGCAGAAAGATCTAGAAAATGAGTAGTGCATACTGGCCTTTGGACTTAGCAGTGACCAGGTCATTCACCACTTTAGTCAGTGCTGTCCCAGTGGAGTGTTGGGAACGAAAGCCTGACTGAAGTGGGTCTAATAGGGTGTGAGAGTTAAGAAAGTGTGTGAGGCGAGAGTAGACAAGTCTCTCGAGTAGCTTAGAGAGGCATGGGAGCTGAGAGATAGGACGGTAATTAGAGTGAGAGTTAGGGTCAGAATTGTGTTTTAGCAGAATGGGAGTAATCACTGCATGTTTGAACAGAGAAGGAAAACTACCAGTAGCAAGTGAGAGATTGCAGATTCTAGTTAAGGTTGGGATAAGCACAGGAGTTAGTTTTAATGACAGCAGGTATAGGATCAAGGAAAGAGTTAGTGGAGTAGGAGGATATGAAGAGTATGGATACTTCTTTTTCAGTTGTGTGCTCAAATGAAGAGAAAATGTCATGAGGGTTCAGGTGGGGAAGTAAGTAGGTTAGAGGCTGCAGAAAGCATACCATTTCATCTCGGATGTTAACAATCTTGTCCTTAAAGTAGGAGGCAACTTCTTGTGCACTGATGATAGCTGTTTGGAGAGGAGGGGAAGGGTACAGAAGAGACTTATATGTGTTAAAAAGTCGCTTAGGGTTGGTGGCATGAGAAGATATGAGAGATTGGAAGTATGTCTGTTTGGCAGCATCAAAAGCATTGCAGTAGGATACAGTAGATACAGTAGTCTTATATGTGAGGAAATCACTCAGATTACAAGATTTGCTCCATTTGCATTCTACTTTAGGTGACTGATTTCAAGTTCTTGCTGATTTTTGACAAATCATTTAAAAAAATGAAAGGACAGTAAGTATTATCTTCTAGTTGTCTCTGGCTTGCCTATGAATCCCTCATCCCCAGTGGGAAATGATGAATTTCTTAAAGGGGTTTCTAAATGCAGTCCTCATGCTAAGGCTCCTATCTCTTCTTCCTGGTAGCTGCTCTCTGGTCCAGGGCACTGATTGAGGACTCACACAGCAAACTTGGTAGAAATAAGTGCTACCACTGGTCATGTGCAGCAGCTCTGCTCTGTCCCTTAAACTGTATGATGTGATGACAGCTCATTATACCCCACATAGGCTTAGATGCCAACCGTGGCACTGCAAAACAAAAAGACAACTACGAAATCAGTCACGCAAAGTAGAACGCCAATGGCGTAAATCTCGTACTATGACTGATTTCCTCACATATAAGACTAGCTACCACTCCTACTGCAATGCTTTGGACACTGCCAAACAAACATACTACCAATCTCTCATCTCTTCTCATGCCACCAACCCTAAGCGACTTTTTAACACATTTATGGCTCTTCTGTACCCTCCCCCTCCTCCCCCACCGGCTACCATAAGTGCACAAAAACTTGCCTCCTACTTTAATGACAAGATTGATAACATCCGAGATGAAATAGTATGCTCTTCCACTACCTCTTACCCACTCTCTTCCCCACCTGAACCCTCTGGCACTTTCTCTTTCTGGTACTTTTCCATCTCTGCTCAAACATGCAGGGATTACTCTCATTCTGAAAAAACACAATTCTGACCCTAACTCTCTCTCTCTCTCTAACTATCATCATATCTCTCAGCTCCCATGCCTCTCCAAGCTACTCGAGAGACTTGTCTACTCTCGCCTCACAAACTTTCTTAACTCTCACACCCTATTAGACCCGCTTCAGTCAGGCTTTCGCTCTCAACACTCCACTGAGACAGCACTGACTAAAGTGGTGAATGATCTGGTAACTGCTAAGTCTAAAGGCCATTACTCACTACTTATTCTTCTAGATCTTTCTGCTGCGTTTCACACTGTGGATCACACTCTTCTCATACAAATGCTACACTCCCTAGGTCTTAATGATACAGTCCCTCTTGGTTCTCATCTTGGTTCTCATCTTCCAAATCATCTTGAGTTCCACAAGGCTCGGTTTTATGTCCTCTGCTTTTCTCAATCTATACCTCATCTTTTTGGCAAACTATGGATGGTGAAAGGATTAGATCCTTTTTGTAGGATTTGCGTTAAGGGGTAGAAGCAGCCTTATTAAGATGTTTAAGTGGGTAGATGTGTTGTGCAGGTGCACAACATTTGATCAAGCGCTAGGAGGGGCGGGGTAATGGAGGAGAGGTGTGACGGAGTAGGGCGGTATAATGAGACAATAAGAGTAGAGACCAAAGAAGAAGGTAGATAATAATAAAAATGAGATATGGAAATAAAGGTAAAAATAGATTAGGTATAATTATAAAATAAGATGAGACTAATGAAACTGAAACAAATGAAAATGAAAATAAATATGAATGCAAATAATAAAATGAACTAAAAAATAATAAAAATAAAAATAATAATAAAAATAAAAAATAAATAAAAATAAATAAAATAGTTGACCAATATAATGTTTACACTCCTTGTAGGAGTATGTAGAAGCAGTCTAATTATACCTAATCTATTTTTATCTTTATCTCCATATCTCATTTTTATTATTATCTACCTTCTTTTTTTGGCAAACTAATCAGCTCTTTCGGATTTCAGTATCACTTGTATGCAGACAATACTCAAATCTATCTATCAACCCCAGAGTTGTCACCAGTGGTTTTGGGCCGAGTCTCTGAATGTCTCTCTGCAGTCTCATTTTGGATGTCTTCTCACCAACTCAAACTCAATATTTCCAAAACAGAATTACTTATATTCCCACCAAATAAGAACAGTTACCATCCTGATATCTCCATCACTGTTGACAACACGACAATCTACCCTACCCCACAAGCTCATTGCTTAGGGGTCATCCTCGACTCTGACCTGTCCTTTCTTCCCCTCATTCAATCTGTCTCCAAATCATGTTACATGCATCTAAAAAACATATCCAAAATATGACCGTATCTCACACAAGACACTACTAAGTCTCTTATCCATGCACTGATCTTCCTTGCAAGGCTTTCATCATCTGCTGATCCGCTCTGCCAGTCCTTTCATTGGGTGCCTGTATCTTACCGTATTCAACATAAAACACTTCTACTAGCATATAAAGCTATTAACCATACTGCACCAGCATATATCTCTCTACTTATCACAAAATATCCCCCATCTCGACCACTCCGCTCTGCACAAGATCTATGTCTCTCTTCTGCACGGATCACTAGCTCCCATTCACTATTACCTGACTTTCATAGGGCTGCTCCCACCCTATAGAATGCCCTTCCACGCACAATAAGACCTTCCACTAACTTCCAAACTTTCAAGTGTTCCCTGAAAACTCACCTCTTCAGGCAAGCCTATCATATTAAAATTCTACATGCATAACCCCCTGAGGCACTTATGTATTATATAGCTCCCCTTCTGGACTTGTAGCTTGGTGGGACTGCTATGCCATTACTGGTGCCTGTCCTTGTGCTTCCCCCCTATGTCCCTATAGATTGTAAGCTTGCAGCAGGGCCCTGTAACCCCCAAGTCTTTCTGTTGTTACCCAGTTTGTTTTATCACTGTCTACTATTGTAAAGCGCAACGGAATCTGCTGCGCAATAGAAGAAACTGTAAATAAATAAATAATGAACCCCCCCGGCATTTGCCTATGAACCCATTTCATAAAGTTATATAAAGCCCTGTTTAAGCAGTATAACAAACCTTAAAATTAGGACACCCCTGAAACAGTCAGACAGCAACGGTAAATTAGGTTATAAAATACTAGTTATAAAGTCGGTGAGCATAACTGTGTTATAGGGTATGCACAGAAGACAAGAATTGTTTGTTTCCAATTAATAAATATAGAATAAATAAAATGCAAGCAGGATGTAAGTAAGTACAGAAAAGGAGAAGATCAATAATCACCAATGAGGAAAGAATATAAAATGAAGAGACTGATTGTTTATCTTTGTGTGTTGCAGTTTTATATGAGCCATATCGATGACGCTTCTTGTCAAGAGTAAGAACCTACTGCTCAGATACTAAATGCAAACCACATTTGTCTTCAAAAGCAGAACATGCTTTATCCTTCAATTAAAATAACTGCAATTTTTTTGTATTTATTCAAAATAAATCCAAAACTATACATGGTGAGAAATGTTTATATATGTGTTCCCTAAATCGACAGAATTTTATTTCATGCCATTTTAAATGTAGCTATAAATGCACTGTAATGATGCAGGTTGTATTGCTCTGTATAATATAATGTCTAATAAATAATACCGTTCCAACAAAGGTATAGCAAATATTTCCCCCAACAGTGTTATCTGTATGCAGGGCTGCCACTAGAAATTGTGGAACCCGGGACTGATTTCTAGTCCCCCCTTCCCTCTACTCAGCTCTGCTGGTTACTTGGGGGGTGTGGTTGCAGAGTGAAGTGAAACACAGAATTCCCCACCTCCCTTTCCGCTGTGATGCCCCAGCTGAATGGAGTGCAGGCTTCTCCTCCACCTCCAGATGCTGGCGGCCATTTAAAATATGGCGCCAATGTAGGCTCGCATCCTGGTAGACAATCAGAGCGGCTCTCGGTATGTGAGCTCTGATTGGCTCGCTCACCAGATGGTCGCACATTTTAAATGGGCATTAGCGTCCAGTCCAGAAGTGTAGGAGAAGCCTGCACTCTGGAAGGAGTGACCTTTAGCGAAGGGCAGCATCAGCTCAATGGAGGCAGTTGGGGGATGGGGGGGGGGTGCAGTGGTTGGAATGAGTGGCCCAGCCCTTCCCTTTCTATCAGAGTGGGCAGGCCCAGGACAGCTGTGCCCACAGTACCCCCTTAATGGTGGCTCTGTCTGTCTGTGTAGCTGTATCTATGGGGGTTATTCTGGTTGGTGCGGTGGGACCGTACACGGTCGGATCGGCCTTTTTTTTCCATCTGCGCATGCGTATCTTTCGCAACGCGCATGTGCGGCGACCTCACACCGCTCACGGACGGGTCTCTCCGTGTGAAAAAACCTGTCCGCAAGAGCACGCCCATTGTGGGCGGCATGTGGGCGTTTTTATGGGAGCGGCCGGAATAATGCGGGAAACTGGGCGTAAACATGGGCGTACACGGGGGTGTGCACACAAAATGCACGGTGCCACAACCGCCTCAATCGGCGAACGCACCGTGCATTGGTGAACGCACCGTGCATTTTGGGCCAAAAACAGGCGGACGCCAAAGAGTGCTCCTGACCACCCCTAGAGCTACCGCATGAGAGCGGACGCCTGGGTCTGCTAATTAATGCAGATTATTAGTCAAACACATACACCTGAATGTAATAAGCAATGCTGCAGCCTAATAAGTGAAAACCATTATTTCACTACCTGCAAGCCACACACAGCCCTCAAACACATTGGAAGCTTATCTTTCTACACTTCTCAACATGTAAAGGTTGGTTTAATTTTAGGTAATATACATTCTAATACCTGGTTATATAAGTCCAGATAGTTATTTTATAACCATCTACACCCATTCAGAAAGTGTTTTTTTCTACTTTAAAAAGCAGGACACTCATGTGTTGACATGTGTCAACTTTTTCACTGTAACACAAACATACCAGTTTTTTTTATTATGAAAAAGACACATAAACCATGTCTAAGAGCAACAATTATGTTTTTGGACTCAATTTCGACTTGTGGAGCAATGTCCTATGTAACAGTGTTTGTAAGGGCAGGTGCAGATAGAGTAGGTACACATACAGATGTGTAATGTTTTATATATATATATATATATATATATATGTATATATGTAAATGTAATACGCTCAGATATACAGAAGGTGTCGGTGGGAAAACGGACGAGATCCGTCCGTGCACTGTGGCGTATGCTCAGATGTACGCCAGGTATCGGTGGCTACGCTCAAGTGTACACCACTCCCCATTGTCGGTGTCTGTGATCGTCCGTGTGCGGCTGTTCTGTGGGCGGACTTACGCTCACCGCAAGCATACGGAAAACGCACGGTGTGACGGACCGTACGCACTTTTCACCGATCCGATCACAATAAGTCCCTATTAGGGTGGCCAATCCCGGGATCGGGATCGGCGGGATCCCGGGATTTGGCCCTAAAAAGTCCGGGATTTCAATCTTGGGATTGGAGTATCCTATCCCGGGATTTCGGTATTAGACTGCGCATGCGCAGTCTAATACCGGGCAGCGTCTGAACACTCGCTCAGAAGCTGCCCAACTGTTCCAGACCCCTGCGTGCGGCCTGCGCAGCGTGACGGTCACGCTGTGCAGGCCACGCACACCGCCCACAGCCCCACACTGCTGTCAGTGTCACTCCTCCTGGCCGCCTGCTCCCACCTCTTCTCCTGCGTCGGCCAGCCCGCCCCTTCACCGACGCCGGCCCGCCCGCGCCTTCCTCCCGGCTGCAGTGCTGATATGAGGAGGTGCACGAGCCCGACGGCACCGTGCACCTCAGAACCCACACCACTCCCGGCCGCCCGCCTGCCAATGTAAGTAAATCTGCGGGTCGGCCGGTGTGGGGGTGGGTATCGGGCACATGCCAGCAAACTAAGGATGCCAATCCCGGGATCCCGGGAATCCCGGGATTGAGCATTTTTCAATCCCGGGATTGAAAAAATGCCCCGGGATTGGCATCCCTAGTCCCTATATGTGCTGTAACCTGTGGAGAAAGTCATATTTTGATGTTCTGGAATCCAGATGTGAAAGACAGGAGATTACTTTGTAGGAAAGGAGAATACAGCAGGCAATAACTCATACAGTACAATTAACCCTGCAGTTGACAATAAAACACATTTCATAACATCCTTTGAAATAAAAAGCACACCATAAATGTTATTATAAATGGGAAAAACTCTGTGCTTTCTAGACATCAATGACCACATCTAAATTGTTGGAGGTGCTACATAATATTACAGAGCCACATGGCATCTTACACTAATCAGTGTAAGTACACCTGCGAGGTGTGACTATGTACGATTCAATATCTGACAAGCAGAAGGTTTGCTGTATGTCATATGCACAGTATAAGTATTCCTTTTATGTATGTGCAGTGGCAGGAACTGAGGCTGGCATGCAACTCTACCCCAGGCATGCCGCTGGCCCACATCAGGATTTATATGCAGTCTGATACACATCACCTATTTATGTCTCTTGTGGTGCCTGGACGGGCATTTAAATCTACAGCAAATGAAATAACAGGTGCTCATAAATATTCCAATAACTTTCCTATGATTCTATTTTTTAATGAGAGACAGAGAGAGACAAAGAGAGAAAGAGAGGAATATGAGCAAGAAAGAGAGAGACAAAGAGAGGGGAATATAAGGGAGAGGGGTGTGTGTGCAAGAGAGATAGAGAGAGAGAGGAATATGAGCAGGAGAGAGAAGTGTGAGAGAGGAATATAAAAGTGGGTGAGAGAAACAGAGAAAGAGGATAATGAACAAGAGAGAGAGAGAGTAAGAGGAATATGAGAGGGAAAGAGTAATATGAGAGAGAGAGTGAGGAATATGAGAGAGAGAGAGAGAGAGAGAGAGAGAGAGAGAGAGGGGGGGGGGGATATGAGCAGTAAAGAGAAGTGAATAGGGTGCAAATTTTTAGACCAGGCGAGAAATAGCGATTTCTGGCAAATTTTTAGTAACAGATGTTTGCGGTTAATTGTAAAAGAACAAAAATGGCGTGGGGGCCCCCCTTCCCACAAGCATAACTAGACCTGGGCTCATTGAGCTGGTCCTAGTTTCCCAAATATGGGCAAAAAGTGATGGGATCCCCCATATTGAAGAAACCAGCACTAGGGCTCTTGGGCTGTTCATGGTTCCAAAGATATGGTGGACAAAAGGACTGGAGGTCCCCCATATTTTAAAACCAACACCGGGCTCCAACAGCCAGCGGTGTCATGCCACAGCCGGGGGACGCATTTTACTCAAGGTACTCCAGCCACCACATAAACACCCTGGCTCGTCATCCCTGGATAGGGTACCTGGGGGACTAGGGACCCAATAAAGGGGTGTCCCACCTGGGACTGAGCCTGGCATCCCTGGGCGATGGACTGATAAATTTGTGGTAAAAAATAGAATTAACATTTAACATTGGGTTGTGCTGTGGAACAACAAGCATGCAGGGACTTGGAGAACCTCAAATCACAGAATGCAGGGCATTAAAGGGCCCACTGGGACTTGTGACAATAATTACACACAAACACTCAGACTAGTAGCGCTTTATTAACATACATGCATACAACCATTGAAACACACAAAAGTACATGGTCCTCCCACACACTCACCCGCACGTCTGTCCTCTACTCCAGTAGGACTCAAAGTTTTTTTTTTTAAAAACATGTACGAACTGGAGAAACAGGTATGTGTTCCTTCATTGCCTGCAAGTTTTAAACTGATAAAGCTATACTAAAACTATATAAATATGCTATCAATAACAAATACTTGATGATCCTTTTCATAAATGTTGTTTACTGCACTGGTGGCTTAGTGCAGTGCTAGTACACACACACACACACATACACACATATATATGTATGATTGATAGACAGAAAGATTGATTGACTGACTGGCTAACTGACTGACTGACTGACTGATTAATGGATTGATTGATTGATGAGATAGATTGATTGATATGACATTTACAGATTATACATTGATTGATATATAGATCTCTCTCTATATCTCTCTCCTCATGTGCTTTTCTTAGAATATATCTCTGCCACTGTTATAATTGCATTGGTGTCCACTGTTGCAACTGTCTTTTTTATTTACCATGTACTTGTCCTAAATTGCATTTGCACTGTAAATCACAATCTTTCTTGAATTGTTCTTTGCTCATCTATGTATTGTCTGGCGCTGCAGAACCCCTGTGGCGCCATATAAATAAATGATAATGATAATAATAGATAGATAGATAGATACTGTAGATAGACACATCCCCCACAAATTGTTTCTGTGCACTTCAAAGGTAACTTGTTGATATGTAACACATGTGTTTGGCCTTTGAAGCTATTACTTCTGGTCTTGCTATAATAATAAAAGAAATATGAAGTGACTAAAATATGGAGAACAAGATCAACCAGTTATAAAAAAAAAAAAAATAGATACTAATAGAATATCAACTTCAGGTTGATTATAAATTCATAATTAGACAGAAAGAATGTAATAAAACCTGTCAATTAAAGTTTTTTTTTTTGTTTTACATCTATATTAACAGAATATAAAATATATACCAAATAACTGCTTTAATGGAGAAACATTATCCATCATCTGTTATCCAAAAATAATATTACAGTGTATATCTGAATTCGGCCGGACTAAGACATGTTTTGAAAATATTCTTTACATTTTTGTCAAATTACTTAATCAACTGTTACAGATCTTTTATGGTATATATAGTATCATTATTTTACAGAACTATTCTTCAGCAAAATGTTGATAGATGTAAGGGAAGATATAAGCCTCAATGTTCATGTTTTTCTAATAAGGATTTTTATGTCCTTTAGTTATATTTTGACGTTTCGTATTGATGTAGATGGATCTGCATAGGCAAACCCGGGGGGGGGGGGGGGGGTGTTCTGGTTGCGTGGAAACCCCCCTCCTCTTGGCAAGTGCCTTAAATTATGACAAGGGCATGATGAAAAGCAGGGTCAGACCCTGGATACTCCAGCATTCAAAGACCAGGGTTTTTGGTGTAAAAGGGGTATAAGTCAATATACCCCTAATACTGAAGCAATGGTGATGATTAATATGCACTGTGGTCAATTTTTTAGTGTGCTATCAATAATAACTGTTCTACCTACTCATCACAAAATCTATTACATTCTTTATGCATTGTATTCCTTTTCTGTGTATTTAAAAAGTCTAGATACCATTTCAAGTAATATATTTTTCAAGTGTACAAGGATATTGACAAAAATTAGCCTAGAGCGGTGGTACCTAAACTGAGTTCCGGGGCACCCTGGGTGCCTTGGGGAACATTCAGGGGTGCCCCGGGTTGAATTTCCATGACCAATTAAAATTATTTATGACCAATGTCATAGGCAAATTGTGGACAAACAGAGGTGAATCCTGTCCATTACCACATAACTAACCCTAAGGCTGAGATATAAAAACAACTTACTTAATTTAATATTTTTGTCTGAATTTGTAAATAAGAAACTTTTGGTATAGTGGTGCCATGAAAAAAATACTAGTACTTAGAGGTGCCGTGATTCAAAAAAGTTTGTGAACCACTGGCCCAGAGTATACTTCATTGCTATATTATAGATATTAAGCTTGCGAGCAGGGCCCTCATACCTTTGACTGTCTGTAAATACCCAGTTTGTTGTATCACTGTCTCCTATTGTAAAGTGCAAAGGTATCTGATGTGCTATATAATAAACTGTTAATAAATAATGAACAAATTATATTTATTTGTTCATTATTTATTAACAGTTTCTTATATAGCACAGCAGGGCTCTCCTACCTCCATGTCTATCTGTTGTTACCCAGATTGTTCTATCACTATGTACAATTGTAAAGCGCAGCAGAATTTACTGCGCTATATATAAGAAACTGTAAATAAATAAATAAATTGTTATACAAATGTCGGTCATCAGTTGACTGTTGACTTTTTAAGGAATTTTTGGTAAGTCGAGGAACTGGGGAAAAAATACCCAACTAAAAAAATCTCAATAATAAATACTAACTCTTAACTCAACTTCAATAAAAGTTCCAGGTAGCCAGACATTGTTATTCTGCAAATTCTTTTATCTTTGCAATAGTCTGGCAGTGGAACATTTTATATGTGTTGTCTAAGAAATATTATATCTTCTTTAACTAAGTTTGCTCTGTTTGTGGTTAAGCATTCTGTTTACTTTAGACGACTAGTCCCTTATCCCCTTTAAAGTTGCAGATAAAGGACTATCTTCATTAAGTGCCACTGGGAGACTGGCACCACATAAGCTAATCAGGAGATTCAGAAGCTTCATAACCAAGGGATGCATCAAGTTCAAAGAAGATTGTGACATCCTGCTTGGTGTAGTGTTTCATGTGGAGCTAGTAAAATTGCCCCAGGATAAATGGGCTTTTAAATGTAATTTTCCCTGTGTCTTTCCAATGACATAACCTACATAAAGTGTAAGCTATGCACTTAACTTGTATTTATAGCTACATTTCTTGTAGTCTTTTTATTCAAAGTTATCTAAAAACAGTATCTCTGTACCCAACTCAGTATGTATGTGTATATATATATATATATATATATATATATATATATATATATATATATATATATATATATATATATATATATATATATATATTGTAGGGGCTCTGCACACACTAAATTAACTGATAATAAATAGTGGAGATTTGGTTCATGAATTGATCAATGCATTTAAGCCTGCAGCCCCCGTCATGGGACCCCACCTATAAATATATATATGGAAAGAACGGAAAGAGAGTGGCCACTAGTATGAATCAACACCACCACAATTGCTGTAGTAATTACAGAGTTATATTACAATTTGGTAATTTTAATACAAAATCACATAAAAACAAATGATAAATGATTTTGTTTTGTAATTCATCGATTTCATATGACAGAAGTATCTTGTTTGATTTCACAAAAGACAGAAAATACCCAACGCGTTTGGTCAACAAGTGACTTCCTCAGGGGTAACAAATCAATATGAAGATCAAACACTGGATGCGCAAATTGCGTATACTAGTGTCCTATCAAAACAACAAGTAGGGGGATCTCCGATGGATCCTATTGGGATGTGCACAATAGGCAGCATCCAATTTGGATAAAAAATTCTAATAATCAGGTTATCCGATCCGATGATCGGCAGTGGATGACAGACTGGTGCCTCTCTCACTATATAGAAGGTGTTTGGGAGAATATCGCTTTCTTTTGTTCCTGCTGGATAACCTGATTTTTAGAAATTTTTATCCAAATTGGATGCTGCCTATTGTGCACATCCCAGCAGGCAGGAAAAGCTCCCAACCGGTTTCGCCAACTGACTTCTTCAAGGGGTAGTTTCAGACAGTGGCCAGACAGGTATAAATACCCGAGTATCCTTATCAATGATTATGACATCACTTCCTGTGGGTAATTATATATAAAACATGCACATCTGGTTTTTGGGCAGAAATCAGTACACACTCAGAGAAGTGGGCGTGGCCATTTGTAAAGTAGGTGTGGTCACCGTTAAAGTGGGAGTGACCACATACCATGACAAATGCATCAGAAAGTAGGTGCGATTCTAATGGCTCTTTTTAAATTTTTGTATGCTTTGATTTCACTCAAGTACAGCAACTGAATTGAAGTAAATGAAACATGACACTCTGGAAATAGGGCAACACAACATAATGTCAATGCAGAGAGGCGAATTCAATAAAATTGCAGCCAGGTACCTCATCAGCAGCAGAATATGAGAAAGTCATGTTAATCTGCAGCATGGCTGAGTCGGCAGGAGCTGCTGAGTTTGTGTGGCACGGATGGCCAGGGCCTTATACGGCCTACACACATGCCGATATTAAGGCATTTTCTAAGCGATTTTGCTTAGTTTGGCAAAGTCGCTTAGCAAATGCCCTCACATCGGTGTATGTGTGGGGGCTATATCGGCAGCAGTGCGCGTCCCCGGGCGTCTTTATCGCTGGCCGAGATTGATGGACAGTGTCCATCAATCTCGGCATCGGCAGGGTTCTCCTACCGGAGAACACTGGCGCTGTCAGCTCGCTTAGCACACAGAGCTGACAGCTCGCTCTGTGTGTGGGCTGTCAGCTCTGTGTGCTATGCGATAGCGGCGCAGCACAGCCCGACCTAGCATAGCTAGGTAACCCCGCACACATCGCTATGTGTGTAGGGCCCATTAGAGCAGGAGATCAGCAGTTGCGTGTGCTCTACCTCTGCAGCCCACAGCATAGCTGAGCTCATTCAAGCGCTGCGGATGAAGTTATTTCCTGCTCAGCCAGTGAAGCTGTATATGCAGCAGCTACATTCTAAAGAGCTCTGCCTTGATCCTCCCGGCAGCTCTGTCCCTGCTTGTTATCTGCAGACGGAAGATGGCGGACATGCATGCGTGTGTGTGAGCAGGGGGAGGTGGACCTGCAGAGGAGTCCCCCCGCAGAGCACCTTGGGAGATGTAGTCTGCAGTTACTCCCCCGCTCTGCTCATGCTGCCAGAAGAGCAGCCATCGGTGAAGGAATTGGAAGCTACAACTAGTAAACTACAACTCCCAGAGTCGGAGGAGCAGGATACAAAAAAATCGGCACACTTGGTACAGTTAGATTTAGCCGGTACAGACCATTAAAAAACGGTACTGTACCGGCTAAATCGGTACAGTTGGAGGGTATGATGTTGTAGGGGAATGGAGCATTTTACAAGGACTGGTTATCCCGATGCTCATATTTTATTAGAAAGATGTTTATCTGTGGGGGAACAGGAGAAACAGTAATAATAAAAAAAACATCCAAATTGTTTGAATAAGCATTTTTGGTACTTGTGAGTTATCTGGGCGCCCGATTTTGGGTACTTGCGATTTGCATGCGATATCGCATGCGATATCGCATGCATTTTGCTATCCGTTTCATTATTCATCATTACCCCACTATCCCCTTAGCGTGAAGCGTGGCAATCAACGTGAACCCGAAGCGTGGCGAGCGCAGCGAGCCCGCGAGGGGCGGCGGTACGCGTCCTCTGACCTTTTCATGCTCTACTATCCACTAGGGCGTGGAGTGAGAATAGAATAGTGTGGCGAGCGCAGCGAGCCACCGAGCCCGAAGCGTGGCGAGGGGACGCGGACACCTTCACAGGTATCCGCGTGCCCTTGCGGGCTTCACAGGTGTCCGCTGCGCTCGCCACGCTTCGGGCTCGGTGGCTCGCTGCGCTCGCCACACTATTCTATTCTCACTCCACGCCCTAGTGGATAGTAGGGCATGAAAAGGTCGGTGGACGCGTACCGCCGCCCCTCGCGGGCTCGCTGCGCTCGCCACGCTTCGGGTTCACGTTGATAGACACACTTTGGGGATAGTGGGGTAATGAAATGAATATCAAATTTTATGCAAATCGCATGCTAAATCGCATGCAAATCGCAAATCGCATGCGATCTAGTACCAAAATCGGGCGCCCAGATAACTCACAAGTACCGCATTTTTCACAATTTCACCAATACTGTACTTTGTATAATTAGGTCTATATTAACAAATAATTGTGCAACATATTAGATAAAACACCATCCCCTTCGTTGAAGAGAAAAATGACATCAAATAGACTTCTCCTGATAATATGTATCTGAGTGTTACTGTAAATAATGTATCCTAGATTGGAGAGCAGACTACCATAGACTTTTACTACTACTTTGGGTGTAGTACATACAAACTCCACACCATTGCAAAAATCTGGTACGTACAAACTCCTAGAAAGTGCAGATGTGCACAACAGTACATTAGGTGTGAGGAAATGGTCAATATGCTTTCATACATTACCAGATTTTCATTCCAAGCAGATCTGGCAGATACTTGTATTGTGTACAGCTTCAGATGTTCCTTGTGGCCCATCCCATGATTAAATACAGTTTGATCAAACTTTATGGAAGTGAACAAAAGAAGGGGAGAGATTTATAAAAAAAAAACTATTCGACAGCAAACTGTATAACAAAGCTAAGGTACATACACACGGGGAGATTTTGGCTATATACAATTTGGACTATATGATTTGCCTTGCGCTCAGAACAATATAATGTTGAGTAGATTTATTTGATATTTTGACTATGGCTGATTTTGACTATACTAGAACAATAGCCTGTATACAATAAAGTTAAAATTGGCTTACCTGCATATTTTTCTTTTAAAATCAGAAGCTCAAATCGCACCAAGGCCCTGATTCTGGTTGACTTGATAAGCTGACCCGCCGAATCGCTCCCCCCACGGTCGTATCCCCTTGCAAGCATGCGAGGGGATGTATCACGAAGACACATCCCCTCGCCTATTGCGCTGGTGGAGAAATCAATCATTCGTTGGTCGCTGACCATCGAATGATTTCTTCAGGCCACCCAAATATAAGTCAGTGAAGACTGACTTATATTTGCGGCCATCGCGCTGAAGACAGGGCGGGCGGTTGACATCATGTAACGTCAGCCACCTGCAGCCGCTACACCGCCTCCCGCCCAAATTCCCATGGAAACGTCCATAGGGACAGGCAATTATGATATAATCTTAATGAATTTAAACAAATTATTTGTTTTGGATGCACTTATTAAAAAAATTATTTCATAGCAATTTTTCTTAAACATTCAAATATGTAAAAAACATGTTAAGTAAAAAAAAAGACGTAACAGCATAATTCAGTCAGCTTGGCGTAAGAACTCTCCTATGTTGTCAGCAAACAAGCGCAGACTTTCTCATTATTAGTATAAAGGAACCCTGCTAAAACTGGCACCAGTCATTCACTTAAGTCTTGCTTTGGTGTGAAAAATAAGGATTGCCAGACAAGGAGAAAAAAGCAAAACAAATGGCCCATAATCACCCCTTGTGGCTAAGTATACAAAATAAAACATCACTGTCTCTTTGCCTATTTTCTTTTCAACACACTAACACTTCTGTTACTACTGTGACTTTGAAAGTGTTTTAGAACTTAGAAGTGAAACTTTATTAATTAGTGATGAGCTTCTCAGCTAGAATGTTGTGAAACAAATATCTCTGCTGTCTTTGAGTGTAATAGAACCTCAGTTGTAAAGACTGATGTTTTAGCCTATTCTGAAGCAAATTGCATTTCTGTTATATTGCATACTAATAATGTATATATGTGTGTATATATATATATACCAGGGTTGCCTACCTGACCCTCTCCTTCAGGGAGAAAATGCTCTGTTCCTGGGCTTCCCTCGTAATGTAGGACTACCATCAGCTGTGGTGAAACACCTTTCTTATCAATTAACTAGCTCACCACAATGATGGCAATCATACCTTACCAAGGACGTCCAGGAACAGAGCATTTTCTCCCTAAAGGAGAGGGTCAGGTAGGCAACCCTGGTATATACATATATATCATACTTACTGACATTCTGGCTGCCCTTTCCGGGAGACGGCAGCCAGCTCAGGTGGTGGGAGGGTTTGCCGGGAGTGAAAAGGGTTGGGGAGGGGGCGGAGCCACATGGACGGCTACTTGTTGGGGGCATGGCCAGAGCGAAAGCACCATTTTGGCCATGCGTCGACGTGCAATGCCATTTATTAAGGCATTGCACTGCGGTGGGCGGGGCTAAAATAGCAGTATTCGCATCATGTGACCCGTGGACCCCCCGCCGAGGGGTCACGGGTGCCGGCGGGGGGGGGGGGGGGGGAGTGCGGGAGCCAGGCGGTTTTGCGGGAGGGTTGCCCCTCTTTTTTTCCGGGAGGCCGGGAGGGGGACCCGATTTCCAGGACCCGACCGGCCATTCCAGGAGGGAAGGCAACCCTGATATATATATTTCAAATATAAAGCTAATTTGAAATATCATTATGGCTTAAGGCCTATTGTATGCTCTGTTTAATATGTTTTGATTTCTAAAGATATGCTTTATATCTTTAAATACGCTGAATGAATCATATCAAAAACATAATCCTTGAAATTCAGGGAAAAGGGCTTTACAAGGAACCATTCTTGACATCATTCCTGCTGCCCATTTTAGGAGATGGCATAGCATTGGGGGCGTAGCATGGGAACATGGTGCACAATAGGGGTGGTGGTGGTGGGGGTGTGTCTGTGAGAACATGTCATCATAGCCCTGTCCCACTACACATTACGCATTGCAAGACAGGGCCATGATGGCATGATTCAACACCAACCGTGTCATCAGACCCCTTGACTGCCCTCTTTTAGTCAACTAAGAACTAACTCTTCCATAAGGCCCAGGGCACCCCTGATTTTCTGCTGTTCTGGCAGAGTAGGCAAGTATGCACCAAACTAATCATTCAGTTTTTGCAATAGTAGGGTAGCCAGGTATTAATGTGCCCTCATACATAGCCTTCAGTAGTGCCAATTTGCCTCTCAGAACACCGTCTTTTTTGGCTCAAAATTTGTCTTATTCATATGAAGTGCTGCAATGAGTTGACTGTGACTTTAGCACTCACTAAGGGCCTGGGTATACTCACAGCTTAGCGTACAGGTTAGCGCCACCCTGCTAGCATTAGAGGACATGTGTACGAAAAATCATCCCCTTGCTTGTGCCAAAAGGGGAGAGAAATCATTCTATGGTCGCCGACTAACCTAACTTTTATTGCCGTCGGAGATGGCCCAAAAGGGGGCGGGTGCTGATGTCATGGGGACGCCCATAAAATGCTGGGCGTTGCCCTGCTGCGGCCCCTGCCCACCCCCTTCCCTCCCCTCGCACAGGAGTTTTGCACATGCGCATATTAGTGCATGTGCAGACCCCCACCCACGTCCGATGGGGTCTGAATTAGGCCCCAAGTTCCACTGTGCCTTATCTGTTACTATGAATGTGGTTAAAGCATATTCTTGTGTGGTTGAAGTCACAGCTCAGTATCTCTGGTACACTGCAGGCCATTCAGATCTGCTCGGACCACAGGGTCCGGGTTTGCTCCCCCAGCCAATGTTGGGTGTATGCACATGTGCAAACCCCTGCAGCAAGCTCCTTCGGGGAATTTTTCATTCACCAGGAACTCACTGCCTGAGTGACAGGCAGGGGGCATTCCAACGGGCTTGTTCAGCGTTTCATGGGCATGCCCACAAACAAAGGCGCACTCATAGAAACGCTGTGCTGGACTGTCAGCACACATGCGTGCCCCTGCCTGCTCAGGTCAGGTGGCTGACGTCACATGACGTCAGTGCTTGCCCCCATTTCAGCCATCTCTGTTCAGGATAAAAGTAAGTTTAGACTGCGAGTGGATGTGTAAGAGTACACATTTTGGACCTGGATTGGTTTTGCCAAAACTACCCTCCCGGGTTTTGGTTCTGAACCTGTACTTTTGTCAAGAAAAAATCATAAAAAACGCTAAAATTAAATATTTTTTAATTAAAAAAATGGCATCACCCCTGGACTTATTTTGCACATTGGGTAGCACCCCTGGACTTCTACGGGACACTGTGCAGCACCCCTGGACTGATATGGTACTCTTGGCACACCCCCCCAAAAAAAACTATTGATTGTCAACTTCCTGATTGCATCCCTTTAAAACTTCATGATTGAAGAACCTATTCACATTTACTATATGAAAGTGATAAATTGGTGTTTTACCTCAATTTAAATTAGATATATCCACCAAAGATTTTTGATGTTTTGTGTTGTGATTTTAGATCTGTATCTCCTTTCCAGTTTTGGATCTGGATTGGTTTTGCCAAAACAACCCTTACGGGTTTTTTGTTTTAGTTTTTGACCTGTATTTGTTTTTTATCATAAAGATAGATGGTAGAATTTATTTTTTTGTTCCTACAGTATTATTAACCTCAATAACATTAATTTGCACTCATTTCCACCAGTGTTTTCTGAACACCTAACAGCTCACAATATTAATAATCATTTTAGGCAATAGGTTGCACCAATGTAGCTGGATGACTAAGCTAATGTACACATTTGTGGTGTAAAACATCTAAACAATGGCATTTTGTTAATCACAATTTCTAATAATTGCATTTAAAAGCATTTAAAAGAATTAGTATTGTGGAATATACATGTAGGTGTGATGTGATACCGGTATGCAGTCAGTAAGCTGACAATGACAATGTCGCCGTTTAGAATGTCGATGCCATAATGCCAACATTGTTGAATTGGCAACATCATAAATGATACTTGAAAAATGTGTCTACATATGAAATGTTGATATTGACCAAATGTAAAACTTTACTATTAGGGTTAGGTTTTAGGGTTAGCAATATGTTCAATGTTAATGTAAGAACCACGTCACATCTACCGTCTCATGTCAACATTGTGGGGTACATCCAATTACAGTCAAAAATGCCGTCTTGAAAGACTGAATTTAGGTCGGAAAGACTGATTTATGTCGGAAAGGGTTACGACCTAGTCAATGCTGGCTTTTCTTCCCCAACAGGTCCGAATGCTCCACCATGTTGGAAACCAAGGGGATTGGTTAAATAGCCATGGATCCACCTGCTTTTGACAAAAACACGGGCAAATCCACCAGGTTTTGGCCCCGTTTCCGACAAACTCAATCTGACTTGAAAAGATGTCGGATTGAGGCAGGGAGGACGTTGCTGGGTGAGCCATCCTCCGGCATCCTCCTGCCACTCTCACCATCCCACCGCCGGGCACGGTCCCAGCACCCATCACCTCCCGTCCGCATACCGCTGCCTCCTGCCGATGTGCACACCCTACCCTGGCACTGGGATGGGTGAGCGACAATCAGCGGCCAAATCAGACATTCGGATTTAGGTAGTGTCGGATGGACGCTAATTGAATATACCCCTATGACTGTTGACATGTTGAGTGGTGAATTATAGTAATATACCAAACTGTGATACCAGTCTATTCATGGCAATTGTGATGAAGACATGTTGTTGCATGTTTTAACACTGTTGCTGCGCTGATGAAGAATAGAACATACATCATTAGAGCTTACCTCCCAACTTTTAAACTTACGGCATCCAGATCCAGTGGCTTAGCTTTTTTTGGGGCGCCCCCCCCCCGCCGTTAATGGGGGGCGCCCCCTCTCTCCCCGGCTGCCCATGCCCCCCGTGCCCCCTCCCCCCATTGCCACATGCTTACCTGTCCGCGCGTCCCGGCTCCCCTCCTGGCTTAAATTAATTCTATGCAGACGGACCACGATAAAATGGCCGCCCCCATACCGCAGACAGTTTCAGAGAACAGTCTGCGGTACTTATGTAGTATCTGGGCTGCCGATTTTTTGATTGTATGCCTTAAGTTAAGGCATACAATCAGATGCGATGCGATGCGATATCGCATCGCATCGCATCGCATCGCATCCGATATCGGATGCGATGACCCGATTTTTCCATAGGAATCAATGTTAAAATGATTTCTATGGAAAAATGGGTCCTTTTCATACCCCTACTATCCAAGTGGGCATGGAGTTGGATATAAACCTGTGGCGAGCGTAGCGAGCCACCGAGCCCGAAGCGTGGCGAGCGAAGCGAGCCCCGCGAGGGGACGGTATTCGTCCCCTCGCGGGGCTCGCTTCGCTCGCCACGCTTCGGGCTCGGTGGCTCGCTACGCTCGCCACAGGTTTATATCCAACTCCATGCCCACTTGGATAGTAGGGGTATGAAAAGGACCCATTTTTCCCATTGAATTCCATGTTAAAATGGACTCAGTCCATTTTAACATTGATTCCTATGGAAAAATCGGGTCATCGCATCGCATCGCATCGCATCGAATCGCATGGTCGCATGCGATGCGATGCGATCTCCCGATCCGACCCGATTTAGAAATCGGCAGCCCAGATACTACATAAGTACCCAGTCTGCTTTATGGGGCGGCCATTTTATCGTGGTTCGTCTCCATATCATTGATTGAAGCCAGGAGGGGAGCCGGGACGCATGGACAGGTAAGCCTGCGGGGGATGGAGGGCGGGGGGATTACTATAGCACCACAGCCCCCCCGGCGCCCCCATATGCACAGCGCCCCCCCCCCCGTGACCGCGGGGGCTGCGGTGCTATAGCTACGCCACTGCTGCGATCCATGTCCTGGGTTTTGTCACTGTGTGGGGGCACGGTCAGCATGCATGCCATGCCCTCAATACCTCTATCTCCATGGTGCTCATACGCATAGCATCTTTTCAAAAGAGTAGCGAGTGACACGAGGGTCTACTAACTGTCCCCCCTCTACCACGGTACACTGCTGCCCCTGGGTGGGACAGCAAGACAGTCACAGAAAACGGGGCGGTCTTGCGAAAACTGGGACAGTTGGAAGGTATGTGAGAGTCAAATTATCAGTACCCATTTCCTATATATTGTATAATTATTGAAACATGTAGGACTGGTCATGGAATTCGCAAAACACAGTCCAGTACTTTAATACTGTACCATTTATTCTGTGGTGTGACTTCTGGGGAACAATGTGCACAATAGGCTATTTATTAACACAACACCACTATATGCAGAAGACATAAATGATTCTACCATCTGTGGAGTGTTTGTTTTATCCTGCTACAGACACACTTTCACTCTTTCAGCATTTTTGTTTTTCAGCTGACTTATTCAACTCCCCTCCTCCCCCCCCCCCCCCCCCCCCCGCCACTCTACATACATATGCTGAGGGTGGAGGAACCACACAATGAAGTGATGAAGTGGGAGACAAAACCAGGGTAGGCCAAAAATGTACATCTAATATTTTAACTTGTCAAGCGCTGGCACGTATGCCCGCAGCAAGGTGTTAAGCAGCGTAGTCACTTAAACTACTTCAAAAACAAGCACACATATTAAAATATAAAAGTACGTCAAAATAAAATAATAAATCATAGATTTTCTTACCACTACTTGAGGTAACAGATATTTAATTAAGGTAGCAAAATAGGTGAGAAAAGCAATCATTCCTGAATGGAAAGAAATGCTGACATTAGCATATGCTTTTGGATAAAAGCCTGAGAAGGGTGTAAACATTTTGTGGTTTTCGGCGCAGACTAGTAGGAGACTAATTACAGAAAGCTAAGTTGACACGTACTGGCAGAATATAAGAATCGACCGAACTGTCACCAGATTACTGGAAGTTAATTTGTCTTGAGTACATAATATTTTCAGGGGAGAGCAGAGGGATCATTTTTCGTTCCAACTGCTTTTATTCCACATTATCTATAATTGCATTTTAACTTTATTTTTTAAATTGTATCTCTATGGTTTTACTTGTTTATCTGATATGACGTCTCTGTGGGGAGTCGCATGATAAAACAAAACCATCTTTGCAGTTTGAACGGTTGTTATTAGAATTACAGAAACCATTTGTTGATGATCCCTAAGTATTTTTATGTTTGTGCCATTTTCCATCTTGTGTTGGATGGGCTAATGTTTTGCGTCAAACATGTACTAAGAACCTCCTTTATACTCCATGTTAATTGTAGTCAATAATTTGATTGACTGATAGGCAATAGATAGGCAATAGACAATTTCTACTGCAAGACTATATTTCTTTTCAATTTCCACTAGACCTGAACGCGCATTGGGATCGAATGTGCATCGAGTGCTGCTAAAAGCATTTGATGCGCATTCGATTTGATAATAGTGCATACAGTATCTCACAGTGTGTACCCTCTATTACTGCTTAAGGTGAGTTCACAGATATATCGCAATGCCCGATATATCTGAAGATACAGTATATTAGGGCATCGTGCTGTGTGTAGGGGCGATCTGCTGACTTCCTGTACAGCCATGCCGGGAGCAGCCGGTGATTGACAGCTTCGTGGGCTGACACATGCCAATGTGCCCTCCAATTTGTGATGTCAGTTCCGATGGATCAGGCAGTGTGTATGGAGAACACACCTGATCCGTCTGTAGATATATCTGCAAATAAGCTGATATGCAGATATATCTATTAGTGAATACCCAGCTTTAGACTCTTCAGAAAATTTCTGTGAGTCTGTAACTATATATTAGTGTAAATCTTTGTATCAAAAGACTAGTTTATGTGACATTCTGTGTGCTGTAGATATGCATATCATACTTGCCGACTTTTGAGCTGCCCTCTCCGGGAGAGGGCAGTCAGCTCTGTTAGGCAGGGGGGCGGGGCCATATCCAGGAGTGAAAAAAGAGGCGGTTTGGGGGCATGGTCACACAGATGCTGCCCTGTTGGGGGGCGTGCCTACAGCGTCGCTTCATTTTAGCCCCGCCGTGCAATGACGGTATTTCAGGCATTGCACTGCAGGGGGACACATCGCGGGAGCTGGGGGGGATATGCGGGAGGATTGCCACCCTTTCCGGGGGGCCGGGAGGGGGACCCAATTTCCGGGACCCTCCTGGCTATTCCAGGAGGGTAGGCAACCCTGATGCATATATATATATATATATATATATATAAATATATATATATTTATATATATATATACGCACAGTGTGTGTGTGTGTGTGTGTGTGTGTGTGTGTGTGTGTAATGTGTGTAATGTGTGTACTCTTTCACCTCATCAGGGTTATGAACCTTCAGCCATGATGCAATATCTCCCAGGACATAAACATCACACTAGAACATTCCTTTTGAAAACATGCATTATAAAGAAGCAGTGGGATTCAACTTCATAGCCAGGAGCAAAATTCTAAAGATACAACAGATGTCGGCAAAGTGTGCAAAGTAAAACCCAGGTCACATTATATGTCTGCTGTGAACGTCCATAATTAGAACCAGTTTGTGTTGATGCCAAAGCAAGAGCTATACAGGAATTTCACATTCTTGTCACTTGCATTGCTCCGCATTCATCCTGTTAAGAAGTATCTCCATAGGAGCAAAGCACTCATCATATTTCTGCAACCTCTAGATACTGTAGCCAACAGTATTGGATATTACTACTGAATCTGTAACTTTGCCAAATGCTGCGTTGCTTAATGATATGTGACCTCTCCTGGCTCATTCAGGGCTCGCAGCTCTCCAGCCCTCTTTCCACAGACAGGTGAATAGTCTTCTGGCTCTTAATATTTATAAACATTACGCATACGGTATCCGAACCATTGGTCAACAATCAATAGGTCGACAGAGTCTAGGCTGAAGATCAACAGGCGATGCAATGTGGTCGACATTGACAAGGTCAACGTAGATAAAGAGCCCAAACAAGCAATGGCAAATGTCGACACATGAAAAAGTTGACATGAGTTTTTTCTTTATGTATTTCTTTTTTGGAACATTTTCATACGTTGACTACCAAAGGGAAGAGTTAAGGGCGCTGAGTACAGTGGAAGCAGAGAAGGCATCTTGACTGAAGTATGGGAAGGGAAATGAGCCATGCGAGTAGACACAATACACTAATTTGGGGTCTATGTCTGGAAATTTACGAGTTGACGCCAAAAGGATCATGAAAAACTGATGCTGACTTTTATTAATGTGTTGACCATTGCCATGTCATACTTATGCTTGTATCAACCTTTGGTCTATATCGACCACGTCCATGTCAACAATTTGGTGTTTAACCATTGACTGTTGTCCCTTTATACCATAATGAATGGATATGTACATAATGTAATATAATCTTAACTAGTTTCCTACTTGTGGTCAACTGATGTACCATATATTATTATTTTGTGCCCTGTGCATTGTAAATTTCATCATCATCATTATTATTATTATTAGGTACCACGCGCACAGTCTCTCATGAAACTTTGCAGCTTGCCAGACTCTGTGTTTACTGTGCGCATGCCGCTCTAGATGTAATGTACGTTATCAGCATAGCGCTGGCAGCAGCTGACAGGTCATTGTGGTACTTGTAGTTCCACAGTGGACACCCCGGCACACCGCTAACGAACGGGGCTTCTAAACTAGACACCCCAGCACACCGCTATCAAAGGGGGAGTCCCAAATGTAGACGCTAAAATTTAGACGCTTTAGCATCTAAATTTACACTCCCTGCAAACCGCTAAGAAGGGGGCATCTAAATTTAGATGCTAAAGCGTCTTGATTTAGTAGGGTGTAGGGGTACATAGGGGTGCACTGTGCAAAACACTATTGAACCTGTTCACAATGACCCTAGTCGACGTAACAGCTGTAGACCTTGTTAATTCCACTATCCACGCCACCTCGAAGAATGGCGAGCGCAGCATGCCCCGCGAGGGGACGCGGTACGCGTCTGTCCGACCGACCTTTTCATACCCCAGTATCCACGTCGGCGTGGAGTTTATTTTATAAAGTTTGACCGAGCCCGAAGCGCGGCAAGCGCAGCGAGCCCCGCGGGGGGGCGCGCATAACTTTACAGGTATATGCGTTCTTGCGGGGCTCACTGCGCTCGCCACACTTTATAAAATAAATCCACGCTGATGGGTGGCGTGGATAGTGGAATTAACAAGGTTGACAGCTGTTACGTCGACTAGTGTCATTGTGAACAGGTTTAAGAGTGTTTTGCACAGTGCACCCCTATGTACCCCTAGACCCAACTAAATTCAGACGCTTAAGCGTCTAAATTTAGATGCCCCCTTCTTAGCAGTTTGCAGGGAGTCTAGATTTAGACGAATTGGCATCTAAATTTAGGTGCACCCTTCTTAGCGGTTTGCAGGGAGTGTAAATTTAGACGCTAAAGCGTCTAAATTTTAGCATCTACATTTGGGACACCCCCTTTGATAGCGATGTGCCGGGGTGTCTAGTTTAGAAGCCCCGTTCATTAGCGGTGTGCCGGGGTGTCCACTGTGGAACTACAAGTACCACAATGACCTGTCAGCTGCTGCCAGCGCTATGCTGATAACGTGCATTACATCTAGAGCGGCACGCGCACAGTAAACACAGAGTCTGGCAAGCTGCCAAGTTTCATGAGAGACTGTGCGCGTGGTGGCACCGTGAAACTACACAATATAATATTAAAAATAAGCAGCAGGGCTTTTGAGGTGAAGAGTTAGGTACCATTGTAGATATTGGGAGTCTGGAACAGTGGATTGGGTTGAGAGCTGTCATGA
The DNA here is from genome assembly GCF_055691185.1 of Crinia signifera. NCBI lineage: Eukaryota > Metazoa > Chordata > Amphibia > Anura > Myobatrachidae > Crinia > Crinia signifera. The sequence continues at coordinate 284,717,483 of NC_139221.1, forward strand.
TGAGTTATGTGACCTCTTTCATTTTCTCTTATTTTTTATGAGCATTTTTTACTCATATTTTGCCTAATACCAAATGAAAACCTGCATACATTTGTTATATCAATATATATTCAAGCAACAAACAAATTAAAAAGTAACTGAGGATTTAAGAAAGTCATGTAAAGACAAGGTAGTATAGCATAAGGATAGCTAGCAAGTCACTAAGGAGTCATGTGGCCATGTAAAGTCACATGACCACAGTCAAGTGTCTTAATATAGGATATGGAACTCCAATGTGACTGTTAATATTAGTTTTAGGGATCAAGAATATAATTGGTAAATGACAATTGTTGTTGAACTTTACCAGACGAATTATAACTTATATGGGGTATAATTAATAGCATCCGAGTTTGCTGGAGGTGCTCAGATGCTTTTTTTTTTTAAGTGGCAATCATTTACAAGGCTTTTGTACGGTGCCAGTGAGATCACACACATGCTCAGGTAGACAGAGGATAGGCTGCTGCTGCTGCAGCTGCCTCTCTACCTAGTTCAGCACACAGCACTGTGCAGCATCTGCTGGGCTGGGGAAAGGTGCTGTGCTGCTGCCTGTCCTCCCTCTCCCTCCCACTGCCTGGCTTTTTGCAACAGGGGAGGGGGTAGCGATCCCCGGGCCCCTCCATCAGACCCAGGCCCGAGTGAAAAGTACCTTTCGGAGCCACTGGTCAGGCATTTACTGTTTTGTAATTATTGGGTCCCACTTCTCCTGCAATATCGCGGAGAAGTGGGCAAATGTATCATCCTTCCTACACCCTCATTACTATTGCACATATGCGGTACTCTCGCCCCAGCCGGTTGTACTTGGCATGCGTGCGATCTCACTATTATTGCAAGATCTCATGCACAGCCCGGATTTGCTCCTATGCTATTATTAATCTCAATAACATTAATTTCCACTAATTTCCAGTATATCCTGAACACCTCAAACCTCATGACTGGACTGATATGGCACACTTGGCTGCACCCCATGAATTTTCCGTCAGACTTTGCTCACCCCCGTAATTATATGGCACAGATGGCGGCACCCCTGGACTGATACGGCACACATGGCGGCACACATGGAATTTTACAGCACACAATGCGGCACTCCTGCAGTAAAAAAAAAAGGTACTTGTGTATTTTGGCGGCGCCCGTCGTGGGCATCGTGTGCCTTAACTTTAAGGCACAGGACGCGACGCGATGGACGCGATTTCTCCATAGGCTTCAATGTTAAAATATTTTTAACATTGAACCCGATGGAGAAATCGGGTCCATCGCGTCGCGTCCTGTGCCTTAAAGTTAAGGCACACGACGCGACCGACGCGACCGACACGATTTCTCCATAGGCTTCAATGTTAAAATATTTTTAACATTGAAATACTGTCGGTCGCGTCGGACTTGTGCCATTATAATGGCACAAGATCAAATGTAGTTGATAAAGTCCATGTAACATAGAAAACAATGGGAAATGGGCCAATATGGCCCATTTCTCATTGTATATGGCCCCGTCATGTCCAAATATAAATGCCCCCCATTGTCAGCGGCACCCCAGTATTGACGCCAACCTGAAGCGTGGCGAGCGTAGCGAGCCCGCGAGGGGCGGCGGTACGCGTCCTACGACCTTTTCATACCCCTACTATCCACGTCGGCGTGGAGTTGAGAATAGAATAGTGTGGCGAGCGCAGCGAGCCACCGAGCCCGAAGCGTGGCGAGCGCAGCGAGCCCCGCGAGGTATCCGCGTCCCCACGCGGGCTTCATAGGTGTCCGCGTCCCCTCGCGGGGCTCGCTGCGCTTGCCACGCTTCGGGCTCGGTGGCTCGCTGCGCTCGCCACACTATTCTATTCTCAACTCCACGCCGACGTGGATAGTAGGGGTATGAAAAGGTCGGAGGACGCGCACCGCCGCCCCTCGCGGGCTCGCTGCGCTCGCCACGCTTCGGGTTGACGTCAATACTGGGGTGCCGCTCACAATGGGGGGGCAGTTATATTTGGACATGACGGGGACATATACAATGAAAAATGGGCCATATTGGCCCATTTCCCATTTTATTCCATGTAAAATGGACTTTATCAAGTCCATCTTATCTTGTGCCATTATAATGGCACAAGACCGACGCGACCGACACGATTTCAATGTTAAAATATTTTAACATTGAAGCCTATGGAGAAATCGGGTCCATCGCGTCGGTCGCGTCGTGTGCCATGTTAATGCACACGACGCGACGCGATGGACGCGATGGACCCGATTTTTCACACACGATGGACCCGATCCTCATCGTGGGCGCCGCCAAAATACACAAGTACCAAAAAAAAGGAAGAAAACTTTTTTATTCTTTTAATAAAAAAAAAAAGGACAGCTCCCCTGGACTGATACAGCAGACTTAGCAGAACCCCATGAATTATATGGTACACTTGGCTCACCCCTGGAATTATACATGATGGCACAATTGGAATTATGCAGCGCACATGGCGGAACCCCTGGACTAATACCGTACACAAGGGGCACCCCTGGAATAATATTGCACACATGCAACACTCCTGCAGTAAAAAAAAAAGGACACCTCCCCAGGACATGGCAGCAACCCATGAATTATATGGCACAAATGAGGTACCCCTAGAATTATACAAGACACATGGCAGCATCCCTGGAATTATACACAACATATAGCAGCGCACCTGGAATTATATACGACACATGGCAGCAACCCTGGAGTTATATGGGACACATGGGCACCCCTGGAATTATATACAACACATGGGGCACCCCCGGAATTGTGCATGACACATGAGTCACCCCTGGACTGGTACGGCACACTGGGCTGCACAGGAGGAAAATAAAACAATTTTTTTTTTTATTACATTTTTTTTCAAATACACAGCAATCCCATTTCTTAGCCCACAGCCCCCATAATAGTACCCTTTTAGTGTTTCCCCCTTAGTAGTTGTCCTCCATAATAGTTTCCCCCTTAATAGCTGTCCCCCATAGTAGTTTCCCCTTAGTAGTTGTCCCCCATAGTAGTTTCACCCTTAGTAGCTGTCCCCCATAGTAGTTTCCCCCATAGTAGTTTCACCCTTAGTAGCTGTCCCCCATAGTAGTTTCACCCTTAGTAGCTGTCCGCCAAAGTAGTTTCCCCCATAGTAGTTTTACCCTTAGTAGCTGTCACCCATAGTAGTTTCCACCTTAGCATTTGTCCTCCCTACATAGTAGTACTAGTTTCCTCAATAGTATTTATCCCCCTTAGGTGTTCCCCATTGTAAAATCCCCCTCTCAGCCCCTTTCAGCCCCTCTAAGCCTCCATTACAGCCCACATGTAGCAGACAGCACGGGACATGTCCGTGCTGTCTGCAATCAAGTGCGGGAATCAAGATGACGCAGATGCCCGGGATTTATATCGAGCCTGGATCTCGTGAGATCCGATGCAGTATGATGACATTTTGCCACGTTCTGCATGCTGAGTCTAGGCGGGAATACCCGAGCAGTGCTCAGGTCCAGACTCAAATTGGGGGTGTCCGGCTGTGTTCAGGTTCCCGAAATCCAAAATCGCTCATCTCTACTACTAAGGGGCAACTTCATTTTAAAAAGATAAAGAAAAGTAATTTAAAAAATATTAAGCATATTAAAAATAATGTCCCGAATAATTTCAGGGGTGCTGCAGTGTGTGCCATATCAATCCAAGGGTGCCATATAATTCAAGGGGTGTTGTCATGTGTGCTGTATCAGTCTATAGGTGTTGCCATGTGTGTCGTATAATTCCAGAGGTTCCGCCATGTGTGCCGTATAATTCCAGGGGTACTGCCATGTGTGCTATATGATTTCAGGAGTGCTAGCATGTATGCCATATAATTCCGGGGTTCTACCAAGTGTGCCATATAATTACAGGGTTGCTGCAATGTGTGCTGTTTAATTCCAGCGCTGCCGCCATTATTGCCATACAATTCCAGAGGTTCTACAATGCGTGACATATCAATCCACTGGTGTCACCTTGTGTGCTGTATCAGTCCAGAGATGCTGCCCTTTTTTTATTAAAAGAAAAATACATTTTTTTTTCTTTTTACGCAAAGTTGCTGTTAAGTGTGCCATATCAGTCCATGGTAGGGATGTGCTCCGGGCACTGTTCGTGTTCCGGGAAACACATTTTGGGTCTGGATCTTGGGCAGTGTTTTGGATCTGGATCCATTCCAAAACACGACCATTTTTGTGTTTCATGTTTTGTGTTTCGTGTTTTGTGCTCTGATTTTTTTTAAAGAAAGCAAAAAAACAGCTAAAATTGCAGAATTTTTTTTTCTCCTACGCTATTATTAACCTCAATATCATTCATTTCCAATAATTTTCAGTCTATTCTGAACACCTCACAATATTGTTTTTAGGGCAAAAGGTTGCACCGAGGTAGCTGGATAACTATGCTAAGCCACTCAAGTGGGTGGCACAAACATGTGGCTCATCTAGGAGTGGCACTGCAGCAGCAGACAGGATGGCTGTTTGAAAAAAATAGACCCCAAAAAGTACATAATGGAAAAAAAAGAGGTGCAAGATGGAATTGTCCTTGGGCCCTCCCACCCATCCTTATGTTCCGGAAATAGGACATGCACACTTTAACAAACCAATCATTTCAGCGACAGGGTCTGTCACACGACTGTAGCTGAAATGATTGGTTTGTTTGGGCCTCACAAACAAAATAATCAAGGGTACTTGTGTATTTGCAGGGCGCTCAATTTACATACGTACGGCACCGTAGGAAAATCACATTGCATGCGATATCGCATGCAATGCAATGCAATGCAATTTTCCTTCATTAATTTTTAGTGCACCCCTGCCTGTGGATCCCATCACATGGCATCGCATGGCATGCCATTTGCAGTGCGATGCGATTTTTCATTGTATAAGCCATTGTATGAGATGTGATGGTACTTGATTTTAAAAGCACTCATGCGATTTTATCGCGTGCTATTTTGCACCTACACCTGCTATTTTGCATAACTACATTTTGGGCGCCGTTAAAGGGAGGGCGCCCGGGCACCCGCCCGCTCACCCCGCCGCATCAACCCCGCCATCCCCCACAGTCTTACCTACGTTCAGTACGCAGCGCTGGTCCCGACTCCCTTCTTCTGCTATGAGGACTACCACAAAATGTCCGCCCCCATACAGCAGACAGTTTCAGAGAACTGTCTGCTAAATGAGGGCGGACATTTTGTGGTGGTCCTCATAGCAGAAGAAGGGAGCTGGGGCCAGCGCCGCGTACTGAAGACAGGAAAAGACTGCCGGGGATGCCGGCGGGGCGGCGGGGTTTAACTATAGCACTGCAGCCCCCGGCGCCCGCACATGCACAGCGCCCCCCCGCGGTCGCGGGGGCTGCGGTGCTATAGTTATGCCACTGCCCCCCCACTGTCCATGTCACCCCGAAGCATGGCGAGCGCACGCAGTTCGCGTCCTCCCGACCTTTTCATACCCCCACTATCCACGTCGGCATGGAGTTGATTTTATAAAGTGTGGCGAGCACAGCGAGCCACCTAGCCCGAAGCCTGGTGAGCAATGTTCCCTCTAATTTTAAGAAGACTGTGTGCGGCAAAAGATTTTGGCTGTGCAACTTTGGAAGGAAATTTAAATTTTTGTGCGTCACTTATATATAACTGGAAAATGACGTTCAGCATTTGTGTTACCTTTACTTCAAAATGATATTTAACATTTAAACATTCAAAACACAGCACACAATGTAGTTAATGGGTGAAACACACATTAATTGAGTCCACAACTGCAAAAAGGGACCACTGCTGCTTTGTGCGCTCTGTTGTAATGTTTGTGCGCAAGCTCGTCGAGTTGTGTGGACGCGCGCACACGCGCACAGCTTAAAGGGAACACTGCTGGTGAGCGTAGCTAGCCCCTCGAGGGGACGTAGATTACTTTACATGTGTTCCGTGTCCCCTCGCGGGGCTCACTTTGCCCGCTACGCGCTGCGCTCTCCACACTTTATAAGATCAACTCCACGCCAACATTAATAGTGGGGGTATGAATAGGTTTGGAGGATACGTTCCACGTCCCCTCTCGGGGCTCGCTGCGCTCGCCACGCTTCGGGGTGATGTGGATAGTGGCGGTGTGCTAAATCCCATTGCATCGCATAGACATGTACACTGGGGGTGTTGTGCTAAATCGCATCGCACGCAAAATCGCATGCGATGCGATCCGCAGCCAGGGTGCAGTGAATAGATTAACTAGTGAGATTGCTTCGCATCGCACGGCACGAAAAAGTGCCATGCGATGCAATGCCATTTCACTATGCAGAATAGCCCACTAAGCAAATAGCTTAGTGGGCTCCCTGCAAATGCACAAGTACCGAAGCAAGTCACCTCTCCCTGCACAAACTGGCTCTATAGAGGCAAGATGTCATCCTCATCCATTTCATTTTGATAAACATCATCTCCACATTTTGCGGAAGCAACCTTCTACACTGCTCACTGTCCAGGTTCCCCGCTGCACTAAAAACTCTTGCAGAGTACACACTGGAGGGGGGACAACTCAGGCAAAATAGAGCCAGTTTGACTTTGTACAGGGGCTTCCAAACTGCCTTTTTTGTCCTGCCAGTACAGGTAAGGACTGTCTGACATGCTGGATGCTGTCACCACAGTGATGGGAAGGTCCGGCATCGCAACCACCAACACCCTTTGGGGATTTGTGATAAAATGTCTTTAGTAGGGTGCAGTTGTTTGCAGTTGTCGGCGGTGTGTGCTGTGCTCAGTCCTGTGCCCGTAATACGCGTTTAGCATGGATGTAGTAACTGATACCAGCTTCCTAATCAAGGTCATTGGGAAGAATATCAAATTTACAACCACCAATGGATGCTTTCAGGGCATGTCAATGAGTATAGATGCGAGCAGTACAATCACTTTAAGAAAAGTTAAGGATTTAGCAACTGGGAAAGAAGTGCCTGGAACAAAAATCCTATTTGGGCATACCATTCTGAAAGTGGAACCAAGAAGAATCGTCTGGCACTTTAAGTCAAGAGCCAGAAAATACAGCTAATGAAAGATATAAAACCTTATCACAAGAGAGCGTTGAAGATGCTGGGAAACCTGCCGGGGAAGTGAGAGAGCCTGATCTAACTGCCCCGCATGGGATGCATGACAGTATCCTACAGGCAATTAAACAGGCAGTAGAGGATGAAGTTGCAGACTATGTTGTTATAGACCAGTTTCAGCCTATGCTTGGTCCTGCAATTTGACATCTACAGAGCCAGAAAGTCCTGAGCTTAGGTGCAGTGGGACTGAACTTGTGTCGCCATGGAAAGTTGTGCTGGCTGCAGGTGGCTACGAAAAGATGTGTTTATCTTTTTGATGTCCTTTTCTTGGGGCCTGGAGTTTTCAGAAACAGGCTACACATGGTGCTTGAAAACAAAGCTTGGGGGATGTCTCGTCCCACCAATATGGGGTGGTTCTGCAATGTCTTTGATACACAGGTAGGAGATGGATACCTGTTCTTTATGGAAACCGGGGGCTTCCTTCCTAATCATATGTGTTCACTTAAGGAATGTTTGACTCAACATCTCAACATGCCATCTTCATGAGTTTTATTCCTGACTTACAAGCAAACTTTAATGAAGGATAACCCCAATATATGGATTGATTGTCCAAGGTCTACACATTTGATGAAAGAATTGGCTCTGGAAGTCTTACACCACTTGGCTCTGCGCCTAGAAATGTTGGATGCCATGTTAGCTGATTTTACATTATTGGTTGATGGGTATTTAAATACGTATAGCCAAAGAGCAGCGGATGATTTGGGCAGCACTGAGATCTACTCCAAGCTTCCAAAAGAAATTCAGCAAATTTGTGTCTTCCAGCAAGTCAAGCGAGACTTACAAGCTGACTTACAAGCAAAGTTTAATGAACGATAACCTCACTATATGACTTGATCGTCCAATGTCTACACATTAGCAACTTTCTGTTTACCAGCAAGTTAGGCGAGAGGAAGCAATACACAAATACATTGTCAATGGCCAAGGGTTTCTTACCAGGTGGAAAAGACAAGCCAATGAATGCACCGAGGAAGCTGGATTTGACTCTCAGCAGTGGGATTGCTGAGCTCTGTGATTATTACCAACCGTCTCGCAATACATTGCAGAAGCAAGAAGTGGAGTGCAAACAGTTGTATGCAATTCAAGACGGGTCCACTTATATTACATATTATTGACTCTCAGCAGTGGGATTAATTAATGGTGATGCAAGATGGAATTGTCCTTGGTCCCTCCCACCCACCCTTATGTTGTGGAAATAGGACATGCACATGTTAGCTGATTTTACATCATTGTGTGATTTAATTACATATAGCCAAGGAGCAGCCGATGATTTGGGCCGCACTGAGATCTGCTCGGAGCTTCCAAAAGAAATTTAGCAACATTGTGTTTTTCATCAAGTTAGGCGAGACTTACAAGCTGACATACAAGCAGTTTAATAAACAACAATCCCACTATATAGCATGATCGTCCAATGTATACACATTTGCTCAAAGAATTCGCTCTGGAAGTCTTACACCGCTTGGCTCTGCGCCTAGCACTGTTGGATGCCATGTTAGCTGATTTTACATCATTGATGGGTATTTAAATACATATAGCAGCGGAAGAATTGGGCCACACTGAGATCTGCTCAGTGCTTCCAAAGTAAATTGTTTTCCAGCAAGTTAGGTGAGCGGAAGCAATACTTGAATACAATGGCCAAGAGTTTCTTACACGGGTTGAAAAGAGAAGCCAATGAATGGAATAGTTGCACTACAGAGCTGCAAAGGAGTGGAACCTACTGGCCAAACATAACCGCCCTTATTTATTATATCCCCTTTAGAACATGCATTTGCACTTGAGTCAGGTGCATCCCCGCTCCTTTGTCGTTGGTGGCTGTTTTAGTCTCGAATGGCCTTTTGCTGCTCCTCCATCCCCTGCAGCATATAGAGGGTGGAGTTCCAGCGTGTCACAACCTCTTGTTTGAGGTGAGGGCAGGGCAGTTTTAGGAGTTTTTGCTGCCGCTCCAGCCTTCGGCAGGCAGTGGCAGAATAGCTAAAGTGCCCAGCAATTTTGTGGGCCACCACAAGCATCTCCAGCATGCTCCAAGCACTTTTTAGGTTGTCTTCCGACGGCGTCTGGTTGTGTGATGCAGGGTGACAGCGGCAGCAGCAGGCTCCTGAAATAATATTCGGAATGTCTTCATCTGCATCACAGTGTGTCTGTGAATGTGACACAGTCATGTACATGTTATCTGTGCCTAAGGTACAGTGCTTCCATTTGCACTGCAGAATGGCTTCCTGGAGACACCTGTAACACCCTATCTAAGTGTGATTCTGTAGCAGGACAGGTGTGAGAAGCAGCCGCCATTTTTAATCCTTGTCTGGCACTTGTGCTTTCAGTATATGGTGCAATACAAAGAAATAAGGATTAACCCCTTACCGCCGCAGCCTGTTTTTGCCTTCCTGACAGAGCCCTTTTTTTCAAATCTGACATGTATCACTTTATGTGGGGATAACTTTTTTTTGCTTTTACTTATCCCAGTGATTTTGAGATTGTTTTCTCGTGACACATTGTACTTCAAGTTAGTGGTAAATTTTGGTCGATACAGTCTGTGTTTTTTTGTGAAAAATACCAAAATGTCGTAAAAAAAAATTGAAAATTTAGCAATTTGCAAAATGTTAAATTTTCTGCTTGTGAGACAAATAATCATACCACTCAAAATAGTTAATAACTAACAAAGACCATATGTCTACTTTTTGTTGCCATCATTATTTCAACCTCCTTTTAATTTTTTTGGACACTAGGAGGCTTAAAATATGAATAGCAAATTCTCAAATTTTCAAGAAAATTTCAAACACTGATTTTTTTAGGGACCAGTTCAGTTCTGATGTGACTTTGAGGGACTTGTATGTGAGACACCCCCATAAATGATGCCATTTCAAAAACTGCACCCCTCACAGTATTCAAAACAGCATTTTGGAAGTTTGTTAACCCTTTAGGTGTTTCATAGGAATTAAAACAAAGTGTAGGTGAAATTTCAAAATTTCATTTTTTTTGCTGATTTTCAATTTTAATACATTTTTCTAAGGAACACAGTAGATTTTACTAGAGAAATGTGACTAAAAATTGATTCCCCCAAATCTTTTGTTTTCATAAATATCCTACATGTGGCCCTAGTGTGCACGTTGACCAAACCACAGGCTTCATAATAGAAGGAGCACCTACTTGATTTTGGAGCCTCCTTTTTATGAGATTATTTTTTAGGCACCATGTAGGTTTCTAGGCACCATAAGATGCTAAAAGTTAGGAACCCCCCCACAAGTGACCCCATTTTGTAAACTACACCCCTCAGGGAATTCATCTAGGGGTATAGTGTACATTTCAAACCCCAAGGGGTTTCACCAATTTTGGTACAACTGGGCTGTGAAAATGAAAAATTACATTTTTTTACACAAAAATGCAGTTCTGGCTCAAAATTTTTCATTTTCACAAGGAATGAAGGAGACAAAGCACCCCAAAATCTGTGCCGCAATTTCTCCCGAGTACGGCAATGCCTCATATGTGACCAAAAAATACCATTTGGGTGCATGACAGGACTCAGAAGGGAAGGAGTGATATTTGGATTTTGCAGCACAGATTCTGGTGGAATTATTGGTGGGTGCTATGTCGCATTAGCAAGACCCCCGAAGCACCAATACAGTGGAACCCCCCCACAAGTGACCCCATTTTGCAAACTACACCCCTCAGGGAATTCATCTAGGGGTATAGTGTACATTTCAAACCCCCAGGGGTTTCACCAATTTTGGTACAACTGGGCTGTGAAAATGAAAAATTACATTTTTTTACACAAAAATGCAGTTCTGGCTCAAAATTTTTCATTTTCACAAGGAATGAAGGAGACAAAGCACCCCAAAATCTGTGCCGCAATTTCTCCCGAGTACGGCAATGCCTCATATGTGACCAAAAAATACCATTTGGGTGCATGGCAGGACTCAGAAGGGAAGGAGTGATATTTGGATTTTGCAGCACAGATTCTGGTGGAATGAATGGTGGGTGCTATGTCGCATTAGCAAGACCCCCGAAGCACCAATACAGTGGAACCCCCCCACAAGTGACCCCATTTTGCAAACTACACCCCTCAGGGAATTCATCTAGGCGTATAGTGTACATTTCAAACCCCCAGGGGTTTCACCAATTTTGGTACAACTGGGCTGTGAAAATGAAAAATTACATTTTTTTTACACAAAAATGCAGTTCTGGCTCAAAATTTTTCATTTTCACAAGGAATGAAGGAGACAAAGCACCCCAAAATCTGTGCCGCAATTTCTCCCGAGTACGGCAATGCCTCATATGTGACCAAAAAATACCATTTGGGTGCATGGCAGGACTCAGAAGGGAAGGAGTGATATTTGGATTTTGCAGCACAGATTCTGGTGGAATGAATGGTGGGTGCTATGTCGCATTAGCAAGACCCCCGAAGCACCAATACAGTGGAACCCCCCCACAAGTGACCCCATTTTGCAAACTACACCCCACAGGGAATTCATCTAGGGGTATAGTGTACATTTCAAACCCCCAGGGGTTTCACCAATTTTGGTACAACTGGGCTGTGAAAATGAAAAATTACATTTTTTTACACAAAAATGCAGTTCTGGCTCAAAATTTTTCATTTTCACAAGGAATGAAGGAGACAAAGCACCCCAAAATCTGTGCTGCAATTTCTCCAGAGTACGGCAATGCCTCATATGTGACCAAAAAATGGCAGGACTCAGAAGGGAAGGAGTGATATTTGGATTTTGCAGCACAGATTCTGGTGGAATGAATGGTGGGTGCTATGTCGCATTAGCAAGACCCCCGAAGCACCAATACAGTGGAACCCCCCCACAAGTGACCCCATTTTGCAAACTACACCCCACAGGGAATTCATCTAGGGGTATAGTGTACATTTCAAACCCCCAGGGGTTTCACCAATTTTGGTACAACTGGGCTGTGAAAATGAAAAATTACATTTTTTTACACAAAAATGCAGTTCTGGCTCAAAATTTTTCATTTTCACAAGGAATGAAGGAGACAAAGCACCCCAAAATCTTTGCCGCAATTTCTCCCGAGTACGGCAATGCCTCATATGTGACCAAAAAATACCATTTGGGTGCATGGCAGGACTCCGAAGGGAAGGAGTGATATTTGGATTTTGCAGCACAGATTCTGGTGGAATGAATGGTGGGTGCTATGTCGCATTAGCAAGACCCCCGAAGCACGGTGAAATGATGAACCTAATAATCCAGAGATGTGTGGTATATTTTGAAACACTCCTTCATACATAGGCCGGGTTTGTCGGGGCAAGTTTCACAGTGGAAAATAGTTTGCTTTCTTATTCCCTTTTTATAGCAAACTTTGCACCTTTTTTGTGTCCTGCCCTTTTTTCCAGTGGAGGGAATTTCATCAGGAAAATGCTGCCCTGGTACAATACGGGGGCCAGTACTAGAAGTACTGGGGCCAGTACTAGAAGTACTGGGGCCCTCTGCCTGCTGGTTCCCAAATATTAGGCCCTTTATGACTTCCTCTTGAAAGTGCATAAATGTCCCCGTCTGGCTGGTAGAACGGAATAGTACGTAAGCGTTATACAGTGCCATCTGGATGATATACACGGCCAGCTTCTTATACCATATTTTTGTTTTCCGCAGGGCACTGTACGGCTTCAGTACCTGATCTGAAAGATCCACTCCGCCCATGTACTTATTGTAATCTAGGATACAAATAGGTTTTGAGGTGTGGGTACTGGTACCTCGTACAGGGACGGAGGTGGTACTGTCTCCGTGAATTGTTGTCAGTATAAGGACATCCCTCTTGTCCTTATATTTGACCAACAACATATTTTCGGTGGATTGTGCCCTGCTTTCACCCTTTCTCAGTAATTGGGCAACGTGCGTTTTTGGGAGGCCTCTTTGGTTCTTGCGCACAGTACCGCAAGCTGCTGTACCTCTTGAACCAAGGGCCTTAAACAGGGGGATGCTGGTGTAAAAGTTATCCACATAGAGGTGATAACCCTTATCCAGGAAGGGGTGCACTAAATCCCAGACAATCTTTCCACTAACACCTACGAGGGAGGGGGGGCATTCTGGCGGTTCAATTCTTGTGTCCTTCCCTTCATATACCCTAAACCTGTGGGTGTACCCTGAGATACTTTCGCACAGCTTATACATTGTTATGCCATACCTTGCCCTCTTATTGGGAAGGTACTGGCGGAATTTAACCCTTCCTTTAAAATGTATCAGTGACTCGTCTACACAAATGAATTTTTCGGGGATGTACATCTCAGCAAATTTGGCGCTAAAATGATCAATGACCGGCCTGACTTTGAATAGCCGGTCAAAGGTGGGATCATCTCTGGGTGGGCACTGTGCATTATCGTTGTAATGCAAAAATTTAAGGATCGTCTCAAAACGAGTCCGGGTCATGGCCATACGATGAAGTGGGGTGCTGTACAGAACATCTGTACTCCAATATTGCCTAATTTCTGGCTTTTTAACTATGCCCATATGTAACACCAGACCCCAAAACGTCATCATCTCTACTGCATCTACAGGGGTCCACCTAGCAAATGATGACGTGGGGTTTTGGGCAATAAACTGCTGGGCATATAAATTACTTTGGTCCACCATTAAATTTATAAAATCATCAGAGAAAAAGACTTTGAAAAAGTCAATTTCTTTGAGGCCTGTAGTATCAAATTGGATTCCTGGGTTGGCCAAAAACTCAGGAACCTGGGGCTCAAAATTGTCTGGTGGTGGGGTCCATACGAGATCAATCATTGGGGGGGGGGGTCTCAGCTGCTCTACGGGGGCGTCTTTGAGGGGGTCCCTCATCACTAGAGGAGGAAGAGGAGCTTAAGACGAATGCAAATTCATCGCTTTCTTCACTGGCTGTGTCAGTGTCAGAGGCAATAAGGGCATATGCCTCCTCCGCTGAAAACAGTCTTTGCGATGATTGGGACATTTTTATTATTTTTGTGTTTGTGTAAGTGTAGTGTTTCAACACGTGTATAGTGTAGGGGGGGGGGGTACAAACTTTATTTCAACACGGGGGGTATGTAGTGTGTATGTAGTGCTTTAACACGTGTAAGTTAAAAGAAAAAAAAAAAGCTCCTGCGCCAAAAATTGAGCACAGATGTTGGTCAGTAACGTCCGTCACTGATCAGCGCTCAGCGGCCACAGGACACCCACAAAATCACCGTGGGTGAAAAAAAATTTTTAAAAATTGACCCCACAGCACCCTCCAAAAAAAAAAAATTAAAAAAAACTGCTGATGAGTCAAAGGCAACAGGAATTTGATCCAAAAAAAAAAATTAGATCAACCCTGTGCCAAAAATGCTGATCAGTGATGTACGTCACTGATCAGCGCTCAGCGGCCACAGGACACCCACAAAATCACCGTGAGTGTAAAAAAAATTTTCAAAATAGACCCCACAGCACCCTCCAAAAAAAAAAAATTAAAAAAAAATGCTGATGAGTCAAAGGCAACAGGAATTTGATCCAAAAAAAAAATTAGATCAACCCTGTGCCAAAAATGCTGATCAGTGATGTACGTCACTGATCAGCGCTCAGCGGCCACAGGACACACACAAAATCACCGTGGGTGTAAAAAAAATTAAAAAAAAAAAACCCCACAGCACCCTCAAAAAAAAAAAACTGCTGATCAGTGATGCAACACTGATTAGCAGTGAGGGGCAGCAGGCACACAACTTTTGGTGCAACCTGACAGGGTATATATTAAAAAAAAGTTGCTGATCAGTTAATTTATACTGATCAGCACAAAAGGGGGGCAGCAGAGACAAAATTATATCACACAATATTATATTCTCTGACACAATGACGCTGCAGCAGCAGCAGCACAAGCACCAGGAAGCAACAGCAACCAGGAAGCACCAGCAGCTGGCAGCACGGATGCCACTAACGCTGATCAGGTCAGTATAAGGGGACAGACGGGCATGGAGACCGCTCTGCACGCTGTTCCTGACCGGAATGGCGGCTGCAGGGCTGTCTCCGTTATTTTCTGTGAGGTGTAATGGCTGTGATTGGTCCGTCGGTCCGACAGACCAATCACAGCCTTGGGGGCAGGTGGGGTGAGGTGGGGTGACCACCAGTGAGCCCTTTACACCCGGTGGTGATTGGTGCTGTACTTAACAGCACCAATCACCACCGATCCCTGTGTTACCGAGCGACGTTATTCGCCGGTACACAGAAAACGCTGTAATTGGCACATTTGAACAGCCAATCACAGCGATCGCCGATGGGGGGGGGGCATCGCTGCCCCCCCTGGGCAATGAGGGAAGATGTCTGCTGTCAGGGACAGCCATCGTCCCTCTGTCACCGCGTCTATAGACGCAGTGACAGTTTACATTCATGACGTACATTTATGCCATGTGTCGGGAAGTACATCCCGACCATGATGTAAATGTACGTCAAATGTCGGGAAGGGGTTAAAAAGGGTTGAGATTACCTGAAGGGTAAAAACAGGGGCAGACTAGATGGGCCAAATGGTTCTTATCTGCCGTCAAATTCTATGTTTCTATGTTTCAATATATAGATTAGCACAGGGTTCCATTAAAATAAATTGGCCTTGCCTTAGTTTAAATCTGGGTCTGCTATTGTGGTATGTCTTCACCATCAGCAGCATCCTCCTCATCAACTTCCTCCTCAGCGCCAGCTACATCAATTTCCTCCTCCTGGTGTACAACATTGACAACTTCAAAATCAGGAACTGGACTGTGGGTGACCCTTCCAGCATATGCAGAGGGCATGCTGCAAATGGTGGAAGGAGCCACCTCTTCCCGTACAGTGATGGGAAGGTCAGGCTTCGCAACCACCAACACCCTTGGACTCTCCTTGGGGATTTGTGATACCGTGTCTTTAGGAGGCTGAGTTGTTTGCTGTCTTTTTGTTGACAGCTTAACTCTCTTTACATTTCTAGAGGGGGGAAGAGGGGGGCTGTGATCGTCGGCCCGAGGGGCATGTGGCATCCTGCCCCCCGGTCCAGCCCGCCTCTGGGCTGCACCTTTTCAGGTGCAGAGGTAGAACCTACCCCTCGCAGGATGGGGCCCATAACCCTAACTAGCACCAGGGATAATACTGAAAACGTTAACGGAACTATGAGAAGCATTTTGCAAGCCACACGGTGTACTATCTATGACTACACAAATACTGTATAATACATTTTGCAGTGTATCATTTGTATAACTCAGAGAATGACTAAACATCTAGAATTTGATCAACTTTTAAAAATAGAAACCGTTTCAAATCTTATATGACATTTGAGGATTGTAAATTCTTGAAAACCGTATCTGCATTGCTATCTGGTTAATTGGCCTATTGTCTGAGTAGATGTTTATTTTATTGTTATTCTGAGAAATCTGGAAGTTATCAAATCTATGAACATTGTATTAATTCTGGCAATAAAGAAACTGGCTAAAGCAAATATGATTTTAAACAAAACTTGTGTACAGTATAGTTTATTAATCGTGTTTAACTTACTGATTTTCAGCAACCTGGAGTTGGAGTTGGGAGGGCTGGTGTATGGAGCCCAGATTTAAATTGGAGCTCGAACAGAGCTGGGATAATCTCAGTTTTACCAGGAGGTCAAAGTTGGAGGAGGGGTCAACCACACCCTCATGATCTCAAGGCAGCCCTGGAAATTGAACATAATTATCAGATGAAGCTTGAAGGATCTTTCTTTGAACACAACATCTCTAGTAGAGGGCAACCCGGTAGGCACAGCAGTGAATTGTAAGCGGTGCGGGAAGCGTGATGCATCATAAGTGAAAGGGTGCAGCAAAACAAAAAAGGCTGCACTAGGGTATGGTTTCCATGATCATGTAATCATGGCAACACACCACACTATTCAATGCCATGATTTCCGGCATTTCTCTGTGAATGTCTTGGCTATGATGGCGCAGTTCAGCATGACTTGCGATATTACCCGGATCAGTGGAGGGCTCCATGAAACTTGCCTTATTTTCTGGGTGGCCTTGATAAATGATAGATATGTTTGTTCCAGGTTTCTGGCCTATGTACAGTATTTTAAACTCACAAAAAATGTATGTTATGCTAAACAGACTTGATTAGAATTTGGGCTTTTATTAAAGCCGGATTATGGGTCCTGGAGGTGTGGATGTGAGAGGGAAAAGCTGGCTCTATCGGCAAAGACCATGGGTCATTAGACCTTCAGCTTAAGAGCAGGATAATTAGTGACTGCAAGTACTGTGCATATGCCTCTGTTTGTTGTAGGGACATTTGGTCCTCCCAACCTTAGAATGGAATATCTCTATTGCCCAGACACAAGGGCGTAACTACCATAGGTGCAAGGGGTACTGCTGCTATGGGGCTCAGAGCTGAAAGGGGCCCATCTTTGCTGTCTAAGTAATATGTAATATGTTTTACATGCATTTATCACCATCAGTTTTATTTTATGTCCTCACAATAAAACTAGTACAGCTATACTGCACAAAAACCCTGTGTGTTCCTGGCTGCTGTGTGTTTGGAAGTGCCCACCTACCCAAGGAGAGTATGTTTATTATTGTATGTATTGTATTGTATTTTATGTATAACCTGCTGATGAGATGGTAAATGTTGAAATCTTTCTTTCTTTCTTTCTTTCTTTCTTTCTTTATATCTAACTTGCCTTTCTCATTGCTTTGTTGCATTGCATCCGTGCCTACTGTATGTTGCAGTATATTATATCATTGCCCAATACTATAGTACAAGTCACCTTATTTCTCATCTCCTCCAGCATCGTCTGAACACAAGTATCACTTTGTGCGCATTTTTAAACTTCGAAACTGTGGATGGCCGTGCGGATAACTTTACACTTCAGTCTCGTCAAATCACCAGCCCCTCATTTCTTCACAAGCGCTTGGCAGATTTAAAATTCAGTTGGGCGAAAGCCAAAAATCTATTCTTTAATCACAGGCTTCCAGAAAGCTGCCTCTTGGGTCTTTTTTCTCTAAAAGGTCATTTGTGTAGAACTCATTATACCACATAACGCATTTACATGTAAATAAGAATCATTATATGTGCTTGAGATCAATTACAATAAAATTACTCAAATGTATGCAAATTGGAGATTCCAGAAATATGACCCTTAGGGGTCCCGGAGGGCTTGCATTGTAGGGGCTCACACTAAACCGCTCAGTTGCTCAATTTGCTAAGATATGTTAAACAACATGTTAAAATGAACAAAAAATGTATCGCACTGCAGCACATCTGAGACAACTCAAGTAAAGTTGGATTGTTTGGACACGTACCGTACCTCTTGCTGAACAAGTGTTAGCACATCTAGACAGCCAGGGGCGGTTTAAGAGAATAGGTGCCCCGTATGCAGTCTCGTCCATCAGGCCCCCTCCTTTCTGTCGGCTGCAGCACCACTCAGAGAATAGAATCAGAGCAGTTGGTATGGTTCCCTATTCTAAATTTGTACCCCATTTCCCAGAGGCTTCAGCTGTATGGAGGATGTAGCAGGGGGTAGCTACCTATCCGGCTCCAAGTGCTGCAATTTGCTGATATTTTAAGGGAGGGGCCGGTACTTATGTACTAACTGGGCTGCCGATTTTGAAATCGGGTCCATCGCATCGCATCGCATCCGACCATATCGCATGCGATGCGATGCGATGGACCCGATTTTTCCATAGGATTCAATGTTAAAATTGACTGAGTCCATTTTAACATGGAATTCAATGGGAAAAGGGGTCCTTTTCATACCCCTACTATCCAAGTGGGCAGGGAGTTGGATATAAACCTGTGGCGAGCGTAGCGAGCCACCGAGCCCGAAGCGTGGCGAGCGTAGCGAGCCCCGCGAGGGGACACAGAATACCGTCCCCTCGCGGGGCTCGCTTCGCTCTCCAAGCTTCGGGCTCGGTGGCTCGCCACAGGTTTATATCCAACTCCATGCCCACTTGGATAGTAGGGGTATGAAAAGGACCCCTTTTCCCCATTGAATTCCATGTTAAAATGGACTCAGTCCATTTTAACATTGAATCCTATGGAAAAATCGGGTCATCGCATCGCATGCGATATGGTCGTATGCGATGCGATGTGATATCGCATCGCATCGCATCTGATTGTATGCCTTAAGTTAAGGCATACAATCAAAAAATCGGCAGCCCAGATAATACATAAGTACCGAGGGGCCTAATTTAAGTAAGTGTGTTCCCCCATCAGTGTCAGGTAGTACTCTCTCCCTGACATTCTATCCCCCTGTCTCTCTCTCTTCCTGACACTGTCTCTCTCCACCTGTCTCTCTCTTCCTGACATTGTCTCCCTCCCTGACACTGCCTCTCTTTCTCTCTCTCTTTCTCTTTTTTTTCTCTCTCTCTCTCATTATCTCTCTCCATTTCTTTTCCTCTTTATTTCCCTTACAGATGTACTTTCTCTTACTCCACTCTTTCTCTATCTCTCTCTCTCCCTGACCTCTCTCTTTTTGCTCCTCACTTTCTCTCTCTCTCTCTCTCTCTCTCTCTCTCCCTGACATCGCTCTTCTTGCTCCTTTCTTTCTCTCTCTCTCTTCTTGCTCCTCTCTCTCTCTCTCTCTCTCTCCCTGACATCTCTCTTCTTGCTCCTCACTTTCTCTGTTTCTTTCTCTCTCACTGGCACCTTTTTAGTTTCTCACTCCCCTTGTGCTTCTGTCCCCCTAAGGGGCATTGGGGGCACCATTTAAGATTTTGCTATGGGGCTTCACACAGTTCTAGTTATGCCCCTGCCCATGCTATCAATATCGTTCAACCGCTCAGCTGAGGGTATCATTGACGGTGACAGGTGCTGGCTCCAGGCTACGCATGAGAGAGTAGCGAGATCTCGCACATACTCCCCGGCTTCGGCATCCCACATGTTAATACATTTTGGCACCGCTCCTCAGTAAAAAGGCAAAGCATGAAGCATTATACTCACACGATGTCTAGGTATAATACATTTACCCCTTTGTACCTAAACAAATGCTTCATGTTGGAGGGTATGTTCATATGAACTCAAGCTGTGTAGACATTTTTAATTAGAGCGAGCTAGTAGCATCTTTCATGCAACAATAAGACTGAAGCAGCCCATACACAGTCCGTTTAACGGATCCGTTTGGGACTTAAATAGTACACATCGGATCGCATCCCTAGTGCATGCAGTGTGCATGCACTGCGATCCGATCCAATTTGTACCTAGTACAAAAAGTATGTGCAGCACATACTTTTTGTACCGTACTATGTGATGCGCGGGAGCGCGCATCGCATAGTACAGAACGGAGCCGTACACAACGGACCGTGTATGGGCTCCATCAGAGTGTGATGGTAATATATGCAGCTCAGCCTAGGTAAATATGTAGAAGAAAGCCAGTATGGACAATTTTGTTTGTGCAGTTTACATTCATTTATGAGTCTCCATTGAATTCAATAAAGGCCACTATGCTAACAAAAATGTAATTAGTCCCACAGGATATCATTTGACATGCCAGCACATAATTTGTACTATATAAGTTAATAAAATGCATATATTATATGGAAAGGCATGCAATCCTTATGGGTATTTATTTTTTCCTTGCTTTCAGCTATTGAACCTTCTTCAGTCATCTCAATCAATCAACATTTCATTAGATTCCCCTGAGAATTGTTTTCCATTGCACGAGTCACGTACTGTGCAGCGTTACCTCAGCAGATTGCTCATATTGGTGAAACACTGCAATAAATTAATTGTATGTAAATCACAATGCTCTAGCATCTATCAAGTAGCATCTCTTTCATGGTCTTCTAGGGATTGCAGACATGGATGCATATATTTGTGTTCTTACTTTTTATAAGCAGGAACCTAAACTAATGCTTAATGAAGGTTTATTAAATGTTTGCTGACGAAGGCAGCATGGACGGTGTAATGGTTAGCATTACTGCCTCACAGAGCTGAGTTCATGAGTTCGATTCCCACCATGGACTCCCAGGTAAAATCCGCAACTGTGTGAAGCCAGATGCAGTCTGTGAGACTGCACTGGATTCACTGTGACTGACACTGACCATTGGAAGTCGGACCTGCCAGTCACCCAAGGCAGTCCCATTGGGATGACTCTATGTGGGCTGCTGCACGGGACCCTGAATATTCATCTGTGGGCTGCTACTGAAGCATAGAGGCTGGGGCCAGTGCATGCGCCGTACCGATGAAGCTACTGCGGGGGCCTGGTCCGGGACTGCCGGCAGTGGCAGGGACCGACAGCAGGCGGGGACCAGCAGCAGCGGTGGGAGAGGGTGTGTGTCTGGATACTACTGAGGTGGTGGAAGTAAATGTGGAAGAGAGAGAGTGAATGTGAATTTGGCAAGACCCATATAATTAGTACCCTGCCCTAACCACTTGTTTCATTTCTGTGGTCATCAATGAACTAGATGCCAATAATAATAATATTGTTTCTCCTCCTATGCTAGGTCAGTATTTCCTAAGTATAGGTGTTTTACATGGCCATACACTGGCCTGACAGTGTGGAGTATAGACAAGAGTGATAATAATACAATGCCTGAATAACTACTGAAGACAGGATTATTTCATTATCAAACATATCTGATTGTCTCAACCATCATGCAGCCAATTCCATGCAGTGAATGGGTAATCATGCCCATACGTTCTGCACTGTATGGAAGCAGGGCGATTATCAGTCAGTCACTCAACTCTAGTCCATTTTGACAGATTATTTGAGAGGAGGAAGCTGACACACTGCATACTATAGTTTGAGTGAGACATATACCTTATTTGCCTATTTTTTTGAGTCCTACGTTGGTTCATTGAACCTTGGAATTCCAGGTTAATTTGATGTACACCGCATTGCCCCTTTTTTCAATGTATCTCCCTTTTCCTGTTTTTACTGATCCTTGCAAGTTTAGGGCAACCTGATATTCATCCTGTTGGCAATTTTTTATAATTCAGCGCTCTTTCTTTGTACACTGAATTTTGAAAGTCAAAATTCATTCTGGTTAAACTTACTATTTGGATGAACCACCACCACATTTATACTTATTATGAGGAAAACGTACCTATTTAAGATTGTATATATATATATAGTTATTTGTAGGATTTCTCTAATTTTGAGCCATATATACTATAGAACAACTTCCAATCCAGGCTTCTTTCGCCTTAAATCCAGGGCGCCCATTATACAGATTTTACAGGGCGGATTTTGTCCTTCTTAAAACCTGAGTCAAAATGCCAGGTTGAGCGACACAGGTTCATTCACACCGCACCTCGTCCAGGGTTGACACGTCACCGAATTCGTCAGTGCTCATCTATAGTTTCTACACAACTTGCAAGCCAGGATTAGAAACTGAGCCTGGCCATTTTAAATGTTTGCTTATTTAAACATTAGATTTGCACATTGACAATGTTTGTGCATTTGCAGGGTGCCAAGCACACTGAAATCTGCACGTTGTGTCAGGACTTCCACAATAAACCATGTGACATTCATTGTAGATACAAGTGCAATGTAGTGGAAATGGCAGTCTTCATTGTGCACTGCACTGCGATGCTGCTTCTGGCCCTATTAAAGTACCTGTTTGATGACAGTATTCAGTAAATCTGATTGTATCCATCTCAAGGACTGTGATAACTCTATACCCACACTTTAAATGTGCAGAAGTCAAAGGTTGCATTGGTAATAATGGAATGCAAAGGTAAATTGTATAAACATACCATGATCTTCAGCAATTTTTCAACATCCTCTGAGCTCAGCGACATGTAACACAAGGACTATTTTCTTTGAGCTTCGTTCTCTGGCCTATTATTAAATTATAGACAAGAAGTAACCTTTCACATAAGAATATGGCTGGCTATTACTGATATGTATAGAATATAATATTACCATTGCATACACAACAAAAATACCCCCCACCCCACCCCCCCTTGAGACGTATATCTCTAGATTAAAGTGTTATGCAGACTGTAATATCTTTGAACACTCCCTGATCATTTTAATTAAATTATAATTACATGCAATCTAATAATTTCTGGAAACCTAGTTCCAATGCCCACACTATCACATTCTCTGTTTATGTATTCAATAAATAATATTTGAATGCACTTATTTGCACGTATGGCACTCGTACTGCACCATACCTATAAAGCATGGTGGGTTATATATATATCCATATCAGGGATTTAAATATGGCAGAGCTAATCAAAATGTATGGTTAAAATGCAGTACGACACATGACAAAGGAGGTAAGTAACACAGACAGTGGCGGCCCCAGAGGGGGGCTGTACCACATTTCAAAATTCAAATAAGGGAGCCACACCAACTACCACCAACTGCCATTCCAAATTGACTCACTGGCAGTTGGAGTTTCTCTTCTATTTGTATTTTGCACTGTGCTCCAGCCCTGCCACTTGAGCTGCCACTACTTATAGATATGTTTATATACACCTTCAGTACCCTAAAATGAACCATGCAACCCCCATTTGGCGTGCTGCAGATTTTTCAATTTAGCCATGCCCTATGACTTTTTCTTACAATATGCATCATAATGTGCTATATTAATCCTCTGTACTAACAGTACACATAGCTACTTACTATGCTGGGCTGGGCCTAATTCATGTTTGTACGCTAATGTTTACACAGCTGAGAATTCTCAGACTGTAGAACTATTAAACATTGCGAGTGAAGCTGAAATCAAGAAAAGGATATAGACACCTATTTGGAGCATTTCAATGTGCTCAGCAACTGGTACATACAGTACAGGTTGAGTATCCCTTATCCGTATATCCAAAAATAGAAATATTCCAAAAAAAGTGTTGTTTTTTTTCAGAATATTTGGGTTTTTTTTAGTTGTTTTTCTTCCTCCACCTGCCCCTTTTTTTTTATACTTACCACGTCCCCCTTCGTCCACTGCAGGCTTCAGGATCCTCTTTAGCGGCATCTCTGGTCCCAGGGGTGAATTGCGGGAGTGCGCAGGTGTGCTGGTGAACGTCACCAGCGCCCCCACAAACTCCCCCAATGCACCCCTGGGACCGCTGAAGATGATCCTGAAGGCCACTGTGGATGCTGGGGGACAGCGGGGCACCTTTGGGGCACCACCAGAGGACCAGGTAAGTATTTATAAAAGACTCCCAACAGCCCCCCCACACCGCGGGCCACTGCCGCCCGCGGGTGGGACATCGGGACAGGCCCTGACAATCGGGACTGTCCCGATAAAATCGGGACTGTTGGGAGGTATGCACACTACAGGGCTCAGGCCTATAATAAACCGTCACTGACTCTCAAGTCTACAACACAGGGCAGTGAATGCAGGTCACGGAGCACAGCACGGAGCACATGGCACGGAGCACAGCACAGGGCAGTGAGGGCAGGTCACGGAGCACAGCACGGAGCACATGGCACGGAGCACAGCAAAGGGCAGTGAGGGCACAGGTCAGGTCACGGAGCACATGGCACAGAGCACAGCACGGAGCACACGGAGCTTCCCAACCACCCTCTTCCCTCTCCAAGATTGGAGTGAAGATGGCGGGGCGCGCGTGCGTCTTTTATAAGATCCCGCTCCCGTGAGAATCCGACAGCGCGATGATGATGTTCGGCCTCGTTATTGGTCCGGAATTCAGGCGGGAACACCCGAGCCGGCTCGGATCTGGCCCGGATCCCCGATATTCGGATCTGTCGGATCTCGGGGATCCAGACCCGCTCATCTCTACATTCCACTGATAATTCCTTTGTAGCAAAAACATCAGCATTGTGTACAAACATAAATGATGCAATTAAGGAATGAGCAGAATGGTGGTGCATTATGATTGACTGTCAGATGTTTTGCCACATAACTCTGAAACAATGCCACTCCAAATTAATCCTGCACATCCATGAACCAAGAGCTTTAATTTAGTATACGAAGTGCCTAGCACCGGCAACGGAATTGTAGAAAAAGGAAATTAATAAAAGTCACCCTTACATTAGACTGAAGCAGGAAAGAAGTTTCCCCATTTGATTTATTTATGGAAAAATGACTGATGTTTGTATAGCCTATTGATGGGCAGCTGGACAAATCTTGGGATTATTAATTGTATTCACCACCTTTTTTTCGCTTTTTCACATTTTGGTGTTACAATATAGAACCATAATGTATTAGATTGAAATGGATTTTCACTAAATATCACAAAGAAACGCCTGGGCACTCCTGCATTTTTTGTGACACTCCCAAAAAACATCCGGTTACCACCCACAAACGGCGACTTCCTGTTAATCAAACCGCGGCCAGCTTGACAATAAAAAATAGCTACATTTTGTCACTGTTTGGCATAGCACATGGGTACTGTGATGGGCACACATGCGCAGTCCTTCAATAATCGATCACCATTTACACAAATTTAACCCCAAATTATAACCCCTAATGTGCTGAAAATGTTCATTTAATCTGATCATTTGTCAGAAATATTTTGGAGTAAAAGAGTTAAATAAGTAATTATATTAATATTCACTACCAGTATGTTGTCACAATGTCAACAATCAGAATGTGGATACTGTAATGTCAACAAGTTCAGAATGTCAACATTCAAAAAGTTGAGTTGCTTGGTTAGAATGCCAGTAAAGACATCGTATGTATATTTACTAAAGCGTCTAAAAATGAAAAGAGGTGATGTTGGCCATAGCGACCAATCAGATGCTGTCTATAATTTTTCTGTCGCATCCTAGAAAACCTGATTGTTTGTTATGGTTAACATCACCTCTTTTCATTTTTAGAAGCTTTAGTAAATTTAAAGTCAACATTCAACATATCGTGACTGACATAATGTTGACATTGACAAAATGTCGATTTAATGCATATCAACATTAACAAATCAAGCTGAGGGCCAGATGTATCAAGCTTCAAAAAAGTGATAAAGTAAAACAACCAGCCAATCAGCTCCTAACTGCCATGTTACAGGCTGGGTTTTAGAAATGACAGGTAAAAGCTGATTGGCTGTTTTTTTTTTTATCACTTTTTCACTTTTTGAAGCTTGATACATCTGGCCCTGTTTTGGTTTATGGTTAGTCTATGGTTAAAATTAGGGGTAGGCTTACACTTAGGAGAAAATAGGACTCCTGATATTCTTACAATTGATGATGAGCATGTCGACACTGTGAACATGTCAAACTACGAGGAAAGCATCAAAGCAACGATGTGGTGGTGCGCTAACTGAAATAAAATTATAATAAGAATGATCAATTGGATATCAAATCAAACGAAGAATATATTTATAATTGATAATTAATAGATCAATTAAAAAGCACATCAAAGTAAAACATATACTATATTAGACAACCATACTTTTGAAAATTGAGTCAGAAGGACAAAGGAATTTATACTTATTATCAGTCCCGCGTGTTCCTATTGGTGCTCCCTTCAGATGATTAAGCTTGGTCTCCCATTTTGTAATCCATAAGGTACTGGTTATTGTGGGTGTCCATATACCTGACTGTAGGACCCTACCGCTTGTTCCTGATGGTATGAGGGTCAGGTTTCCCTGACTTCAAGCCAAGTTGGGGGGTCTCCAGTGATTCGGCAGGTGGTGGTGTCCCAGATGAGAAAGTCCATTTGTTGGAGAGCTGGTCCAAGTGGGATGAGTAATTGTAAGTCCAATGTCCAATATACAGATGTAAACTAATGCGTTTCGTTGTTCTCTGACAACTTTTTCAAATGGTATTGTCAATTTTATAATTTTCTTTACATTTAATCGGGCAGATGCATTAAGCCTGCCAAAGAGATAAACTGGAGATAAAGTGGAGGGAGATAACACACCAGCCAATCAAATCCCAGCTGTCATATTTCAAACACAGCTGATTGGCTGGTGCGTTATCACCTTCAACTTTATCTCCACTTTATCTCCCGTTGATCTTTTCACCAGGCTTAATACATCTGCCTCAATATGTGAGAAATACATTTCATTCTATTTTTGTGTATATTTTATAAAAAAATATTTTTATAACATATCAACAACAAAAAAATTATCTAATAGCAGTTAAATATTTTATGGATTGATAGATATTCTATTCTATTATTATATTATTATAAATAACTGCTCTGAAAATGTTTGGGGTATAAATAACCCAAACGAGCTGCCAGGGGATACTGAGAACTGATGCTGTACTTAAAAGATTTTGTATTGAGAAAACAAATACCTGCTTGGAAACAAACAGGACAGAATATTTGCATTTGCTTTTATATTTGTATTAAAGAAACGTTCCATAAATAGTGGACGGTGAAATGTAACACTGGTAAATGATCTTTCTGTTTCAAACTGAGTTTTTGGCCTTCCTACAGTGCCCTTTAACCCGGCCCTTTCCTCCAATCTTAGAGGAGTTGAAGTTGATGGAACATATAATGACTCCTTTCCTGTGTAGTAAAGCAGCAATAAAGCTTAGTAATTAAGGTGACTGGGGAGGCCCATCCCAGCATGCCAGTGGTGTTGCAAACACTTTTCAAACTTCAAACAATATCAAAGTCACTAAGAAACGGGTCCAGTTTAGGGCTGGTTTGAATTAAACCTCACTTCCACACGCACATTTCAAATCCAGGCTCAAACAAAAAAAGCCCAAAACTTCTGGATTTCATTAGAACCAATTATCTTATCTGTTTCATCTCAAGCCTGGCTCTAAAGGCTTGCAAATAGCCATTCGCGGCATTGTGTGTGCTTGTTTGAGAAAGCCTGCAGCCAGCCAATGGCCCGAGGAGCAGCTAATTAAAACACAGTTGCCCCTTTGCTTCTCGTGATTAAATATTTTCAAGCTTTTGTAAATAATTTTTTCCATTCTTGGCCTCGAGGCTCGTAGGACCAATAGATGCAGTAATTTATTTTGTTTGTCAGAAAATGCTTTAGAAATGGGACACACAGAGAAAAATAATTATAATTTGGAAACATTACTACACTTCGTACTTCTCCTAACAATGGTTTATAAACACGCATACCGTTTCTGATGCAATTAAATACTAATGACCCTGTTTTGTTTAAATGATACAATCTTAAACAGAATCGCATTATAACGGTAATAATTATATTTCACCGAATGTCAGAGCTTCATCTCGATTACAGAGGGTTCTGGGACTTAATGAGATCATAGACCTTGTTGATGTGCTAGTAAAGTTTAATAATCACATTTAGCCAGACTGTGATTACAATCACATTCCAAAACTCTAGTTTACATTTGAAAGAAGAACTGCTAAAATATCCTGGCGTTTTATCTACCATGCCAAGGAATATACTGGAGAATTCAGTGAGTCATTTCTTTAAAGATCAAAATTCAGAGAAATATTTTTAAAAAGACTATTTTTCTGCTGTGGGTTACCTTGCGGAATGCTGTACTTCTATATTATTTATGTGCTTGTGTGCTTTTAGATAGATATATATATATATATATATATATCTGGGCAAAAACAAAGAAGAAGGTGCGCTTCATGGTGCATTAAAAGGGTTTTTAATGAATAACAAATGTTGGACAAAGGGGAGCAGGGCATTTGCTCGTACCAAAATTAAAACAGGGTGGACTGGATACCACGTGACATGACATATATCAACCAGGCTAGGCAGCTGGGCAATCCTGGTCCCAAAGAACCGAGTACCTCAAAAGCACCCCCCGCTGGGTTGCGGGCAGACGCCTGAAGGAGAGCGGGATCGGGCGGAGAGTCCACAGGAGCAGCAAGCCAGTGAATGCGGATAGCCAGGCCCTGACTAGTTTCGTCACTGGGACTTCATCAGAGGGCGTGGCTTCCGCACATACTCACATCCCTTAAAAAGGCCTGGGATGTCAATCATCTGCCACAGCTCACGGGGCGTCGGCCCACATAAAGCTTAATGCTTAATAAAATTGCAGGCAGATGACTTCAGACAAGAAAATTATTATATCTGTCCAAGGATATTGCACAATGAAAAAATGAAGTACTTTAAGAAAGCCGCGAAAATATATGTCACGTCTTACAATTTATATGCCACAAACATACAAAATCTGTTTCTTAAAGGAACAGTACTCCCCAAAAAAAACATGAAAAATTTCATAAAATTTTAGTCTTCTTGACATTAAAAAATGAAGTACTTTAAAAAGCTGTGAGATTATAAATCACGTCTTATAATTTATATGCAACAAACATACAAAATCTATTTCTTAAAGGGACAGTACTCCCTAAAAAAAACATGAAAAATTTCATAAAATTTTAGTCTTCTTGACATTAAAAAAGTAAGTACTTTAAGAAAGCTGTGAGATTATATGTCACATCTTATAATTCATATGCAAAAAAACATACAAAATCTGCTTCTTAAAGGGACAGTACTCCCAAAAAAACATGAAAAATTTCATAAAATGTAGATGTTTTAAAAAAACGCGAGAATATATGTCACGTCTTAGACTCTAAATGCAACAAACTTACAAGAAACACATTAAAAAATGCTAAAACAAGAAAATATATAGTAGACAGTTAAGCTCAATTGATGAAAGGTGTAATCTCGTATCCTTCATTGAGTCCTAACGGACACAATGTTTTTAGTTTAAGGATCCAAAACGTTTCCCTTTTCAACAATGCCTTCTCCCGATCACCTCCCCGCTTCCCTTGCTGGACTATTTCAATCCCCTTAAAGTTTAAGCTGGAAGGGTTGCAGTTATGATTTTTACTAAAATGACGGGACACACTGTGATTGGTTATACCATGCTTAATGTTTCTTATATGTTCAAAGATACGGATTTTTAAACATCTCTTAGTTTTCCCGACATATTTAAGGCCGCAGCCACAAGTTAACAAATAGATTACAAACATGGAGTTACAATTTATGAACTCTCTAATTTTAAAATCTGAATCCGCAATAGCGGGACCCTTATGTGCATAAGGGCAAGCTTTACAGCTATTACATGGATAAAAACCTTTGATAGACAAGAATGTTTCAGATACTGGGTTCTCCTTTACCACTTCTAGTTGACTTCTTGCTACCATAGTTTTTACTGTTCTAGATCTCTTATAAACAATTCGAGGAGCTGGCTGAATGTGTCCGGATAAAACCGGGTCTAATTTTAGTACATGCCAGTGCTTTCTAAAGATGGAATTTATCTCCTTTTCTTTGTTATTATATTCAGTAATGAACAGTACTTCGTTATCAAAGGTAGTTTTTGTTGAATCTACTGTCTTTACATTTAGAAGGCTGTTCCTATCATGGTTTTTTGCTTTGTCAAGAGCCCCTTGAACAATCCCTGAAGGGTACCCCTTATCTTTAAATCTTTTAATGTACACAGAGGATTGCTCATTGAACTTCTCTATACTAGAACAATTCCTTCTGAGTCTCAAAAATTGTGAAAAGGGGATATTATCCTTCCATGGGCCGTAATGACAGCTGGTATAATCAAGGTAGCTATTAGAGTCTACTGTCTTGAAAAATGTACAAGTTTCAATAACATTACTTTCAGGAAAATTTTCGGTACTTAGTACAATGTCAAGGAACTCAATACGAGATTTATGAAAATTTGATGTAAATCTCAAATTGAACTC
Organism: Crinia signifera; assembly: GCF_055691185.1. Lineage (NCBI taxonomy): Eukaryota > Metazoa > Chordata > Amphibia > Anura > Myobatrachidae > Crinia > Crinia signifera. The sequence continues at coordinate 284,747,974 of NC_139221.1, forward strand.
ATTAGAATTTAATCCCTTTAAAAATTCATTAAAAGAGCATTCATCTCCTCTCCATATAATAATGATATCATCAATGTAGCGCTTAAAAAGCGCTACATTGTCAGTACACTGCACAGCGATGGAAGACGATTCCCATTGGCCCATGTAGATATTAGCCAGACTAGGGGCACAAATCGTCCCCATCGCTGTCCCGCATGTCTGAAGGTACCAGTCACCCAGAAATTCAAAATAGTTTCGTTTCAATACGAACTGTAAACAATCACAGATAAAATTTATCCTTTCAGGGGTCATTGCTGCATCTTTCTCTAAGCAGCACCTCACCGCCTGAATCCCTTTTTCATGAGGGATACACGTATACAAAGTTTGAACGTCGACCGTGGCAAAACAAAGATCTTTCTCCCAATTAAAATCCTTAACCATCTGCAAGAGGTGTGTGGAGTCTCTAATATATGTTTGAAGAGCTGGTACATATTTTTTAATGAAAGAATCAACATATTCGGAGATGCGGGCTGTAAGCGAGCCGATTCCCGCAACAATAGGGCGGCCTGGGGGTGTCGTCCTATTTTTATGCACCTTCGGCAGGTGATAGAAGGTTGCAAAATTGGGAGTAGTGTTGTGAAGGTATCTGTATTCTTCCTTATTAATAAGTTTCTCAGACAGGCCCCTTTTAAGCAATACTTCAAGTTCGGCCAGATATGTATCAGTGGGATCTTTTATCAATTTACTGTAGGAATCCATATCGCCAAGCAGCCGATATGCCTCATTTATATATTGATCCCTATCCATAATGACCACACCTCCGCCTTTGTCGGCGCTCTTTATAACAATAGACACATCAGAAGCTAAATTTTTCAAAGCCTGTTGTTCTTTCCTACTAAGGTTATTTGTACTATTTTTAAACACCTCAATTTTATCGAGATCTTTTTTAACAAGTTCGGAAAACAAATCAATGTAGGGGCCCCTAGACTCAAGCGGATAAAAATTTGATTTTAATTTAAGACCTGACATTGATTTTACATCATTTTCATTAACCCTATCCGGGTCAGCGCTAGGTGGCTTTCGAAGAAAATGTCGTTTTAATGTAAGCTTTCTGGCGAATAAATTAAGGTCAATTAAAAGATCAACTTTATTGGGGCCATTGGTCGGTGCGAAGGAAAGCCCTTTTCGCAATACCGCTAATTCAATATCTGAAAGTTTTCTTTTAGACAGATTAAAGATCCCTGTACAAATATCGGAGGGAATGGACACACTATCGATAGAGTCTGATAATTGATTAATCAAAAGTGTCTTTGTTTGGCCTCTCTGTTTGGGAATTCCCTTTCCCCTTCTTCCCCTAGTCTTCTTTTTAGACGTACTGGGGTTCTTTGTGGGGTTACCTGTAATTGTTGGGCCCCAACAGGTGTGTTCACCCCTAAAAAAGGCTGTTGCATTTTTCTTCTATTTAATGGTTCAAACCTATTATTTTGAACAATTCCCATCGGCTCATGCTTAGAAAAAACTGTCTGTTGCCAGTATTTTTTAGGGTCTTGTATACCAAACTTTTTCTTATTTTTAATGGGGACTTTTTGCCATCTATATTCTTGTTGGTTTCTAAAACCCCCATCATAGTTAGGCCGTCTTGGTGAATAATTCGCTCTATCATTATTTATCACGGGGTTCCTAAACTCATGGGTTTTTTCAATTTTTTGTTTTTGTAATCTTTTAATTTGCGGACGGCTTTCATTTTGGGTTTTATTTTGCCAAGTTCCGACTTGATTTTTATCATAATCGGACTTATCCCTCATAAACTTTTTTTGCTTTGTCTCTATAATTTTATTTTCAATAGAGGTAACTTTCTTATCTATGTCAATTTTAGCTGCAATAAGAGACTCTTTATCACATAATTGATCCAGAATTGGTGTAAGCGTAACCAGATTTTTTTCCACTTCCATCAGCATTTTCTTTTTTTCTGACAGAAGTAAGCGCATTAATTCCAATGCACTTTCATTCAGAATGTGTATATAAAACACATCTATCTTCTGTTTACCTACTGTATCAAATGGCCCAATGAAAAGCACCCAACAGTTTAGAAAGCATTTTTATATTTAATTATCTAGTGATAATGATGGAGACATGCTGTCAACAATGAAATGTTTTATGGCTAGTCCAGAAACCTGCAATGTGACACTTAAGGTGGCCATATACTAAGCCAAGGTATGCGATATGTGATACCACGGCAACGAGCGCTGGTCTCTTCAGTGGGTAAATTGCAAACGATACTTTGAATACGGTCTTTTTGCATGAGATGTATTGTATGTGATGCCATTCAACTCCCAGGGATGCAGTGGATAATTTTAAAGCGGTGACAATCTCACGGTGACACGGGACTGCGCATCGAATCAGAACCAGAGATAAATAGCATACAGCTGTTCCCCCGTCACCGGCCGCAGCCCCCATTATACCTGCACATCTCCCTGAAGCAGAGACGGGCAGGGAATCCATTCCCTGCCACCGTATACCTGTCAGGTGGAGCGCCTCTCTGCCAGCCAGCACCAGCTCAGGGAATCTGGTGATTCCCTGAGCTGGCTGAGAAGTACTCCATCTGTACGATGTTACACTTTTCCTACGATTTATCGGTCCAATGGGGTCGAAATCGTTTAGAAAAGGGTCATATCATAATAGTGTATGGGGGTCTTTAGCCCATGCTAGGACATAAAATCTATTTGAAAATTATCCAGTTGTGTAGACCAACGCAATATGCTGAGGCTATATACATTTTGACTGTCTATAAATACCCTGTTTGTTGTATCACTGTCTCCTTTGTAAAGCGAAATGGAATATGCTGCGCTATATAAGAAACTGTTAATAAATAAATAAATATACATAACTGTAGCTAATTAAAATGTACCATAATATTTCTGAACATAAAACCTAAATTAAATGTGTGATACAAAGTATACTTCATGATGTGCTGCTTAAATTACAGTTAAATTACACTTAAATGACCACTCCAAAACAAGGGCAGCCATTTTGTGTGGCGAGTTTAGTGTTTAGAGTTTAGACTGCATTCATACATCAGCGATGTCACTGATAATTTCCTAAGTAATGTGTATATGTTGGTTCATCTCACATAATCACTGTCTCCACTGTGTTTAGGTGATAGGACCATTCTGAAACACCCTCTCTATAGTATGATGCTCATTAGGTCGACATGGAAAAGGTCAACAAAGGCAAAAGGTCAACACAATTAAAAGATCAACATGGCAATGGCTGGTATATGAAAAAGGTCAATGTTACTTTTTTTTATGTTTTAACTTCTTCATACTTTGCCATTCATGTGGACACCGATTGGGAACAGTATAGTGTGCCAAATCCATTGCTAGCGGAGTAAAAAACTAATTAAAAAAAAAAAAAAAACTCATGTTGACCATCTCATGTGTCAACCATTTCCACATCGGGAATTTGTAACACCATGTTTTGTTTTTACTACTGTACAGTTCACCAGCTCTAGATAAAGTTTTTAAGTCTTTTGTTGTTTCTATCTAAATCTACATTTATCTACTGTATGTGTGCCTATGAATAGTTTATTCTGAATTCTCTATAATATACTCTGTACTATATATTTGACCGGATTCAGTATTGAATCCCGACGGTCGGGATCCCGGCGTTCAGAATCCCGATGCAGGAATCCCGACAGCCGAAATGCCGACAAGGGGGGGACGTGGATCGCCCCCCCTTGCGGGCCCGGTGCCCCGCTACGCTCGGCACACTAATTTATTCTCCCTCCAGGGGTGTCGTGGACACCCCAGGAGGGAGAATGTGTCGGCATTTCGGCGGTCGGGATTCCGGCGTCGGGATTCTGAAGGCCGAGATCCTGACCGCCGGGATTTTAACTGCATCCCATTTGACCACAGTGTTTATTAAAGCATCAGGATAACAGCAACATTTCAGGCAACTGCAATGTATGCCACTTCTAAGACTTTGACTTTGACAACAACATTTCAGATCTACCACCAACTCTACCAGGGGTTCCAGGGACTACCCAAAACATTGCGAGTCTCTCACTGTGGTAATTGCAGGTAAGTATGACATGACTGTGTTATGGGATCAGTATATCTTTTGGCCCCTTGCGTTAGAATGGTGATTTGAGAGCATTAATAATGAAATTTACTTAGGTATCGAACTCCTTGGAGGTATGCATCTGATTTTGACTTAAATGTGCAAGTACATGACAGATGGAAATATTTGCCCGCATTCTGGTTGGCTCGCAAAACAGCATTTGTTCACTGCTTTGCGAACCATGTAGTGTTGTGCGTCCGAACGCCACCCCCGCTATTCGCCTAATTTCCCTGCAGCGCTGCGAATTGGTGTTTTGCATAAACATCCATTCGCAGCCTTGCTTGGGTGCCCGAGATCAGTCAATGTGGTCGCCGACCATGAAACGATTTTTGAAGCGCTCGCTAAGTCACTCTCTGGTGCCTTAGATTATCGGGCCCTGCTCCGTGAACAGGGCAGGCAACTGACATCTGGTGACGTCAACTGTCCGCCAATGGAATGCCGGTAGCCATCCCTGTTCACATGGGGATGCTCAGTGTTCTCCTGGGTGCACCCAGAGTTTTCATGGGCACGCCCAGGAAACGCAGGGTGTTCACATGCAAATGTCCTCTGCCCGCCTTTTGCACACCCACCCCTGCTGCGAACGCCATGGAGTGAAGACCTGCACATGTGCATAAGCGATTATGCACATGCACAGGTAGAAAACATCGGTCGCCATTGCAAATTTGCAACGTAGCAACCAGACCAGAATCACCCCCATTGTCAGTACCCAACAAGATTAGGTTGAATTGACATTTGACCTATTCAATGTTGGGTCCATTTTTTTCTGTATGTCGGAATAGATTTCAAAAGTCAGAAAGTCAGTGGATCGGCGAAACCAGGCGCCGATAGTTGAAAACGGATGCAGATTCCACAATCCAGCGACCATTAAACAAAGTCAAATCTTCACAGCAGAGCTACTGATGGTAGATATTTCTGCCTATCGGACGGAATAGATACCCCATGAGCAGGGCCCTAATGTGCTTTTCCCTCTCTCAATTATACTATCTCCTCCCTTTCTCAATTATACTATCTCCTCCCCACAATGGCACCAAACCATGCGTGTGTTGCTATTTACTTTGCATATGCAGCGATGTTTATATTTGTATTTCATGTTCTGCAATGTTTCTTACTGTGAGTCCTTTGCACATTTTTTCTTATTTTGTTTGCATCAAACTCTTATTTTGTTTGTATAAACAGGGTTAATTTTTGTTGGCAGTCAATTTTTGTTGGGTGGAGTACCCAGAGGAAACCCATACAAGCCGAGGGAGAATATACAAATTCCACATTGTTAATTCCACAGTGGGAATAGAACCCATGACCACAGTCCTGTGAGACAATAATGCTAACCATTACATTATTATTATTAATATTGTAGCTCTGTGTGACACCATATAATAATAATAATAATAATAATAATATAAATAATAATAATAATAATAATTCAGGAGGGATAACACTAGATAGAAATTTGCACATATATTTTTTTAAAGTGACAAACAATACACAACCACTGAAATATACTGTAAGTATATTGAAGTATTTTAATTGTATGCAAAATCAGCAACAGTTTTATTTATTTATTTATTTATTTATTTATTAACAGTTTCTTATATAGCGCAGCAGATTCCGTTGCGCTTTACAATAGTAAATTTAAATCTAAATTAACCACATGACATAAAGCAAACAAGAAAATTATTTATTGCCCCAATTAACAAAAAGTGCTGCAATTAACAAAAAAAAAAATTGGCATTTTAAAATAAAATAAAAAATAGATCCCATTTGAAAATTTCATATTTAACGTAAAATAATGTTTTTGTTTAAAATGCTCTATTCATAGAATAATACACAATAGAATCAACGATTATTCAGCTGCAGTTGAAGGAGCAACATCATCATCCTCAAAGCACCGATCATCAGGACTTTGTACATGCACAGCACCAGTCCTGACTTTTTACAAGTCACCTGTGAGCTGTCATATATTCATAGTATTACAGGTGTATTTTTATGGGTGATCTTATTTCAATATAGTAGTAACATTGTAGCATCACCACTGAATGTGACTACTAAAGCCTGCAGACCGAGTCTACAGTGACACTTGTAGCTACATTCATTAAGCGTTAATATTTATCAGAAGCCGTCTCGTGCACCGGTGTTCGCTCACATGGGAGAGAGAGAGGAGGTTTCCGTGAAATATTTCCTTCCATAAGGCTGCAAGTGCTGTGACTTTGGTGAGCAGCAGCATAAGATAAACTACACCACATGTAGATGAAAAGCACAGGGATTTAACAGTAAGGCCGTCTAAATTCATTCCAGACTGTCTCTGTGTTTACAGAGCTCCCTCAACAGCTCCTGCACATCTTGAAGAATGATTTTATATAAAATCTCACTAATCAAGTTAGTCATCATTGTCTCCGGCATAAAGCAAACGGCATTATATACTGTAACAGAGCCACAAAGTATAAAGAAAATCATTTGATGTGTCCCCTTTCGCCATGTCATTTTATTGTTTTAAAAGAATATTAACTCCGCAATACAACCTATTACAGTATGTAGATGAACACAAGTATATAAAAAGAAAGTGTCACTTACCAGCCATAAGCTTGTGTGTTTATATATGTACAAGCTATATAGCGATCCCAAAATCCAGTGCTCACCCATACAATAAAATTCTGCCGAGGTGCCTTCCGAAAAATAGTGACAGGGTAGGCTGCACACGAGGTTCACAAACATCTTATGTTTCACTCTATTAGTAGTAACAGTTACATATATAGCACCAGCATATCCCATTGTGCTATACAATAGGAAACAAGTAATAGAACAAGACAAGGTAATAACAAAGAGGTAAGAGGGACCTGCTCTTAAGCTCTATAGGGAAGGCATTGCTACCCAAGGATGAGTGTTACATATTGCATATTGGTCCAGCCACACAATCGAGGCCAGTAGGATTTGAAAGTGAAGAAAGACAAAATAGCAAAATATGTAAATTTAAGTGTGGACCTCTGATGAAAGTTTTCAACTAACTGAAACACTGAAACATTGGAAAAATAACATACTTCTGTACTATTATATATACTGTGTGTGTATATATATATATATATATATATATATATATATATATATATATATATATTGTGGGGGTAGACGAAATACGCAAGTATGAAACGTTGCTTGTCTTCAATAAAGTTTTTCTATTTTGGATTATCCAAGTGTCTGGAGTGCTACATCTACCCCCACAAAGTCTACATACCTATTGACGAGGCACCCGACCAGCAAAGCACCAAGGGTAGCTGTGCTCGGCCAAACGTACCAAGTATATATATATATATATATATATATATATATATATATATATGCATAAATACTCTATCCCACCCATATGTGGATCTCACTATGGCCCTTAATCAGATCTGATTGCAGTACAAATTTGTTCTCAAAATGGGCAAAACCATGTGCACTGCAGGTGGGGCAGATGTAACATGTGCAGAGAGAGTTAGATTTTGGGTGGGGTTGTTGAAACTGAAATCTAAATTGCAGTGTGAAAATAATGCAGCCAGTATTTACCCTGCACAGAAACAAAATAACTCACACAAATCTAACTCTCTCTATACATGTTACATCTGCCCCACCTGCAGTGCACATGGTTTTGCCCATTTTGAGAACAAATTTGTACTGCGATCAGATCTGAATAAGGGCCTATGTGATGCAATTGACTACTCAAGATATCTTGGGAGTGCACCTGTACAGGCAATGCAAACCCTAAACCCATGAGAGAAAGTACACCACGAGTACAAATTCATAAACAATACAAAAAAATCAACAAATGTTAAAAAAAGCTACATACTATTATTATTTATTATTATTTATTAACAGTTTCTTATATAGTGCAGCATATTCCATTGCGCTTTACAAAGGAGACAGTGATACAACAAGCAGGGTATTTACAGACAGTCAAAAGGTAGGAGGGCCTTGCTCGCAAGCTTACAGTCTACAGAGAAATAGGCATTGATACATAAGAATAGAGACTGTAATCTTTATTGCATTAATTCCACCAGAATCCAAAGGTTCCTGGTATGCTGTAACATACGGTAACCCAGCAGTTTGGCCAGGGGTCAGGAGGATGGAAAATGTGAAAAAAAAAAAAAAAAGAAAGTGGATATGTGTGGACTGTACACTGGGGATGTGATTAGATAGGAATGGTATATGAAGGTTAAGTGGCTGGTTCTGGAATTTGATAAGCTTGTGAGTTTTCAGGGAACGCTTATAGATTTGGAGACTACTGAGGATGATCATATTTTAATTTTAACAATGTAAGCAGGTGTCAAGATCGGACTAATTGTCAGTAAACATAATGACAACTTATTCCACAATTATATCTGGAGTTTAAGCTACATATTGTATATTGTTACAGCCACACAAGGTGAGGGCTGCTGGTCATCGGTTCTCTGATGAGAACACAGGGCGCAGCTTTGTGTATCTGTTACAGCTCACTTTATGGCATCAGGTATCACAGCAGGAAAAGCATCTGATGACTGTCAGCCCTCCCGGCTCACCAATCACTGGTCCCTGGGTCTATTAAGAATATTCGGTTATGAGGGAATGTCACCACAGGGAATCGTACAAGGCAATAATGGGGACCAGACAGAGCTTTCTCGCCCAGTGACATTTTGTGTGACAGGACCTGGTGGGTTGCCAGCATCGGCAGTGTGAGGAGGTGCAGAGTATGCTGTGGGGAGGGATAGCAAGGGCAATCGCTAGTGCTATTCTACGTCGTCCTGCTTGTATAGACGATGGGGGATGGCGCTGATGACACGTGAGAACATGTATCAGCAACATTGTACATACACTACACAATGGATGACATTTAAGTTGCATACTCACAGTGAGATTCTGGCTATGTACGATTTTAACTATGCGATTTCCCTTGAACTCCCCGGAGCACAGATCCATGACCGCCTTTCCATATGTACACCCAGCGTTTTCTCGGGAAAGCCCATGAAACGCTGCTAATGCCCCTGGCCAGCACCCCACGCCCCTCTCCACCCCCACCCCCCCCCCCCCGCTCACAAGGCAGGGAGTGTGCAATCGGCGTACAGATTAAGCACCGAGTTTGCACGCTCCCAGCATATGCACATGCGCAGAAATGCAGCTGCACATGTACATCTGTAAAACATCGGTCCCGGTGCGAATTTGCGCACAACCGAATCAATCCGAATAAGGGCCTCTGTGTACGCGCCTTAACATTTTGTCATTTCGACCAGTCTGCCTCGTCAATATCATTTACAATGCCATCCAGTGTCTTCCCAGCTGAAGACATTTGACCTTTATATTTGTTTTCTTATTGTAGATTACAGGAACTTTCCCAAACCAAAGAAAACTTTATTTGGGGCATTTGTTTAGAGGAAAATAAGCATTTTCCTTGTGTTTGAATAGGAAAGATACACTGCAATGTAAAATGATTTTACAAGTGTGTCCTGGGTTCCATTACGGAGACTATTGTGAAAGCTGCTATTAGGTCATCTTCTACAAATGACCTTGCAATAAAAATAATGAGGAAAGAAAACAATTATGCAACACATAAAGCAACAGGGTGCAGCTTTGTGTATCTGTTACAGTCTGGATCTTTTCCAGTGAGAATGTTTGCACCACATCCATCCCAATCTACTGCATGTTTAATGGAAAGTGATTTGAAGATGTCGTATTCAGACAGATTGCTCATCATACAAGTGCAATCAATAAATAAGACAGTATTGAAATATATTAAACTAGTAAGATCGCGCAAAGAAAAAGCTTCGAAAGCTAGTCTGATACCTTTTGTGTTTGTGCATGTGTGAGAAAGAGGTGTAGTTTCACTCTCTGCCTGCAGTGGGCAGTGTTTCAGAGACTCACGGACACTTGACATATATATAGATGATATTTGTGTTTTCTGATAACCAACTATATTTTTTTAAATAAAAGACTTGGCTCATCTTATGTAATTATTTACTTATTACATTTATTTTTATATTCGTTTGCCCTTTACAATAGAGAACAAACAGTAATAAGAGGCAACTGCGTGATAACAATAAGAGGCAAGAGGGTCCTGCTCTGAAGCCTGCAAGCTATAGGAAAATAAGAATTGGATGCATAAGTGCTTTCTCAAAGTCTATTTAATAAGGTAATTACAGGTTTAGAATTTATTTGATCTATTGTTGTATCAAAACTATGACAATTGCATAGGAAAGCTGGTGTTGGGTATAGCATAATTATATTTATTTTCAACTTTTATATTTATGTAGGGCAATGCATCCTTCTTTCTTTGACTCTGCTTTCATACAAGTCTCCCCAATATTTAGGATTCAGCTGTATACCGCTGGAATGCAATATTTTAGTTTTTTACAGTTTCTTATATAGCACAGAAAATTCCATTGAATATGAGACGCACTAGGGTCATTTAAATTCACAAATCAATGGGCCTCATGCAGAGGTGGGTTTCAACCTCATGGGGCCTTAAACCAGATACCAGATTGGGGTCCTCCTTGCTCAAACAATCCATAGCACCATGTTTTGTTGCTGATTGCAGTGGACATCGATAGAGTATCTTGGTGCATTCACAGTCTGCTGATAAATGCTCATCTGCGTGAACATCGGCATTGTGTACAAATCGGAATCAGGACTCTGGCTCCTTTGGAAATAGGATTAATACCTGTGTCACATTATGGGGGATATTCAATCCCCGGCGAGCAGCCCGAGGGGCCCTATTCAATGCTGTCTTCCCTGACAGCATTGAGCAGGGTATCTCGGCAGAACGAGCCCGATCATCACTAGCTGTTGGGCTCGTTCTGCCGAGAACGGACGGGAAGTGACAAGCTGCCGGCTGCAGCTCGCCTCTTCCAGGCTACGCCCCCTTCTCGCTCCCCGGCAGGCGGGACATTGAATCCCGCCTGCATGTTCTCGGTCGAGCTGAACGGGACTGGGTCACGGCAGTCGAACAAGCTCGACTGCTGTGACCCTCAGATTGAATACCCCAAAATTAAACTGACTGTTCACATACAGGGCCAGATGTATCAAGCTTCAAAAATTGATAAAGTGGAGAGTGATATTCAACCAGCCACTCAGCTACTACCTGTCATTTTTAAAACCCAGTCTGTAGCATGACAGGTAGGAGCTGATTGGCTGCTGTTTATCACTCTCCATTTTATCAAATTTTAAGCTTGATACATCTTGCCCACAGTGGGTAAAACCGTTTTGTGTGTCCAAGCATTGTTTATCCTATCAAAGATCATCAAAGGGACTTTGAAAGTGTTGGCAGGTCTATGTGATGTAATTACGTCATGTGGTATTAGCTCAATGTTATGGATGGCCAGCGTATCCAATATGGGGCGCCTTGGGACCTGCTGGGACTAAGACTGGTGCCTAGATTGCCTTGTGAAAAATCTGCCTCTGTCCTAATGTATTGACACTGAGATCCATTTGCTCACTGTGCACGATAAGATTTTCTACCCATCCCTAAAAAATATTTTTTTTTTGTCTAGTTAGACATTTCTGTGGGCTTACTTTATGTATCTTGTGTGTCAGAGTTACAGAAATACAAATCTCAGATGAAAGTACGACCTATTTACTAATCTGGATTTTTCATTAAATAACTTGTATAGTGGTGTCTTCTAACATTTTACTCCCAGTCCTGAATAGGTTAAAATGAATGCGGGACCTGTGTAACTTCTCATCTGAGATATTGCAGATTAGTTACTGTTAAGGTTCTAATTACCAGCGCTACCCATTGTGATTCTGCTAGCAAGACAACAGCTTAAACACTACTGGATGTTAAGAACCCGATGATAAGCAAATAAACTGCATTGTGTTTCCAACTACTGCATATAGCACACAAAAGAAGCACATTATTGTCTTTGTCTATTGTTCTGGTGGGTTGAGTTTGAAATGTAGATCGTCCTAATGTCAACGTTTAGTGATGAACATGACATGTTAGAATGACCCCTTAGTCCCAGCGGTGACTTAACTTCTCCTGGTGGCTGCGGTGATATTTTCTGGGTCTCAGCAGTTTCTATGTCAGACCTCTGATTGTCTGGTGTTCCAGTTGGTGTTTCTCTCCTATTCCTCACCCTAACCATAGCCTTCGGCTAGTTCCTTCCCTCCCCTTCTGCCCTAACCCTAACTTTCCCACACAGCCTAAACCAGATGCGTCACTCTGACACCTGGTTTGCCAAAGGCATATGCCTGGAAAAATGGCCATGGCCTTATTGGGAGGGGTGTGGTCTTGCTGCTCCACCCCCATTTTAACCAATTCTTGCCCTTGGGTAGTGCTGTAACTGCAAGAGAACACACTGACACCCACATTAGGACACCACTGGCCTAACTCTCCTGCCCACAGCTTAAAACTAATGTCAACATTCTGAGTATTGACATTTCATCTGACGACATTTTGACAGTGTCAACAAGTTGCCTGTCAACATTTTAACTGGTGAGATTTTGGTGGCGACCATATGAATGTGATTGCCGACCTTTTCCCTACATCCCACTGTGGATAATGGACACTTTCTTTACAGAACATGGCTCACCAGTCTTGATGCTCCATCCTGACATTACCGCATTCAGCAGAATAACTTGTGGTGCTGTGATTTGAAATCGTGTGACTTTTACGTATTACAGTTACATTTCCTGTGACGATTAAATCCAGTCTTCTTAAATCCTCTTTAGTTATTACTGGCCTCAGGAAAGTAAGCAGACCGCTGGCCCGGCCCTACTTCAAGAGTAATACTGTATGTATGGATTACTTTCATATTAATTACATAGGTAAACATGAGCTGTACTGTTGCTGTCATCTGCTAATAGCATATACATGTGGCACTCCAATGAATGAAGCTAACAGCAGCTATGAAGTGATCCCATGCTGCCAAGTAGCCTAGAAAATGCTGGAGTTGATCCCTTTTCTAAACTTTCTCTTTAATACAGAACACATCTGTGTCTACACCTCACCTCACAGGCCTGCCTGGATCCCTTTACGTAATTGGTCCACTCCAATTAGATACATACCTCCCAACTTTTTCATTTGAAGAATAGGGACACGCCCGAAAAGGGGGCATGGTGTATGCAAATGAGGGTGCGGCTAATGCAAATTAGGCCGCATCCCCGTTTTCGGCCACCGAACCACTGAATAGACGCTGTGCGCACAGCGTCTATTCTGTCAGATTGGGGGGACTCCCAACTGCCCCCCCTTCCCCCCGCAGCGGAACACTACCAAAAACCGTGACATTCCCGCGTTTAGTGGGACAGTTGGGAGGTATGAGGTTAACAGAAATACTGTAACTAGCGCTAGCTGCATTACATACTCAGGAGTAGATGTATGAAGCAGTGATAAGGGAGGAGAAGCGATAGAGTGCCTGGTAATTTATTACCGGCCAATCAGCTCCTGACTGTTAAGTTACAGGCTGGGTCTAAAAAGGTACAGTCAGGAGCTATTTGGCAGGTGATAAAGTACCAGGCACGTTATTACTTCTCCTCCCTTCACTGCTTCATACATCTACTCCTGAGTATGTAATTGGCCTTGCATTATGTAATGCAGCTAGTGCTAGTTATTTCTGTTATCCTATTGGAGTGGACCAATACATCTACCCCTTAGTTTGGCAACTCTGTCAAATTGTACCAATAATCCTAGTACACAGTACATAGCCAAATTCAATGTACTTTGGGGATTATTCAGAGCTGATCGCTGTTATGCAAATTCTAAAGGTGACTGATTATCAATTGATTGTGCATGCATATGGATCATAGGGCAGACATGCCCAAGCGTTTTCAGTGAGGGTGTGAGATGCCAGCTCCAGCCCCGATCAGCCTGTCTCTGGTGCAGACCTGTATAAGCGTCAGAGTTATGCAGAATTGTAAAGACTAGAAAAATCATGGGAAATGTATCAAATTTTGAGAGGGATAAAATGATAAAGCTCCACTTTGAGACATAAAATATGTGTAGTTCGACAACAGTTGGAGGACCGAAGGTTCCCCATCCCTGGTTAACAGTATGATAAATGGGACAAAGTCTTCTGAGGTTCTTAAACTCCTAAACTTTGGTGAATGTTACTCATTGCTCTTTTTCTATAAACCAACCTCTGTTCCAGCTATTGTTGAGCTGTGGATGAGCATTTGTACTGGAGAATTGCATGCACACATGTATCTTCATTGTTGGTTCGGAAGTATTTGGCTTACTCCATTTTTTATCATTACAAAAGTGATATAAACAATTATAAAAGTTAATGAAATATATGTTTCATAGGTCAAACCTCTTAACCTGCGCAGTGTGCGCAAAATGTTTCCAGAGCCAGGAATAAGTGCAGCCAAACCTGATAAATGGGTTTTACACTTAGAGATGACACTCAGCTCACACAAGGCTTGTGTAAATGGGGATGACTGAGTGTGACGATTTTTGTGGAATAATTGAGACAATGCAGATGGAAACACTCCAAAAAGACTAGATGCTAAAATTATTTCCAAAGTTAAAGGAAAAGGCAAAAAGACATAAAAATAAATAAATTAAAGATGATTGAAGATTGGAGAATGATAATACATATTCTTATATTGTTAATATACATCATCAATATTAAGTGCACACTTACTCTAGCACTATCAGTGGGGCAAACATAGCTGGTTTAGGGTGTGAGTACATAGGGGATACTATTCCCTGGGCCTCCCTCTGTCAGGGGGCCCCCATCTGGAGCATACTGACATCACTAGCTCCATCTTTTGTGCAGCAGAACCAGGAGCTTCATGACAAATGAGCATCAGGTATCATGAGCTACTGAGGGAGCTTCCCAACCTGAAGAGAGATGGGGGGGGGATGGGAGCTGTAAGTGGCCCTAGGATCCTAGCTTCTGCCTTGGTGTATTGGTCCCAGTGGTGGTTTTTACCTATGGGCTGCCTGGCTGCAGTCCCCAGGTAAAATCCACCACTGGTTGAAGCCAGATGCAGTCTGCCCTGGCTTCACTGTGACTGGCAATGACTTCTTATTGGAAGACCGACCTGCCAGTCACCCAAGGTAGTACCATGCACGAGTCTCGGCACCTGCCATCACTACACAGGCACCGCGAATGCTGTGCTTGTGACAGGTGCCGGCGGGGCGGGGGTGCTGGCATCGTGGGCAGCGGCAGCACCCTCCTGCCATAAGGTACGAGCCGCCACTCCTTGGTCCTGTGAAATCTTTTACATATTGAGAGCATTCGGGTCTAAGTGTGACACCCAGTCCTCCTAGGGCCTGTAACAGCTTATTGCTGATCCTGCATATTTTTCTATGTGTATTTTAATGAGTTATGGCCATGAGTTAAGTGTAGACAGTGTCTAGGTAGACAGGCAATAGGTTGACACCAAATGGTCAACATGCACATCGTCAACATACTGTAGTCAAAGGTCCAACACATTTAAAAGATCAACTTGAAAATTAAAACTTTTGTGACAGTTTTTAGAAATGAAATAAACTAATTTGGAAGATTTTTGAGGTTGTGACAAAAGAAACAATTCAGCAATGGAAATTGACTCATTATGATTCATGGTTTTCAGATACAGATTCCTGGAGCCGCTCGACCAAGCTGTATTTTCTTTCTACTATGGATGTTACAAATGAAGATATAAAGGGTGTCTTGCTGTATGTGGCACTTAAAACCCTAAGAAATATAGACACTATAAAAGTGTTGTTTGGAATATTCTATGACTAATAATATTCTCTATTCTAACAGAAAGAAGAAAAAGAATCCCATGCTACGGTACATCATAAAAAATGTTTATTGTTATGTTACTCTCCGCACCCACAATATAAATAATTGCTCTTAAATAATATGAGCAAACCATGAGCTAAGTCTGGGGAAATGAATGGTTCACACGATGCTAAATCATCGTAGGCGTAGACTTTCAAAAGTTTTACTTGAAATTTAGGAATAAACTGAAATAGTTAGAAGTTATCTGTATGTGCTGGAGTTTTTAAAAATATAATTTCTAATATCCTACAAGGAAAATAAATTATCCTTATTTTATGGATTGTTTTCATTCAAAATATTTTGGCATTCGTGTATTTTAAGTAGAGCACCACCCACTTTTCGTGTTTTGTGTTTTAGTTTTGGATCTGTATCTCCCTTCATGTTTTGGATCCGGATTGGTTTTGCCAAAACCACGCTTTCCGGTTTTGGTTTAGTATTTGTATTAAAACATAAAAACAGCTAAAATCACAGACATTTTTTTTTGCTCCTACAGTATTATTTACCTCAATAACAATAATTTGTACTCATTTCGTCTATCCTGAACACCTCACACATCACAATATTGTTTTTAGGCCAAAAGGATGCACCAAGGTACATGAGTTGGATGACTATGCTAAGCGGCACAAGTGGGTGGCAAAAACATGTGGCCCATCTAAGAGTGGGACTGCAGTAGCAGACAGGATGGCAGTTTGAAATACTAGACCCCAAAGAGCACACAATGCCAAAAAAAAGTTGAGTAAAGAGATGTGCAGGTTCAGATTTACCCGGATTTACCTGAAATCCGGATTATATGCTGTCAAATGTTTTTGCTACAAAACATGTGACAGCTGGATAGCCAATAAGATCCTGTTTTGAGATCCAAGTAAATCCGAGTAAATCCAAACCTGCACACCATTTCAGCAAAAGGTGGTCTCCCTGGAAAAAGCTGGCTAAGTTCTCTGAATCATACTGCACAACCTCTATTTTTTATGCCTACTGCGCACACAGGACAGCACCTCTTTATTTATTTTTATAACAAACAGGACAGCACCCCTTTATTTTTACAGCACACAGGGCAGAGCCCCTTTTCAGCAGCAGCACACAGGACAGCAACCCTGTTTTAATATTTCTATGGTGCACACAGGACAACACACCTTTATTTTTACAGCACACAGGACAGCGCCCCTGTGTTTTTACAGCACATCGGGCAGTGCCCCTTTACCACACAGGAGGACAGCAGCACCCTGTGCCGCTCATCACTAATTATAAGCATGCCTACTTTGCAATTACAGAATATTAGCAAAGAAAAACACCCCCTTTACACACAGCACAGGCTAGCACAGGAGGAAAGCAGCACCCTGTACAGCACAGGACAGCACCTCAAGACTACAGACCAATACAGCATACCAGTACAGAACTCCAAGACAGCACCCACAGACAGAGGGTCCATCCTCTTCCCTCTCCAATGCTGGAGTGAAGATGGTGCCGATCAGCGGGGTCTTATATACTGTAGGATCCAAAAGCCCTCAAAAATCCAACGGTGGGATGATGCATTTTGCTTCTGTCTGGGATCTGCGTCTGGTGGGAAAACCTGAGCCGGACCCAGATCCCTGCTCAGATCAGGATGATCGGGCGGCTCGGATCTCAGAAATCTAAATCAGCTTATCCCTAATTTTATGTATGCCTACTTTACAATTACAGAATATTAAGCAAAGCTAACTTTCAAATGTCATTGCCCCCCCACCCCCCCACTAATTTATCCAGGTTAAACATGTTGTCAAACTGTTACACCCAACAAAGAAATTAACAAATTGACATTTATGTTAAACTAGCAAGCCCACTCAAAGCAAATGCTTCAAAAGCTAGTCTGCTACCTTGTGATCGCCTCTGTGTTTGTGCATGTGTGAGAGAGAAAGATATGTATATTCACTCACTGTCAACAGATGGCAGTGTTTCAGAGACACACAATCAGACACTAGACATTATATATATATATATATATATATATATATATATATATATATATATATATATATATATATATATATATATATATA
Source organism: Crinia signifera (assembly GCF_055691185.1). Lineage (NCBI taxonomy): Eukaryota > Metazoa > Chordata > Amphibia > Anura > Myobatrachidae > Crinia > Crinia signifera. The sequence goes on from NC_139221.1 coordinate 284,765,819, forward strand.
TATATATATATTTGTATACACAGAGATGATATTTCCCTAATTTCACATGGGCCAGAATTTATTTATGAGGAACGTTATACAGTTTCAGACTGGGGACATGAAGGGCCCACCAGTACTGTAGTAGAAGGGTCCCATTTTTAGTGGTGTGGCCAGTCTCCAGAGGGGTTGTCTCAATCTCCTACAGAAGCTTGGTGCTAACTTTTAGAGAGTGCATGATCTGAGCCCCTTGATAAATATATATATAATAAATACAGCTAGTGTAAGCATTATAATGTACCAGTAGTAGTAGTTTGTTTATTTATAAGGCACCACAAAGTGTCCACAGCGCCGTACATAGCAAACAAAAAACAGATTACAAGGTGACCTACAGGGTGTGTTGATAAAATACAGCATAAATAGGGGTATAGCTGGTAGAACTAAAATCAGCATCAGTGTTCTGAAGTAGGTGTTGAAGATGAAGTAGAGGAAGGGAAGAACAGGGCAGGAGCACTGGTGAGGTAAAGAGGTAGGGTGAGTACGTGAGGAAGGAGGGCCCTACTCATAAGAGTTAACATACTAAAAGGAGGTGGGTGGACGAATGAAAAACAATTGGATAAGTAGGAACGGATGGGAACAGATGGAGGGGTAGGGTAGGCAGGATAGGAGGAGCAAAAGAGGTTAGGATGAGGAGGGATAGGCTAGTCGGAAGAAGTGGGTTTTAAGGGAGCGCTTGAAGGAGGTAAGGGAATCAGAAAGTCTGATGGGTGGCGGAAGGTTGTTCCAGTGCAGGGGGGCAGCACGAGAGAAGTCTTGGACACAGGAGTGGGAGGAGGTGATTAAGTGAGTGGTCAGGCAGCGGTCGGCGGCGGAGCGAAGAGGACGGGAGGGAGTGTGGATAGCAACTATATACCATAGTGATTAATAACAACTATATACCATAGTCCTGTACAGTACAAGGCAGGGGCGGATTGGCCATTATATTTACCGGGAACTTTCCCGGGAGGCCGCTGCTACTGAGGCCGAATTAGCCAGCAGGGGCAGCACTGAGCACAAATTACAGCTGAGCAGAGCTCAGTGCGAGGCCTGCACGCTAATCGTCACAGCCGGCCACCGCAGGGTTGTGGAGCTGCTGCCAGTCAGAGACAGGAAGTGTGTGGATGGGAGGAGCAGGGGAGTCAGCAGCAGCCAGGGCTTTCGAGGTTGGCCACGCCCACCACACTCCGTGCAACGTGCATCAGCCTGCTGCTCTCCCTGCTCTGTCCTGTCACCCGGCTGCTTCCCCCACCACCACCACACAGACTGCTCCCACCACCCTGCAGGCTCCCATGGAAGGAGCAACACAGGCAAGTGCTTGGGAGTGGGTCTGTAATATGAGGGAGTAACTGTGAGCACATGGTGTAATGTGTTTCTGTGGGGGGAGGGGGGGGGGGCTGTGTATATAATGTATTGTGTAATGTGTTTCTGTGGGGGGAGGGGGCTGTGTATAATGTATTGTGTAATGTGTTTGTGTGGGGGGAGGGGGGGCTGTGTATATAATGCATTGTGTAATGTATTTGTGTGGGGGGAGGGGGGGCTGTGTATATAATGCATTGTGTAATGTGTTTGTGTGGGGGGAGGGGGCTGTGTATAATGTATTGTGTAATGTGTTTGTGTGTGGGGGGGGGGCTGTGTATAATGCAATAAAGAGTGGACTGTTTATAATGTAGTATGGGTTGAGCTGTGTATAATGTAATATTGGGGTGTGTATAATGTAATAATGTGCTGTGTGTTATATGGTGTGGCTGTGTATAATAGACTATGGGCCTGATTCAGACCTGTTCACTAGGTTGCATATATTTGCAGCCTAGCGAGCAGGTAAACGTGATCCAACACCACGCCAACCCCCCCCCCCCTCTGCGCGTGAATCCCCGCATTAGCATGATAGTGGATGTTGTGTACATTTACACATCCCCTCACATGCGGCCATGTGGGAGAGAAATCCCTCGATGGTCGCTCCCCATGAAATGATTTATTTTCCCCTTCTACTGACTGACTCATCCTGGCCGAATTCAGGGCGAGAGCTGATGTCAATCGTCTGCCCCAAGCAGGCATAGTCACTCTTGCGTTCACAGGGGTACGTCCAGCGGTTTTATTGGCGCACCCATAAAACACTGGGCTTTCCCCTGCTAGTGCCCTGTGTCCTCCAATACTGGAGCGAACGCCCCAGCGAGTGTGAAAGTCAGCGAAGGCATTGTACCAGGGGGGTTGCACATGCGCAGACCCCAGCCTCATTGGTGCTGCAAATTTTACTAGCGCCTGGAATCTCCCTGAAACTAGTTTTCAAAATTAGGCAAGCATGGTGTGACGTCCATTGCACCACCTCCTTGAGGATCCGCTGCGCCGCCCATCGCCATTGCCAGTGACCACTAAAATACAAATATGAGAACAGTACCGCCGGGTCCCCGATCAGAGGCCGCCGACGCAGCACCCTTTGCACTAATAATGTCTGTGGCTTTGCCTCCTCCCGCCCGCTGTTCTCTGAGTCCCGGAGAACAGCTGACGGGAGGAGGCAAAGTCACAGACAATATTAGTGCACTGGGTGCGGCGTCAGTGGCCGCCGATCGAGGACCTGGCGGTACTGTGCTCATATTTTTAGTTTATAATCAGGCCAGGCCACCACCAGGGTCACTCACAGGGTGGAATATATTTTATATTTTAAACAAGAGAGGACAGAGGGCGGAAGGAGCTAGGGGCCGCTTAACAGGGCAGGTCAGGCACTAGTAGGCACTGTTCACCGGGCTTGGGAGTGTAAGGAGGCGGGGCAGCGGAGACCATCTCCTCAGTGGAGTGGAGAGGTCAGGTAGGGATGGCCATCGACCATTGATGATTTGAAATCATCGATGGTTAATGGCCGATGTCGAATACTTTTGCCATCGATGGGGGAGAACCAGATGGTTTCCCTGCATCGATGGAACAGCAAAACTATGTTTTGCTTTTTTTTTTTCAGTGCCGGGACACGGAGCACAGCTCCGCCCCCCGTGTTTTGATTGGCCCACAGGCCAATCAATCAAACACAATGGATGACCAACGATATGTAAAAATATCGATGGTCAGCCATTGTATAGTTTAGCACTATCGATGGCCAGTTGCAGAATTGCCATCGATGGCCATCCCTAAGGTCAGGTGACACTGACAGACAGTCACTCTGCTATGCCTCTGTCTGTGACTGTCTATGTGAAATGTGCATGGTTGGTGACGTCATGATGTCACTGCGCACATTACTAGAAGCGCAACCTGTGCTGGGGCAGGGTGGGAGGAAGCTGCCAGTGCCAAACCAACGAAACCGTGACTCTCTGCTGCGCAGCAAAATAAAGGAGACCGAGAAGACTGCACTACTACCTGCCAGCAGCAACTCATTGGTAAGCACTGCCTTGGGCTGCAGTGTGTGTGTTTTAAGTCTACCTTTTCCATGTATTCTGTCAGAGATCCAAGAATTGTATTGCTAACCTGGCAATATAGTATACACATATATTTGATCCATCCAAATATGACCCAGGGGCGGATCACTGGGTGGGGGTCCTTGACAACAAAATTGTGCCCCCACAGACACTGCCCCCCCCCTCCCCCGGTACCTGGGCAGGCTGCACGTCCCTACAGCAGGGCTAGCCGTCAGTGGATGAGAAGTCAGCAGCGCAGCGCTACTACCGTCGGCAACTGGTGTGAGCATTATGTATAGTGAGCGTTATGTATAGGCAGCGCTACTAGTGTTGGCAACTGGTGTAAGCATTATGTATAAGCAACTCTACTCCTGTCTGCATCTGGTGTGGGTATTACGCATCGCTACTACTGTCAGTAACTGGTGTGGGTGTTAGGTATAAACAGCGCTACTACTGTCGGCAACTGGTGTGGGTGTTAGGTATAAACAGCACTACTACTGTCAGTAACTGGTGTGGGTGTTAGGTATAAACAGCGCTACTACTGTCAGTAACTGGTGTGGGCGTTAGGTATAAACAGTGCTACTACTGTCAGTAACTGGTGTGGGTGTTAGTTATAAAGGAGCCCATACACGCTCCATTTTGCGGCGGCTCCGCTTTGTACTATGCGATGCGCGCTCCCGCGCATCACATAGTACGGTACAAAAAGTATGTGCTGCACATACTTTTTGTACTAGCTACACATCGCATCGGATCGCATTTCATGCTATGTGTACTATTTAAGTCCCGAACGGATCCGTTAAATGGACCGTGTATGGGCAGCTTTAGCAGCGCTACTACTGTCGGCAACGTGTGGGCATTAGGTATAAGAAGCGCTACTACTGTCAGACACTGGTGTGGGCATTACGTATAATCAACCCTAATACTTTCTGCAACTGGTGTGGGCATTACGTATAGTCAGCTCTACTACTGAGGGCAACAGTGGGCATTATGTATAAGCAACACTACTACTGTGGCCAATAGTGGGCATTATGTTTAAGAGGCACAACTACTGTGGACATAATATGTGTGTGTGTGTAAGGGTTCTACTACTCTGGGCATAATATGTATAAGCAGCGCAACTACTGTGGACATTTTTTGTAATGGGCACTACTGTGAAGCGTAATGTGAATAAGGGGCTCTAGGTGCTGTAAAGGGCAAAAACTAGGTGTGTGCCAGTGGTGCCTTGCCCATTTGCACTGTGGGTACATCATGTGGTCCAGCAGCTGCAGTTATTGATTGCCTGTTGGACCAAAAGCTCTGATTGGCTCAAAACCTGGCGCCATATTTGAAAATCAAATCAGTGCCTCTGCAGGCTCTGCTGGGCTCAGGGCTAGACAGGACTGGATTACACAGTGAGCAGTACTGAAGGCATACTGCAATGGGCACTTTTCTGGGCATTGTGTAAGGGGAACTACTGGTGGCATTATGTGTATAAGCAGGAGTACTTGGGACATTACGCATAGCATAATGTCATATGGGCATTAAAGTGTGCAGCATATTGTGTAAGGGGAATTACAGTGTGTGGCACAAAGTGTAATGGGCATTATGTTGTGTGGCATAACGTGTAAGCACATCACAATATGTGGCATAATGTGAAATTGGCAGTAATGTGTGACATAATGTGTTATTGGCATTACCACGTGTGCCATAATGTATAATTGGCATACTGGTACAATTTTTTTTTCACTTTATTAAAACTTTTTATAAGCATCTCCCTGTCATATTGCTTATATACCAATTCCACCTTTGATTGTACACCCGATGCAGCTAGCGATCAACCTGATTGACCAAAATTCCCACTCCGGACTCTGAGAACCACACATAACGGAGGGATGATGATACAGAGGTTTGGAACTTGAGTGAAGCGCATACTTCCGGGCATAGTGCTCTCCATGGAACCACCTATGGAACGCATCCTTCTGGTTACTATGCGTCCCAGTGACTTGAGCCGTAGAGACGGAAGTGACGTCATCAGGCTGGACATCGGCGCAACATCGGCGAAACGCTGCACCAGGTGAGTGTGATCTTCACTGTTTTAAGCCCTATTTAAAGCAGCTTTTACACTTTGTTATTACTGACAAAAAATCTGATAAAGATTTGAAACGTTGGAATCTACCACAGTTTGGTCGGTACTTGTGTATTATCACAGCGCCCAAGATTTTCATCGCAGGGCATCTCATGCGATGCGATCCGATTTTTAATTGTATGGATATGGCATGCAATTTTTTTATTGGACAAGCACCCTGATGGGTGCTTACTATGTTAAATGCACCCCCATTGTCAACGCCACCCCCACTATCAACGCCAACCCGAAGCATGGCGAGCGCAGCGGTACGCATCCTCCGACCTTTTCATACCCCCACTATACACGTCGGCGTGGAGTTGATTTTAGATAGTGTGGCGAGCCACCGAGCCCGAAGCGTGGCGAACACAGCGAGCCCGGCAAGGGGCGTGGATTACTTCACATGTATTATGCGTCCGCTCGCCACGCTTCAGGCCCACTGCGCTCGCCACACTATCTGAAATCATCTCCAAGCTGACATGGATAGTGGGGGGTATGAAAAGGTCGGAGGATGCGTACCATTTTAAAGGTCTGAGGATGCGTGCCATTTTAACGGCATGCAATGCTATGCAATATTTTATTGTACTGTGCGGGTGTTTTGATCCGAAAATCGCATTGCATCGCATACCACTAATTAAGGTATGCAATGTGATGCGATGGGCTCGTGATAATACACAAGTACCGTTTGGTCTATTTATTTACTGACAAACTGGTTGAGTGCTTCCTGCTCCATATTGACTATTTTCAACAGACAAACAGCCTGGGAAAGGCACCGGGGCATGATTTCTGTCAAAAAAGAAGTGCCGGCCATATATATTTCGTCCTCATATATGCGGCCACAGCTTATGCTACAGATCTTACGTAGGACTCTAGGCGTACTATGTCACTACCCTGGGTCCACGCCACTACCCTCCTGTGTCTATTACCTTTAGAAAAGTTGTGGCAAGTGAAGGTGATCTAGTCAGATCACTTAGAAAAGGGTCTGAAATCGCCCCATGTGTACGCCCCTTAAGGCTTTAGGAGGGGAGCTCATGAACATGTCCCCCCTCCCTGAGAGGTGCTCTCCCTCCTCCCATTGTTCAGAATTATACATGGGCTGAAAACTTCATATACATATTTTTTAAGTATATGTATTCAAAGTAATCAGCCCTGTTTCCTGCAGTGTCCATGGCTGAATTGCTTGGGCGGCGCAACACTAGTGATTAGGTAGAAACACGTGCAGCTTCAAGTTTGGCAGGTATACTGATGTAGTAACCCCGCCTACTGTTATGCTGGACACGCCCATTTTGGTTTGGTGCCACCCACATGAGGCCGCTTCCAGAAATTTGCCAGGGCCACTTTTGGTCCCCAATCCGCCCCTGGTACAAGGTAACCTATGTTTATTGTATTATTCAATGGTGCAGTTTGGAATCTGATCCCTAGGAGACAAGGTGGGCTCCCAGACAATGCTGGCCACCAAGGGCTTCCTCTGTCCCCCTGTGGGCTAATTCAACTATGTCTTTATGGAACAGATATTTATCCATCTGCAGATTGGTGATGTTGGAGTGTTATATATACTGAAGGTATACCGTATATTATGATATCATTGTATATGGAAAACCGGATGAATATGAGGGTACTACATGATGAAAATAATGTTTATATTTTCACACTACTCAAATAATACAGTATGTTGGGTCTTATAGTATTTCAAGAGTCCAGTTCTTACAAAGTGATTAGATTTCACAGTTTTACCATATATTTTTCCATTTATAATAACAAATTCATAAATGTGCATCATGATTCCTATTATACTGTAACCTTATGAAAACAAAATAGGAATGGCTATAAAATAATATTTCCCTTGCTTAGTTTAAATAGCTTCCATAAATGTTTTACTAAATCTGCTTGCAGAATTTATTATGGACTACAGATTCATTGCCTTTGTTCCATAATACCTGTTAAAATACAAGTTTGGAAGCAGGTTAAATAGCCTCTGCTACAGGTGTGAATAATTAATCTATTAAAAACTATTTTATTTCCATCTTGTGTTGTGCTATCCAATCAATTTATTTATTACATCAAAGCATGACAAGCATCATTTTGCAAATAGAGAGGCTCAACCACACAGCATATTGCTTTTTTCAGCATACTCTTCAAATTGGGACATGAATTATTGAATTCATTAGAATTTAATTTTTTTTTAAACTTAAAAAATATTTACCTGTATATGAGGAAGTTTAAAAGTTTCACTCTGTCCGAGACAGTCCAACCAATTAAATTGCAATATTCTGACCCACTTTGAATGTTATTATTAGCCTTTTTTATATGGTGCCACAAAGGTTCCTCAGAGCCTAAAAAAGTACATATACACATGAGCAATATAAGAAATCCAGTAATTTACAGTACAAGACAAGGTAGGACAAGTACATGATATGTAAACATTGCTGCATCAGGGGTCATGACATTGAAATATGCATCAGGATTGCAGACACAAAGGGTTACGTGCCGATGTAGTGAATATGGAGTCGAAAATAGTATAAGTAAGACGAAGAAAAAGAATAATAGGGGAGAGGGCCATGGTTGTGAGAGCCTACATTTTGATAGACCTTCCAGGTCTGGGAAGATCTAGGTCCATGCATAATGCAAATGGTTTCTCTTAACATGAATGGTGTACTTGTTTACACTTTAAAGTCGGTATTCAATCCCGGATTCCAACTGTAGGGACGTCTTGACCCTCGGAATCCCATACGTTTCCGACGGCTTTTGACAGTACATCGGTAGTCGGTGTTCAATGTACCAACTGTCGAGTGTCAGAAAGTCCAAAACTCGTCGTGAATTCGTCGATCAAAACAGATCCGACTTTAAATAAGGTCAGATCTGACATCTTTTAATGCTGTCGGTAATGGCAGCACTGAATAGGCGAGTGCCGCTATTTTTGCCTGCAAAAATAGCCGATTATTTCGCACAGATTTACATAAATTGACTTTATTATTAATAATAATATAATTTAAACAATGTTTAAGACTAATAAAAAAATTTTTTGTCAAAATGTATTACGGTGATATCTATTAATGCTATACTTATCGCCTACTGTTACCTCACTAATGTAGAAGCAAAATATATAATGTTTAGCTTCTGATAAATCTTACCCTTATTATTTACTGATTTTGTTTGAAATATTTAGGGGGTGTCACGTATTATGGCGTTGGGTAATATCAGCTGGCAGTGATGGCCTGCCTCTGCTGGTTGTCATCCCAACGTGGTTCCACTTCCAGGTCATAGGATCCCAAATAAAAAAATAAAAAAACTATCAATTAATTCATTATCTATGTTGAGATTGAGTGAAAGTAGCATGGCATGTTATTTTATTCAATAATATGAATACCAAATTGCTTAGATGCTATCAGTTGTATTTATGTGGAATTATCATCCCCATGCAAAATGTAAGAATCATATTGTACACCCAAAATGTACATCTCGTGCATATGTAGACAATAAACTATAGCCCCCATTGATTATAAGGTCTGGAATTGATAGACACCAGTCTTGGGCAGTACAGATGGAGCCATCCTCATCATAGGATTAGGTGAGTAATAGGATTACTCTGCTAATCCCCTACTGTATTGTTCTTTGTATTGTATTGCAGCTGAGAACAATAGGCCTCCATGGCTATCCAGAGTTGGCTAGATGAGGATGGCTCCATCTGTATACATGGGAGGAATACTGTGTCGTGGTGATGCCAGTGGTGCTCCAAATCAGTGGCACTATGTCCCCGATGAGCCCCCAGGAAGTACAGAGGGCAGACCAGTAACATAGTAACATAGTAATTTAGGTTGAAAAAAAGACGTTAGTCCATCGAGTTCAACCTATTTAATTACTAATTTTATATCAGTCTAGCAAATAACTATAATATTCCCTTTGTGTCCATAAAGGATTCAGTTTTAAAAAAAACTCATTTACTGTGTTTGCTGTTACCACATTTCCTGGCAAAGCGTTCCAGAACTTAACGGCTCTCACAGTGAAGAAACCTCTTCTTAATTTCGTATGAAATTTTGTCTTTAATTGTTAGTGCATGCCCACGCGTCCTAAGTACCGCCCTGTTACTGAATAAGTCATCTCCAAGCTCCTTATGAATTCCCATCCTGTACTTGAACATACTAATCATATCACCTCTCAGTCTATGTTTTTCAAGTGAATACATATTCAGCCTGGTTAGCCTATCTTTATATTCTGTTGACTCTAGACCCCTTACTAATTTAGTTGCCCTTCTTTGAACCAATTCAAGTTCATTTATATCTTTTTTTAAGGTTAGTTGCCCAGAACTGGACACAGTTCTCTAAATGAGGCCTTACCAACGATTTGTAACGTGCTACTAAGTATTGAGTAGTTAATGTCCAATGGATGGTTTGAATGAGCAGTCTATGTCCTAAAAATGTTATTTAGGGTTAGCAGTATATGTCATTTGGGCGTTATAGAGTGAGCAGCTTACTGTATGTCTGGGTGAAGGGGGGGGGGGGGTGATTGACGCCCTTACTCAGAGCTTGTGCATTCATATGTCTAATGGCATCTTTGGACACAGGTTTGTGTCCCAGCTCTTATACCAGTATGAGCACAAGTGGGCCATCTTAATACTCCACTAATCTTAATAATTCTTATGTTGATCCTAGATCTTGAATTCAATCATGAATAACCTACTGCAATTTTTTTACTGGTAAAATAAAATGACCATATTCAGCAAATATCTACAAACAGGACCAAAACAGACGAAAAGTTCTTTGAAACATAAAATGTAGCCCTTTAGAGGAAACAATAAAGAACAATATATATTCAAATATTAACAGTAAAAATGTGCGGATCTAAGCACCAGGGATCTGAGGAAAAATAAAGCAAGTAGAAATCCACATGAAAGGAGAGCCTTGAGGAAAACGGTGGATGCCGGGAGGAGAAAAAGAAAGCAATGTGGTATTTACAGAATAGATCATATGGTACAGTAAGCTGTCTGCATGATTTGTAATTGGCTTGCAAATACTATTTTCTACCTTATGCGGTCCATTTTTCTCTGACTGTTAATAACCAGCCTCATGTTAGCACTCTGTTCCTTGTTGTAATTCACATAAAGGTTTCTTTTTTTGGGGGTGGTGAATCCTTCTCAGATCTCACTCTCCTCACTGGAACATCAACCAACAATTGGATCGATCCAGAAGTAATAATTACTGACCTCATACAAAGTCCCCATGTCCAGATAGGGGTTTCTTTTGCGCGTGTATGTCACTTCACATCAAAACACCAAGGATCACAATGATTAAGACAGGTGTCCCTTTAGGACAAACACGCACCTTAAAAAGTGGCCCCCTATGTTCACTGAACGCTTCAACCGCTTCAGTAGATAGACGGTACATGGGAACTTTGCCAATCCACAACGCCCATACTGTTGCCTCAATCTAAATGTTATCTTATTTATATATTTATTCTGATACCACAACCATATTTTTACATTCAGCCCTTCTCTCAAAATCGGTCTCACAGTAACAAACTTTATAAAATAATTATATAGATAGCCTGTTTATAGAGCAATAACATACACACATACAATGCGATGAGTTCAATGGGTCACAGGTTTCCAGCCAATAAACTAGAAAACCAGTTGGGGTCTGGAGTATTCACCAAAACAGACAATACTATAGATATCCCATCCGCTGTTCTGTTTGGTAAAAGGGTGAGAGGTGGGGATGATAAGAAATGTGCTTTATAAGTTTACATATCTAATTTGTTTCAAGTACATGTTCTTCAGTTGTGCCTTTTTCATCAAGTAGATACATTTGAAAAGAATATGAATATTATGTCAATTTTATTTAAAAAAAATTCTGACAACTAAAGGGCCCATCATTTTGAAAGTTAAAGCTACATAATAACAACTGCATTACATATCACTAATTCAATGATCACATAGGGATTGATTCAGTGGCGGATTACCCACGGAGCGACAGGGGCGGTCGCCCCAGGGCCTCCACACATTCTAGGGCCACCACACCCGCCACCTAGGATGGCCAATCCCGGGATCTAAGGCAAATCAGCAGGATTTGTATCCCGGGATTGGACGATTCAATCCTGTGATTTCGGTATTATACTCTGCTCGATGTACGGTGCACAATTTGCACAATGATCGGGCTGCGCTCAGCTGCAGATGCGGCCAGGCTTACCGGCACATGCCCATAGATGCAGCCCGGCTTCCCGACGCATGGACTCGTTTTCAGGCACACAGCCACAGGTGAGGACTGACTGCGCGGCGCAGTGCACAGCAGCTGACACGGACCGACTGCCCGGAGCAAGGCCGCAGATGCTGCCCGGCTGCTACACAGCGCAAAGCCTCTGATGCATGCTGCGCATAGCCCCGTGCCAAACCACCACACCTGCCATTTCAGTGAAGAGGATTTGCCTGGCCCTGATGTGTGGGGCTGAGCTGGCTGCCAGTGAGCGGAGCTGACGGGCAGCGGTGGCGTCATGGAGCCACCACTGAATTTGTCAAAGAACAGGACTGAGAGCAAGGTACCGTCCGGGCGGGGGGGGGGGGGGGTTCTGTGTGTGTGGACTGTACCTCTGACCGACCAACTGGCCGGGGGTTGGGTGTGGGGTGTGTGTGGAGGGGGGGCCCACTAACCGTGTTGTCCAGGGCCCCCACAAACCTTAATCCGGCCCTGGGTTGATTCATGTTGGCTCGGTAAGCAGCGAAAACCGGTACTTACTGAGCAATGAGTGTCAGTCCGCCTCCTGGCTGAATGCTAACCCACATGAGCAAACCCACCACCATCGGAACAGGGACAAATTTGTCTCCTTCCGAGTGTTGTCGAATCAGGCCCATAGTCTGTAGAGTATATTCTTAAATGAGTGCCCATATTAATTAAGGGCCTGATTGAATTACTAGGCATGGTTTCAGTCCAGTTGAATAAATTGCCTGACAACTTCTGTGCAATGTATTAGCTGTTTATTTAGCACAACGTCTCTTAAATTGTAGTGTTCTCAAAATATTAAATGTGATTTCACTATAAGCTTTGCTATAAATCCTTGCTACAATTAATGAGTCATGTATAGTCTACCAGCACATCATTTTGAATGTGAATTGATATTACTTTGAAAGGGGAAAAGCACAGAGTGCAACCTTTGAAAACAGTTAAAAAAACAAATATGTTACTTAGAAAACCCTATGCTGTTATGTATAATACACATACACATTTTATCCTGCTAATAACTGCTACATATACTCTCATATACTAATAGATAGAACCATACTGTCATTAAATACCGTGATAGCTTTTACTTTCAGTAGATGTTAGTGGCTTCATTTTCAGGGAATTCTAGTACAATTCTGCAATCAATGGTTTTTCATACAGGTAACTACTGTGCACTAATCAATAGCCAAAATCAGTGGTTTCAAACCTCGGTCCTAAAGTACCCCCAAATATTAAAATTTTCCAGGTCACCTGGCAGGTGTACTCATTATTCACACATTTTAAAAGATCCACAGGTGGAGCTAATTATTTCACTTGCAATTCTGTGTGGGGACCAAGAAAAAAAATGTAAGATGTGGGGGGTACTTGAGGACCAAGGTTGGGAACCACTGGCCTAGATGGGCAAATTGAATAGTTCTGGATATACCCATAATGCACCAGTAACACCTGCTGGAGAGTCAGTCCAAGGCCTAGAATGTAAAGGAGTCCATCACCAAGCATCAATGGAGAATAAGCTGTATAGAGCAAGTTCACAGCTCCTCTGAAACTCATTCATCATATAGGAAATATTACTATATCTGTGGGTTGTTGATAGTAGAGTGTGCTACTGCGCTTAATCTATATTCGTTTCTTGCCACATTGTAAGAGTGACACAGTGATAGACAGACATCTCCCACCAAGCTCCAGGGGATCTGGTATTAACACTGTTCCAGCATCCCATATTGATACCACTTGTATCCTAGTAACCAGCTGGTTACTGGTGAGGGATAGGTAGCTTCCTTCACCCATTGACTACCCTGCTCACTTACTGTGATTGGGCCATAACCTCGAGTGAACTGTCTTCAGCCCTGGGGATGGATACAGTACATGGTGCATGGTGTTGGTGGGCACCCAGCACTGTGAAAATCTGGAGTCAGATCTTCAAAGCTCACAGGACTACAATGCACATTTGGCTGGAGGACAATGAGGAGAAACATAAAGCTTTAGCTTCAGACACCTAACTGCAGCCAGATGAAGAAAAATACGTGAGTGGCTAAAGGTGCTGACAGAAGGGGCTGTGTCTGATGTCTGCCAGCCAATGAGAGCTGTAAGTGGATGGAGAAGGTGGGGCCACCTGCAGCTCCTTAGTATGCAGCTGCTAAACACACCCTGGACAGCATTATACCGTATAATGGATATTTATAATTTAGTGTGAAAAGGATGTTTCACGTAATTGGTGCTACTCAGAGCGAACCATATCAATGCGGAATGGTTGTATTAAGTGCATACATATGTTATATATTACAAACTATCAACTTGAGCAAAGTATTAAATAAATAATAAATAAATATAATTTAATATAACACTGAAACACTGACAGTAAAGAGATTATATGATAAATATGTGCATAAAAGTTAAATAAATGACATTTAAATGAATAAAAAAATTAATGTGACAATAAAACAAAATTCAGAAATCTCTGTTAGAGTCAAGTGGGATGGAATTGCTGGTGTACAACATTTAATACAACTATTCCAAATAGATCTGGTACATCTGAGTAGCACCCATGACAAGGAATAATACACAAAGAACATTTTCAAACTCATTTCAGACAACTCTACTTAAAAAGTGACCCATCCATTAAAAAAAAAAAAAATCAGGGCTAATAATTAAACAGCTAGAAACGGGAACAATTACAGAATGTGAATATTGTTAGGATTGACTGAGGTTTGTGCACTAGTGCACCAGGGAGAAGGGAGTGGGAGGTCAGGCGAGAGCCCGTAGCCGTGACCGCTGTTTAGGACGGCCACGGCGAACCTACACTCACTCTGTTGAGCTCCTCGGACAGATGGCAAACCCCTGCAAAAGCTAGCCTTCACCTGTTGCCGCCGCGTCCGAAGGAGCGAGTTATGCCCGCTCCAACCCCGATGCAGCTAGGTCTATGTATGGACAAAGGGCTTGCAATCGCCAGAGGTAGGCACAAAAGGAAAAAGACTAACTACCGGGCCTAAGCTGATAATACCCCTATCTGCCGGCACCTGGCCAAGAACGGGATTGCGACCCAGTCGCAAACACCAGAGAGAGTCAAGGGAATCCCCACGGTAATACCACAGGAGGGGGAGCGAATTCCCAAAACAGAAACACAAAGAAACGCCCTGCCTACAGAAAGACTAAAAATAGAGAATGAATAAATGACAAATGAAGTGGAACCTGGTAACCACCAGGAGGGGTGACAGGCCAGACCCACGGCGGGGACGAGGCCTGAACCCACAAAGTAACCCCACAGGCAGGTCAGACAAGTATACAAAGAATAGCAGACGGAGTAAAGAATATAACCAGGCTCCACTGGAGCACTTACGTAAATAGGGAAGGTGGAAGAGGATCCACAGGCGGAGGGTGGAGAAAGTGCCTGGACAGGACTGCACCCTGCAACAACCAGGAATCAGGTCAGCCGACGAGACTTCCAGGAAAACAGCAGACTGGAAACCAGGGAGGCAGCAGGCACAATGGGGAGCCTCTGCCAGGAGAACCAGGGAGCTGGAGCAACGCTGGGGGACCAGGAACAGCTACCCAGAGCTATAACCGGCGTCTGTATGCAGCAGACGCCGGTCTTTTATTTGAAACAAGCGCCCCTTCATTGAGGCTGGCGTCTGACGTCACCTGACGCCGGGCGGAAGTCCGGGTGCGTTGCCTAGCAACGCCCCGACGCCCGGCATCAGATTGCAGGCTGGGACGTTGCCTAGTGACGTCCCCTGGCCTGCCGTCAAACACGCCCCCCGCCGACCGTCCGGAATCCCCAGTATCCGGACGGCGGCTGTTAGAGCCTCGCTGGGCGGTGAGCCTGGCGCTGCTGCGCTGCCCCCGCACCACCGTTCGCCCGGAATCCCTGGCATCCGGGCGACGGTGTCTAACAGTACCCCCCCTTGAGGAGGGGTTAACAAACCCCTACCACCTGGTTTATCCGGAAACTCTCGGAAGAAGATCTTTTTAAGACTGGGTGCATGTAGATCTTTATCCGAATCTCACGAATTTGGAGTTAAGTGTCTTTTCCACTCGAAATTCTCGCTGTCCTTGCACCATTACTGGAGATGACCCAGCGTTGATTCTGCGAGGAAACTTTCGAGAAAAGAATGCGGGTTTGAGCAGCGAGGCATGGAAGGTGTTAGCGATCCTGAGGGACTTAGGTAGGGAGAGACGGAACGCTACCGGATTAACCCTCTTGACGATCCGAAAGGGGCCAATGTAACATGGCCCTAACCTTGCGGATGGTTGGTGAAGCCTGATATTACGGGTGGAAAGCCACACCCAATCACCGACCTTCAAACGACAAGGACGTCTGGATCTGTCTGCTAGTACCTTCTCTCTCAAAGAGGCCTCCTTAAGAGCTGCATGAACCTTTCTCCATATGACTCTGAGTTGAGAGGCCGACGAAGAACAAACCGACCTGGGGGCATCAGGTCCCAAGGAATTAACCCGCGGATGGAAGCCATAAAATGCAAAAAAGGGGGAGGTCTTAGATGCCGAATGATGTGCATTATTATAGGCGAATTCGGCTAGAGGGAGAAAGCTCACCCAATTATCCTGCAATTTAGACACGAAACACCTCAAATACTGTTTGAGGGACTGATTTAATCGCTCAGTCTGCCCGTTGGACTGGGGATGAAAGGCAGAAGTCAAGCTGGTTTTGACTTTTAAAGCGGAACAAAACAGCCTCCAGAACTGTGCCACAAATTGCGGGCCACGATATCGGTGGGCAAACCGTGTAATCGAAAAATATGTTGCAGGAACAACGTGACTAACTCCTTGGCCGAAGGTAGTTGCCTCAAGGCCACAAAATGTGCCATTTTCGAAAATCTGTCAATGATGACCCATATCACCTGACACTGAGAAGAAACAGGTAACCCAACAATAAAATCCATGGCCAAATGAGACCAAGGTCTGACAGGAATGGACAATGGAATCAGTTCTCCCATCAGCCTAGATCGGGGAACCTTGTGCCGGGCACAATCTGGACAAGACAGCACAAATTCCCGGGTATCTCGTGACATGCCTGGCCACCAGAGTACCCGGGACAGAAGAGTCATCGTCTTGAGGACCCCTGGATGACCAGCGATCTTGGTATCATGGTATTCAGACAGAACCCTGCGACGAAGAGACGGAGGAACATATAATTTATCCACTGGTGTTTGAGCCGGGTCTTGCCCTTGTGCCTGGCGTATGAGACTCTCCAGGGTCTGATTGACTCCTGCATGAATACAAGAAGCAGGCAGAATGGGTCCTTTGTCAATCTTAGTCTCGTGTTGGGGCAAAAAGGACCGTGACAGGGCGTCAGCTCTGATGTTCTTTGAGCCCGATCTATAAGAAATGATGAAATTAAAGCGTGTAAAATAGAGAGCCCAACGGGCTTGCCGGGCATTAAGTCTTTTAGCAGATTAGATATACTGAAGGTTTTAATGGTCAGTAAGGACCAGAATCTGATGGACTGCCCCTTCCAACCAGTGTCGCCACTCATCAAAGGCCCACTTGATGGCGAGCAATTCCCGGTTACCGACATCATAATTAGCCTCAGCCACGGAGAACTTCCTGGACATATAGGCGCATGGATGTGGCTCAAGTGAATCGGAACCTTGTTGGGAAAGGACCGCTCCTGCCCCAACCTCGGAGGCATCCACTTCTACAATGAAAGGGAGTCTCGGATCTGGATGTTTTAACACAGGAGCTGACATAAAGGCTTTTTTTAGTGTTTCGAAGGCTTGTTCTACCTGCTGAGACCACTGGGAAGGGTCGGCCCCTTTCCTGGTTAATGCCACCAAGGGTGCCACAATGGTAGAAAAGGAAGAAATGAATCGCCTATAATAGTTAGCAAAACCAAGAAAACGTTGGATCGCCTTCAAATTGGTAGGACGAGCCCAGTCCACAATTGCCTGAAGCTTCTTAGGATCCATTTGGAAGCCCTGAGACGAGATAATGTATCCAAGAAAAGAAACCTGTGTAACCTCGAACTCGTATTTCTCTGGTTTTGCAAATAACCGATTCTCCCGTAATTTCTGTAGGACCAGCCGAACCTGATTTCTATGAGAATCCAAATCTTGGGAAAAAATCAAAATGTCGTCTAAATAAACGACCACAAACTTGCCCAAAAATTCACGAAGAACATCATTTATGAAATCCTGAAAGATGGCAGGAGCGTTGGAGAGACCAAAGGGCATTACCAAATACTCGTAATGCCCGGTCTGTGTACTGAATGCCGTCTTCCACTCATCGCCTTCCCTAATTCTCACAAGATTATAAGCGCCCTGGAGGTCAATCTTGAAAAAGATGGTCGCTGACCGTAACTGGTCAAAAAGTACAGAAATCAAGGGAAGCGGATAAGTATTTTTTATAGTGATTTTGTTGAGGGCACGAAAATCAATACAGGGCCTTAGGGTGCCATCCTTTTTCGCAACAAAAAATAAACCCGCGCTGAGCGGAGACTTGGATGGGCGAATGAACCCTTTCTTCAGGCTCTCCTGAACATATTCATCCATCGCCTTAGTCTCAGGGATGGATAAGGCATATAATCTACCCTTGGGCAAGGGAGCATTGGAAATCAAATTAATAGTGCAATCATAGGGGCGATGTGGGGGAAGACAGTCAGCCTTTCCCTTTGAGAACACATCCGCAAAGTCTTGATAAGGGGGTGGAACCCCAGAGAGGGAAAGAGACGCCACTAAGACTGGAGTGTTAAAACATTGCTGGGAACAACTGTGACTCCAACGAGCAATTTCACCCGCGGACCAATCAATGGTGGGATTGTGTCTTACCAGCCAGGGGTGCCCTAACACAATGGGAACGACTGGACAAGATATGAGAAGAAAACAAATTTTTTCTTTATGGAACAAACCCATGGTCAATGAAATTAAGGGGGTCTGAAATGATATTGCCCCGTTGGGCAAGACACTCCCGTCTAACCCACGTAAGGTCACCAACCCATGGAGTTTGAGATGGGGAATCCCCAATCTTTTAGCAAGGGAGATATCCAGAAAGTTTCCAGCTGCTCCACTATCAACAAATGTGGTCCCGGAAAACTTATTATCACCGAAAGCAATACAACAAGGAACTAGTAGTGAATCGTGAGAGGAAAAGAGCTGTAGGCCAAAGTGAACCCTCTCTTTGTTCACTTGGCCAAGGCTTTTACTGGCCTATTAGGGCAATTCTTGAGAACGTGTCCCTTGTTACAACAGTACAGACAGAGACCGGAACTGAACCGACGGGCTCTTTCTTCAGGTGAGATGCGAGTAGCCCCAAGCTGCATAGGCTCCTCGCCATCCTCAGAAACAAGAGGGACAAATGGAATTGGCCGAGTAGAAACACCCCGCTCAGATCTCCTTTCCCGGAGGCGGCGATCGATTCTGATAGACAGTTCCATCAATTTGTCCAAAGACTTGGGTGCTGGATACTGAATGAGGCTGTCTTTTATTGCCTCCGACAACCCGCAGCGAAACTGACTCCGTAAGGCAGGGTCATTCCAACCGCAGTCGTTTGCCCAACGGCGAAACTCCGTACAATAAACCTCCGCTGGGTCTTTCCCCTGTTTAAGAGCCCGGAGGTGAGTCTCCGCAGAAGCCTCCCTGCAGGGTCATCATATAATAACCCTAAAGATGAAAAAAAATTATCCACTGACGATAAGGCAGGACTATCGGCAGGAAGCCCGAAGGCACAAGTTTGGGGGTCCCCCTGTAGTAAGGACACCACCAGGCCCACACGCTGGGATTCAGACCCTGAAGACCGAGGTCGCAACCGAAAATATAATTTACAACTTTCACGAAAATTAAAAAAGGTCTTTCTATCACCCGAGAAACGATCGGGTAAATTGACCCGGGGTTTAGGAACCTCAGGTTCTATCGGGCGTAACCGTTGTTCCTGAGAGGCAACCTTTAAGGACAGCTCTATAACCATTTGCGTTACCCCTTGGAGCTGGTCAGCAAACGTCTGAGTGTTAGGGTTCATAATAAGTGAAATCCAACCACACAAACAAAAGAAATGGCTGTACAAGGCCTATTATACAACCTGTCTTTTTGGCCGGTTATAATGTTAGGATTGACTGAGGTTTGTGCACTAGTGCACCAGGGAGAAGGGAGTGGGAGGTCAGGCGAGAGCCCGTAGCCGTGACCGCTGTTTAGGACGGCCACGGCGAACCCTACACTCACTCTGTTGAGCTCCTCGGACAGATGGCAAACCCCTGCAAAAGCTAGCCTTCACCTGTTGCCGCCGCGTCCGAAGGAGCGAGTTATGCCCGCTCCAACCCCGATGCAGCTAGGTCTATGTATGGACAAAGGGCTTGCAATCACCAGAGGTAGGCACAAAAGGAAAAAGACTAACTACCGGGCCTAAGCTGATAATACCCCTATCTGCCGGCACCTGGCCAAGAACGGGATTGCGACCCAGTCGCAAACACCAGAGAGAGTCAAGGGAATCCCCACGGTAATACCACAGGAGGGGGAGCGAATTCCCAAAACAGAAACACAAAGAAACGCCCTGCCTACAGAAAGACTAAAAAGAGAGAATTAATAAATGACAAAAGAAGTGGAACCTGGTAACCACCAGGAGGGGTGACAGGCCAGACCCACGGCGGGGACGAGGCCTGAACCCACAAAGTAACCCCACAGGCAGGTCAGACAAGTATACAAAGAATAGCAGACGGAGTAAAGAATATAACCAGGCTCCACTGGAGCACTTACGTAAATAGGGAAGGTGGAAGAGGATCCACAGGCGGAGGGTGGAGAAAGTGCCTGGACAGGACTGCACCCTGCAACAACCAGGAATCAGGTCAGCCGACGAGACTTCCAGGAAAACAGCAGACTGGAAACCAGGGAGGCAGCAGGCACAATGGGGAGCCTCTGCCAGGAGAACCAGGGAGCTGGAGCAACGCTGGGGGACCAGGAACAGCTACCCAGAGCTATAACCGGCGTCTGTATGCAGCAGACGCCAGTCTTTTATTTGAAACAAGCGCCCCTTCATTGAGGCTGGCGTCTGACGTCACCTGACGCCGGGCGGAAGTCCGGGTGCGTTGCCTAGCAACGCCCCGACGCCCGGCGTCAGATTGCAGGCTGGGACGTCGCCTAGTGACGTCCCCCGGCCTGCCGTCGAACACGCCCCCCGCCGACCGTCCGGAATCCCCAGTATCCGGACGGCGGCTGTTAGAGCCTCGCTGGGCGGTGAGCCTGGCGCTGCTGCGCTGCCCCCGCACCACCGTTCGCCCGGAATCCCTGGCATCCGGGCGACGGTGTCTAACAAATATGACTTCATCAACACAGAAGATCCTATCACACCCACAATCTATGTACATCTGAGGTTGCATAAAAGTTTAACATCACCACTAGGAAGACCATTTATTGTGTCACATCAGCTTTTCTGGATCACTTTCTACAACCCCAAGTTGTAAAAGAGCCATCATACCTAACAGACACAGGTGAATTAATTAGAAAACTACAAGGGATCACTCGGGAACTAGAGATATTCATAGTAACCACAGATGCAACAGCGTCATGGTTCAGAACATTCAGAAGTAATTATAGAATTCATCAAAAAAATCTATCAAATGTATATTGTAGAACAACTTCTTCCTGGATGGACAATATTATCTTCAGAAGAGGGGCACCGCTATGGGAACCTGTTTTGCCCAAAGTTATAATGATTTTTACAGTAAAACCTTTTCTGACATAACTGAGAGTACCCATCTATCAAAAGGAAGTCACATTATCGATGATGTTCTTTTCACTTGGAAAGGATAGAAAAGAAATCTAGGCATCTTTTGCGACAATTTTAATGACAACAAAGTGAGTATCCATCTTACCGTGCAAAAGTGAGTAAGAAGAGAACTTCCTAAATCAGTCTATATTAATGAAAACATTATTCATAAAATACCCGAAACAACATCTCCACAGATTGTGAACATCATTCAGAATGGCTCAATTGAGTACCACAGAGCAATTTTGTCATAATAAGAAGAAACTGTAATTAAGAGACAGTATGCTCCTCATAAATTGAAGATCACAACATTTTTGAAAAAGGGAAACAAAAAAACAGACACTTAGCAGACACTCTCTTAATTAAAGCAGACACGTCAATAAAGAGAAAAAGCTCTTCTCTTATCAATAATAAGATAATACCGAAACAACTAATAGCCAAAAATTCCAATGGGCTTTTTTTTTTAACAGGTTTCAACTCGTAAACAATGGATCACATTATTAAATAACACTGGCCTATTTTATGCAGTGATCCATTTCCTCTTCTCAAAGCCATCCTTTCCGATACAGTCATATTAAATTTTGCTTTATGTTAATATTAAATTCAAGCGGTTATGGATCATTGGATAGACAGCAACTAGGTCGACAAGCATTATGTCGACACCACTAGGTCCACATGCATGAAGGTCGACATAACTGAAGGTCGACATGCAGGAAGGTTGACATGACTGAAGATCGACCTGGGTAAGATCGACAGGGTCATAAAGTCAACACAAGCATTATGTGGACATGGTGAAGGTCGAAAGTCAAAAGGTTGACGTGGGGTTTTTCACTTTTTTGGTCACAAATGTCCACATGGACAATGAAACGTAGCACTGTGTTTGCCATGCGAGGGCACACTATTTTATTCTCCCTCCATGCTCTATTGCAGTGGTTCCCAAACTTTTTAAAATCATGGCACCCTAGAGCATCAGAATTTTTTTTCACGGCACCCCTAGTCCAAAAGTTTCTTATTCTGTAAATTGATTTGTATGTCATACATGGGTTTATTTATGGGTGTAAGTAAGTAAGTATAATTTATATAGTGCACTTTCTCCAACAGGAGTTAAGGCGCTTTGCAGACATTAAAAATCAATGCACATAATACAGAGGATATTGGTAGTACAGTAACAGACAAAATAAACCCTTAAGTATAATGCAGGATTGGTGCAGCATTTTGGATAATAACTTCCATGGGTTGTGTACTCCACCCTGAGAAGGTACCACGTGCGGCAGCCATTTTAGGCGCTCTGCGTAGGATTACCCTGGGTGGAATAGATCACCCCTAAAAGAAATTAGCCAAAATGGGTGATTTCAGTAAATATACTCAGGTCCATGTATTTTTCATCCCATCCCCAAGTGCACCAGATGAGGCAGCCATGGTGGGCGCACTACGAAGGTTACACTGTAGGAGGTGAGCTATACAAGGACCCAATGCATACACTGGAAAGCAAATACTTCTGTAGTAGTATGATAAACCCTGCACAGAAACATCCACGTGACCCACATCCTGCCCGCAGAGATAACATCTGAGGCACAAAAGTCACAAACACATCTTTGCAGGGGACTAATGAAAGGGAAATATTGAGAAATCATTTTCATAGGATCATCAATGTCCTGGTCTCATGAGAGCAGTACAGGTGGCTATGAGAAAGTGGGGGCACATTCATGTATGAGGGAAGTATAGCTACATTGGCTGGCCCTGGCGCTTCCCCTCACAGCTCCATGCTCACCATGAGGGGTAGTTCTGGTGTTCTCAGCCATAGTGGTGGTGGGCCTGGTCCAGGTGTTCTCATGGCAAAGGTGTGTTGAGGCCACATGATGTTCCTGAGTTTTGTGGTTATAATGCAGTCCTTCAGAAGTAATGATGGTTTGTTGTTTTCCTTCTGGTTTCCTTTGGTTTAATGCCGGTATAACACTTTCATTAATTTAAAGATGACCCTTTATAACTAGACCCTTCAGACACTAGACCCCTAACGTCCCAGGGCCTGACGTCCCAAACTACACTGAATATATCAGCCTAAAGAAACAAATGTTCATCCTGATTCAACTGCCCCTCCCAATACACCTCCCCCACCAGCAGAAGGTGCTAATCAAACCTTACAACTCACACAGCACAGATAAAAACCACAATAACAGCTTTTTACAGATTCAAAACAAAATTCTGCAGTTGAATTCTGAAATATGATTACCAAGATGTTTAATAAATTCAGCATAAGAGTTGGAATGCTCTGCAGGCCCAGATCAGTATATTGAATGCTGGTTAAAAAATTCAGCATAAGAGTTGGAATACTCTGCTCTGGGTGAGGAATAGGATTAGCTTCTGTTTGTCCATATATCTTATTATTGGTAGCCCACCAGCAATGTTTTTGCCTTTTACAATGACCATAAATAATTTCAATTGCTTCTAGACCACTAATCCAAGGCACCCCTGCAAGTGTCCCGAGGCACCCCAGGGAGCCTAGGCACACAGTTTGGGAACCACTGCTCTAGTGGATGGTAGGGCATGAAATACCGCCTGTCGGCACGTCGGCTAAAAAAAAAAGTGAAAAGCCTCATGTCGACCTTTTGACTTTTGACCTTTCCCATGTCAACGGAATGACCCTGTTGACCTTACCCATGTTGACCTTCAGTCATGTTGACCTTCCTGCATGTCAACCTTCAGTCATGTCGACCTAGTGGTGTTGACCTAATGCTTGTAGACCTAGTAACCGTATCCCATTCAAGGATATATCTTTGGTTTTCTTTCCTTATATGCTAAGACTTCAAGGACTGTCACTCATTTACAGAATATACAGTACATCAAATGTGAGTAAAGTGCTCAAAAAAGGGTTCAATAAACATCCATTCTATTTGCTAAACGCCAAAGCGCCATTGGTGACACTTTCTGATTGAATTTATACATCAACATTAATTCTTATCTCTATTGGATTTGTTTGAAATTCATTAAAACAGGAAGATTATAAATATGGAAATAAGTCTTCAAGGAAAAGGCGCAATTGGGAATTCCAGTACCAATCATTATACTCAGAACTCCTGACCTCCTTTGGACAGAATCGATGCAAATCATATAGATGAGGACTCGCTCCCTCCCTGTTCCTACACCTGAACATTATCGAGCAACCACGACACAAAGAGTTAACTTCCACCTCCAGAGTTCCAGATCGGCTGTAGACCATTCCTTTGGAAAATTTCGCCCAAAACATCACATCACGTATGCCCATATGTCACTTCTGCTTCCAAAATGATGCATCAATGTGCAGATGTAAATTCAACAGGTAGGCTGGTCACTACCCTACCATAAATAGGACATGATGGACATAGGTTTAACTGTATACTTTATATAGCTCTAAAAATCTATTTGTCATACGCCTCTTTTTGTGAATATATTTGATGCTCCAGTGACATCATCCCACTGGACTGTCACAGGCTAAATTTCAGAATTTAGTTTTTTGCAAACATTACCTCACTCTGTTACATTATTTTTTTAATGTAATTTATACGTTGTATTATGTAATTTTGATGTGCTTTTAGAGCACATCTCTTATTTATTAGTTTGTTTTAGTGTTTTATTAACTGCTATTTGTCATTTATTGAATACTTTGCTCATTGTTTGTTATAACATCTGTACAAAAGTTAGGGCCTGATTCATGTTGATTTGCTAAGCAGCGTTAATTCGCTGCTTAGCGAGCCATCTAACACCGCCCACTGGGTGAGCGAATGCCCGCCTCCTGCCGCTGTGCAAACATCCCCACTGCATTGTGAACGGATGTTTAGCATAATTCACTTGCACGGGAGCATACGAGGCAAAATCATCCGATGGTCGCCGACCATCGAATAATTTTTCCACTGTTCACAAATATAAGTCAGTCTTGACACCTATATTTACGACTTCCGGTCCGAGAACAGGGCGGGCAGTGACGTCATGTGATGTCAGCCGTCCGCCCCCAGAAGCCATCTGCCCACTTGCGTTCGCATGGGGATTCCCAGTGTTTACTTGGGTGCACACTGGGTGTCTCCATGCACCAACCCCCTGACCGCCTCCATCTCGCCCCCTGTGTGCGAAGGCAATCGCGCAGCAGCCCTGCACATGCGTATATATATTTGCATATACCCATGCACAGAGTGAAAGCATCAGTCCCTAGTGTGAATACGCCAGGGACCAATCAAACATGAATTAGACCCTTAATAAAACTGTTCCACATAGATCTGGTTCACCGTGAGTAGCACCAATTACATGACGCATCATCTTCACACTAAATTATAAATATCGATTATATAGGTGGAGCAGTTCTCAATGGCAATAGAATTTCCAAACACCACTGTGCGCCATCCAACAGAAGGGGGCGCGAGCCAACATGCCCATTCTGTTGCAGCCCGCCACCGCCCTCTGCCAGCTCCCCGCTGCTATTTGAACATTCACAACAGTCAATGCCCATGGGGAGCTTACAATTTATATTCCTTACCACATGTACACACACACATTCACTCTTGTTTTAATATTGTTGGGAGCCAATCAACCTACCATTATATTTTTGGATTGTGGGAGGAAACCGGAGTACCCAGAGGAAACCCATGCAAGCACGGGGAGAATATACAAACTCCGCACAGTTATGGCCATGGTGGGAATCGAACTCACGTCCTCAGAGCTGTGAGGCAACAATGCTATCCATTACACCACCCATGCTGCCCCACAGTGTTACTGCTTTGTGTTCATACGAGAACCCTAAAGTCACTATAGTCTTGCTCACACTCAGTGAATCACCCAACAAAAGCTTCCACCACCTTTGAGAACCATAATTTATAATTTAGACATTATTTATCATTTATAATTTATTATAATTTGTGTGTGTGTGTGAGTAACACCGATGGCTGATTAGGCAGGAGGTGACATAAATCACCGAAGGGCTATCATGCTGCCAGCTAGGAAACAGTTACTAGAGGAGACAGTGTGCTGCGGCTGGCAGCCAATGGGTGCAAGGGGAGGAGTAAGGGGTGAGAAGGGTCTTGTGACCTGGGGGTTCAGCCCCTCTTGGAAAATTTTTGGGACTGGTAAGTCGCATTACTGCTGGCTCCTAATTTATTGTGTAGGGACCTCTCTAATTTCAATTTCTTTCCCCGTTCTCTACCTATTCTGTCCCTCTTTCTCTACTAGTCTTTCCCTGTCTCTCACCTTGCGCGCAGTTTCTAGAGGTGCAGGCAGTATGCCCCGTCCGGCACGCGTGACCCGTCCCCCCGCCCGATTGGCGGATGCTGGGAGCGCCGCTCGAGCCTCACCCGCCGCCGGAGCTTCTCCAGGCTCCCGGCGGGGTGGTCGGAGGCGTCCGGCGGGCGCTGGGAGAGCGGGGACATCAGCCGCAAGTGCAGCACGTGGGCGCGCGTCCCCCGCTGATGACGCGGCCGGGGGTTCCGTCGCTAGCGGCGCGAGCGGGCCCCCGGCAACGGCTTCCAGGCGGGGACAGGGCGGCAGGGGGGTTCGCAGCAGTGCTGCGCGGGGCAGAGCTAATGATAATAGCGCTGGGGGTCGTGCAGCTGCGGGCGCTAGGCCCGCGGCTGGACAAACTACAGGCCAGGCTGGCGGAGGTAGGGGGCGGGCCTGCAGGGGCATGGCACATGGTGGGGGCCCTGGGAGAGGTGCAGGGCGCCCCTCTGGCATCCCCCTGCTGGCAAAACGTTTAGCTGGGGACTCAGCAACCACAAGGGGCACTGCCCCACCTGCTGGCCGTGCTGCAGGTAGTGGGCCTAGGGTTAGGAGAAGCACAGGGGTTACTGGGGAGGCGGTGAACCCCCCCCCACCCCCTACTACCGCGTGGGCTATGGCCCATTTGCAGGCAGCCAGAAGACAGCGGCTGAGGAGGGCCAGGCTACTGCCTAGGCTCGGGGGAGGGGCAGGTCCCACAAGCATTGCGGGGGCAGGGGTGTCGGCTACGCCGGCACAGCCACCGGTCGAGGCTATGCAGGCGGACGATAGGTGGAGACAATTGGTCTCAGTATTGGTCCCTCTGCTAAGTCAGCCTTCACAGCGCTCCCCGCCAGCGGTTAGCTCCTCGGCGCTGCTCCCCGGTGTGTCATTCCAACAAGGTGTGGTTCCTGCGCCGTCGGCGGCAGTGCCGGTAGTCCCAATGGTCGAAGAGGCATCGACGTCCGGTCTGCAGGTCGGTTCCGGAGGCACGTCCAGTCCGTTGGCCCAGACGTTGGCGGTCGCTGTGGCAGAAACATCAGGTAGGTCCGCACGTATGGCTAAGCGTCGCAGGCTTAGGTCACACACATCCTCTTCTTCCGGGTCCAATTCAGTAACGACGGGGGAGGAGGGGGGTCGTAGGTCGCGGCGTAGGCATAGACATTCTAGGCGGCGACGCCGCTACTCGCGATCGACCAGCGGGAGCTCTGGCTCCCCGCTTTACCCCAAAGGTAATGTGGTGCGCTGCGATTATACAGCCGTGTGCAGGGGTCTGCGGCAGAGTGTGCGGGATCGGATAATTGAGGGTAAATACATGAGTTTTTTCACAATGACAGCTCAGGCGGAGAAAGACTATCGCGCGGCGAAGAGAAAAGGGGGTATAGGGGAGGCGGCTTATTGCACTTATCAGCGCTGGCAGTCAGGGCTGTTCATGTTTGCCGCCTGCTACCTTGAAACCAGGCCGCAAGAGCACATGAACATGGTGCGCTATATGCACATGATACACGAAATGTTCATGTCAGATGGCGGCACAGCATGGAAGTCCTATGATGAGGATTTCCGTCATAAGCAGTCGGGGTCCGCCATCATAGATTTCGGGTGTAAGGATGTAGAATTGTGGGTGGGGAAAAGGCCCGTGTCCTCCGCCCCAACACCTCCCCCCCCTCCTGCACCTACACCTCCGCCGCCAGCGGCTGGTGTGGTGGCTAGACGGGCCACTCCCCCCTTTCGAGGAGGCGCGGGTGGAGCACCCGCGGGTAGATGCTTTGGTTTTAATGGGGTCGGCTGTAACTTGGGAATGTGCTGCAGATTTAAGCACGCCTGCGCCCGCTGTTGGGGTCCTCACCCCGTCAAGGATTGCAACCGCGGTAGGCAGGGAGGGGCTCCCCCCAGGCCTGGTGCCGGGGCCACTCCTCAGTAAGGCCCCCTCCCCAGTTCGGGTGGATCGCATGACCGGATGGTTGAGCGAGTACCCGGATAGACCCAGCGCAATTTTCCTGGAGGAGGGATTCCGTTTTGGCTTCCGCCTCCCCATTAGAGGCTTGGTTAACACGGCGTCCCCCAGGAATTTAAAGTCAGCTATGGAAATGCCCCTTGTAGTGCTCGAAAAAGTGTCTAAAGAAGTAGGTTTGGGGAGGATGGTGGGACCTTTCGCGGCTCCCCCTGTCGGGGAGCTTGTGCTCTCCCCGGTGGAGGTGGTCCCCATGGGGCGAGTTTTCTGCAGAAAGCTTGAGCGCGCTATGGCCGGGATCCGACATCCGTTGCATTTCGTGCGCTTATCTGCGGAATTAAAAAGGGATCTCCGGATTTGGAGCTCCTTTTTGGAACACTTCAATGGGGTACTGATATGGCCGGCTCCTCGGCGTAGCAGTGCTCAATTGGAACTGTTCACGGATGCTGCTGGCGGAGCGGGTTTTGGAGCATACCTCCAAGGGTCATGGTGCGCCGCCCCATGGCCCGTGGACTGGGCTACTGAAGGCCTTACGAAAAATCTGCTACTGCTGGAGTTGTTCCCCATAGTGGTAGCTCTTGAACTGTGGGGGGATAGCCTGAAGGATTCCTGCATAGTTTTCTGGTGTGATAATCTAGGGGTGGTACAGGTGATAAATCGTCAGGGCTCATCCTCTATCCCAGTGCTGCGTTTGCTTTCGCGTTTAGTTTTGCGTTGCTTGCTGCTGAACATCCAGTTTGTTGCGAAGCATGTACCTGGGGTTGAGAATTCCATTGCTGATGCGCTCTCTAGGGGGGATTGGGCCCGGTTTCGTACCTTGGCCCCTGATGCGAGTTTGATTGGTGAACCCTGTCCCCCTTATGTTTGGCAGATGATCAGGCCGGCATGGAGGGTTTAGCCATGCGGGCCATCGCGCCCAGGACTCTGCGATGCTACCAAGCAGGGTGGCATGAGTGGGAGGAATTCAGGCTATCCTCCGAGCAGGCAGGTAAGACGCCTGGGGTGGCTATGTTGGCTTTTGTCTGGCACATGTATTCACTGAATTTTTCTGTTGCCGCGGTTAGGCGGGTATTGTCGGGGGTATCTTTCTTCTCTTCTTTGTATGGTCGGGCTGACCCGTCTAGGTCATTTTTTGTTTCTAGGGCATTGAGAGGCTGGCAACGGGCCACTCCGGCAGTATCCGACCGAAGGCGTCCTATCGATATCGCACTGCTCCCACCGCTGCTGGGTGCCCTCCGGGAAATATGCTACCCTCGTTACGAGGTGCTGCTGTTCCGGTTGGCATACGCAATGGCATATCACGGAGCCTTTAGGATCGGAGAGCTGGTGGCACCGTCCAGGACTGCCCCGTCGCCCTTGGACGTGACCGATGTGGTGGTCCAAGGGGATGCTGTGTTGTGTTACATGCGACGGTCCAAGACCGATCAGGCTGGGAGGGGGCGGTGGCTGTCTCTGCTCCCATGTGCAGTGGGAGGGGCGTGCCCGGTGGAGCTGGCCCTGGCCTTCCAACCGGTACGCCCCGACCGCCCGGGCGCATGGTTGATGCACGAAGACGGGTCCCCGCTTACTAGATACCAGTTCTGTCATGTCCTGGGCCGGGCGCTGGGGGCCTTGGGCCTCGATCCAAAGGAGTTTGGGTCTCATTCCTTTCGGATCGGGGCTGCTACGTCTGCAGCTGCGGGGGGCCGCTCCGACGCAGAGATTCAGTCTCTGGGCCGATGGCGCTCCGCAGTCTTTCGCAGGTACATTCGGCCAACTCTCTCTGTCACTTTGCCGGATCATGATTCACTGGATGCATAAGCACTCGTCAACCTACTGTGGGGGTCTTGAGGTGTGTTCACATTTCCCCCGGGGGCTCAATTCGGCTGATCTCTAATTTGTCATGGCGTACTTGATAGATTACTCCGGGGGTTTGTGTGTTTTGTGCCTCAAGATCTGGTGCCATGGTCCAAACAACTTTTTCTCTTTTCCCTTGTATGTTTGTGGAGTTGTATTTGTTGGCATTGGTCGTGATCTTTGTAACCTGTTGCAGGTCGGCAGGATGTGAGGAGCGTGTGGGTCTTGGGACATTCGTTCGTCCATTGGGCCTCGATGTCCCCTTTGGCCTCAGATGTGTGCATGTATCCAGAAGCAAGGACGGTGCGGTGGCTAGGTGTGAGAGGGATGCGTTGGTGTGCATTGCGGGAGCAACTGTCGGGGGCAATGCGGAGATTCGGCACCCCCAAAGTGCTGATAGTACATTTAGGTGGCAATGATGTCGGACAGTCTTCGACACTGGAGTTGCGGTCCCTTATCATCCGGGACCTGCATATCGTGGCGCAGGCCTGGCCATTTTGTAAACTAGCCTGGTCCGCCATGATACCCAGGCGTGTATGGAGATCAGCGCGATCTTGCCCACGGGTCGATAGCTCCCGCAAGAAGGTGAATGCAGCCGTAGAAAGATATATGTTGGAAAATGGGGGTGGTGTCATACGCCATGATGGCATCATTTTCCGGAGGGAAGAGCTTTACAGGGAAGACGGTGTGCATTTGAGCCCGGAAGGTGTGGCAATGTTTTTGGCCGATATATTTTTATGGTTAAGGTGCTGGTGCTAGAATTTTTCCTGGTTGGTGGCGGTGCTGCGGCTTAGGGCCTAGCTTGGCGGTAAAGAACGGTCAATGGTGTAGATGGAATGTGTGTAGATAGTGGGTGCGCTCTCCAGGCATCGATTGTCACGAGCCATACTTCTATGCACGGAAGATGGCTGCCACCACCGACACGGGTAGTTGGCTGGGAGAGTTGGTCACCAGCGGTGTGTGAATGCTATGGTGATCCTACCCCACCCCCTTTCTTTAGTATGACCGTTCTTTAGTGCCGCCACCAATATTTATAGTCATTAGTCTGTTGTCGAAATAAATTTGACATTCGTTATATTGAAACGCCAGCACTTGTGTCCGTGTCGTTATTTGTAGATAAGTTGTAGTTTAAGTGTTAAGGGTTTAAGCATGAGAGTACCGATGGTGAATTTAAGTAACACCGATGGCTGATTAGGCAGGAGGTGACATAAATCACCGAAGGGCTATCATGCTGCCAGCTAGGAAACAGTTAATAGAGGAGACAGTGTGCTGCGGCTGGCAGCCAATGGGTGCAAGGGGAGGAGTAAGGGGTGAGAAGGGTCTTGTGACCTGGGGGTTCAGCCCCTCTTGGAAAATTTTCCCACTCTCCCATCCCTATTCTTCTGTCTCTATTTTTCTTCATTAGGCGGCGGTAAAGAACGGTCAATGGTGTAGATGGAATGTGTGTAGATAGTGGGTGCGCTCTCCAGGCATCGATTGTCACGAGCCATACTTCTATGCACGGAAGATGGCTGCCACCACCGACACGGGTGGTTGGCTGGGAGAGTTGGTCACCAGCGGTGTGTGAATGCTATGGTGATCCTACCCCACCCCTTTCTTTAGTATGACCGTTCTTTAGTGCCGCCACCAATATTTATAGTCATTAGTCTGTTGTCGAAATAAATTTGACATTCGTTATATTGAAACGCCAGCACTTGTGTCCGTGTCGTTATTTGTAGATAAGTTGTAGTTTAAGTGTTAAGGGTTTAAGCATGAGAGTACCGATGGTGAATTTATGTTATGGGAGAATTCTTTTTAAGAGAACAATAATTGTGTATTTATATTTTTCTTACAAACTGCTTTCATTTGTGAATGATTTTAAATACAAACCCTGAAAGTTTTATTTTGGTCAGATTTTTTACAGCGTAGTCAAGACTCTGGGATCAGGCGGCCTGTTTATCATCAGTGGCTCAGTGGCCGCAGTAACCATCATTAAGCAATGCTGATACATTTTAATGAAAACCCCACTCCTACGCAGAGGTTTCTTCCTCTGCTTAATGATGCCATTGAAAGGTCATAGTGATATGGTCAAACATGGCTGATGAACTCCAGCTTCAGTTGTTCTGTTCTGCTCTCAGGGAGAAACTTCGTTTATCAAATTTAAACAGACAACATAACCACACCTACTTTGTTTCAAATAATCCAATCGGATATGATGATTTAAAAAAAATGGTGCTTGTTATGTATATTAGAGGAAATTGTTAAACCTGTGAATACAAACATAATGTAATTACAATGTGCACAGATAGAATGCAATGCAAACACAATACATTCCATGAGCTACTGTATGCACATTCTGAATGCATACAGATTCAACAAAAATTTTGAATCACCGATGCTAGGCTGAGGGGAAGTTGGGTCCTTGTCGATCTCTAGCTCAGACTATGTTGAAACTAAAAATAGGCTGTCCATGACTTACCCAGAATGTACCGAGAAGCTACTATGTAAGCCAGAATAGTTCAGAATAAAACTGATTCGGTACTTATATGTTAGTTGGGCGCTCATTACGTAGTTTGCGTAGTGGTGTATTGAGAATACCAATACACCACTATGCTGGCTACGTAAACTACGTAACTTACGCAAATGATGTAAGTTGCGCAAATTACGTAACTGGAGTCCTGCTAACACATAAAGGGTCATATCGCTGCCACTATCCACGCCCTAACTCCAGTGTCCACGTGGGCTTGGAGTTAATTTTAGAAAGTGAGGCGAGTGCAGCGAGCCACCGAGCCCCGTGAGGGGACGCGTATCTGCGTCCCCTCGCGGGGCTCACTGTGCTCGCCACGTTTCGGGCTCGGTGGCTCGCTGCGCTCACCACACTTTCTAAAATTAACTCCACGCCCACGTGGACACTGGGGTTAGGACGTGGATAGCGGCCATATGATTGTGTAAGTGTATGTTGTGTGTATGTAATGTGTGTGTAATGTGTGTGTGTGTAGTGCATCATACTTACCATCCACAATGTCCCCTGCGGCTCCGGCACTCGGCTCCCCGCAGTCCCGGCCACCATGACACTCCGGCATGTATGCTATTAGCGTAGTGCCACTGGGGGAGCTGGGAAACCATGTGAAGCTCCCCCAGCGGTGACTATGCTAAATCGCCGCCATTGTTTCCCGTCGCCTATACATTTGCCACACGCCCGGCCACTGAATCCCCGCCTCCCGCCCCGCCACCGATGTAAGTTAACCCTCCTGTCTCCCCCCGTCTGCCCGGCCACCCCTGCCCGCCGCACAACCGCACAATCCCCCCCTGGACGGCCAAGATTAGCCGGCCGCCCGGCAATGGCTACGCTGATAACATAGCCAAAGCTACGTTGTCAGCGTAGCCGGGCGCCCGGCTAACATATAAGTACCACTGATTCTAACCTGACCACGTCCATGTAAGCAGCAAGTTTATCTAATGTTTTGTCTTGCTAAGATCATAGATGCCTACATGGATCAAAGAGGATCTCATCCCTGCATTTTGTGAATAATAAAGTTGAGAATGAGGGATGTGTGGGGGAGTGGTTCATTATTCAAGGTATAAAACATTTTGAGGGGGGTATGCAATCCCGGATCATGGCTGTCGATCCCTCCAAACAGCTGTGATCCTGGCCCATTTTGCATTTTGGTCGACAGCAGATCAATAGGCAAAAAGGGGGCGTGTCTGCGTAAACGGCCAAGGATTGTCTATCTGCGGCTGTGATTGCGACAATCCACGGCCGATATTGGCAGAACGGGCCCGACAGCTTCTAAAGTCTGGCTCGTTCTGCCTTGGATTGTGCTGTCGGTAAAGACAGCATTGAGTAGGGCCCCGCCGCTATTTCCACCATCGAAAATAGCAGCGGAGGATTGCATAACCCCCTTTGTGTTTTTTCTTTATTTTTGTTCTGGAGAACTACAGCGGTTAGATATATACCACTGTACTGTATATCTGATTGGGTGTCAGACAGAGAATACAAGCTGTCCGACAGCGATATTCAGTGGATAACATTAGATGGCAAACCCAATTCTTAGAAACTTTGCCCCTTGGCCTATTGCTGCTTCATAATGTAAAAAGACTCCTAAAGAAAGCTAAAGAAGCTTGTGCTGTGAGAGATCACGGTCGCAATTCTGAGATAAGTCATTTTGTCATTTTAGAAACAGAATTCTGGCATTGCAATCTCAGAATTATTATTTTTGTCATATTTCAATTATCAGCCATACATACGATCCCTGGAGCCACTCAAAATAAAACATCATTCTGATTTAAACAGCCAGGATTCAAGCTTCAAAAGAAAGAGATCTTTGCAAACAAAATTCGAACAATTCAGATTTCAAAATTGTACATTTAAAGTTTCATTTCAGACAATTAAATGTAGATATATGTGTTGTGGCAGAGACAGCATCTCTCCAGATGAGAGTAATGTGGAGGATTCAGACTAGGTTTTGGAGCAGTAGCAGAAGCCAAGTGTGTAATCAGCAGCACCTGTGATTTCCTGATATAAGTGTTTCCAGGGCAGAGTGCAAATGCTCTTGATGGTGGATTAGTTGCCCAAGCTTTAGGCCAGGATAGGGACCACTGTGGCATTTGCAAGAGTCTGTTTATGCTGTGATTACCTTACCTGTATGCTGCTGCCTATAACTACGCTTGCCTATGGAATTTATCTGGTATGCTGTGACCCGCTTTATAAAATAAAGATAAAAGTTGAATCCTCATGTATGTATTCCTTGTCACAATGTTTTTCATACTGTTTTGTACAGTAGAGATTTCAATTGGACCAATATATACTCTTTCATTGGCTATTTATAAACACAAACTTATTGATACATCTGTTAAGTGCATCCTTTTGAAATCCAATTTCATTTTTATTTATTCATTATACAGTAGTGTGAAAAATGGTATCCAAACAATTGTAATACATAATTTCATCTGCTTTATAAACCCACTGTGGCAAAACACAATGAATATTTTCTTACCACTAGTCAGCTATCCGGTTAAAGTACTTACCAGTGTGAATATCTGGATTACCCAAAGTAATGGTACTGGTTGTTATTCTGGTTGACACGCAGCCCTGCTTCATTCGCTGTATGTCATTTTTCGCCCGACCGCAGTTCGCAAATGCCGCCGCCCCATATCTGCAGTGCGAATTCCCCCGCACGGCTGGGAATGGATGTTTAGCCTATGGTCAAACACCCACATCATTTTGATGGTCGCCGATCATTGAATGATGTGGTAGGTGCACGTAAATCGAAGACACTCTTAGTTTTGCATGCACTCTTGTGGAGAACATGGTGGGCAGCTGGGTATCCGGACTATTTGTCTACAACAAGAAGATAGACAGCCATTAGTTCGACACCATTAGTTCGACAACTCAATAGGTCGACATGCTTTTAGGTCGACATACCATTAGGTCGACATACCATTAGGTCGACATGTCATTAGGTTGGCATGCCATTAGGTCGACAGTGTCTAGGTCGACAGTTAAAAGGTCGACATGGTTTTTTTCACTGTTTTTTGAGCCGACATGTGCCGACAGGCGGTATTTCATGCCCTACCATCCACTAGGGCATGGTGGGAGAATAAAATAGTGTGCCGTGCGCAGCTAGGCACCGCGCCCGAAGCATTGCGAGCGAAGCGAGCGTTGCGAGGGGCTGCGGTTCACTGCAAACTGTGTCCATGTTGACTGTGTCGACAATTGGGTAAAAAAAACAGTGAAAAAAGCCATGTCGACCTTTTGACTGTCGACCTAATGGCAGTGTCGACCTAATGGTATGTCGACCTAATGACATGTCGACCTAATGGTATGTCGACCTAATGGTATGTCGATTTTAAAGCATGTCGACCTATTGAGTTGCCGAACTAATGGTGTCGACATAATGGCTGTCTATCTTCTTGTTGTAGACAAATGGTCCCGCATCCGGGCAGCTGACATCCGGTGATGTTAACTGCCTGTCCCCCGGTAATCATGTCACTGGGTCATCTCTATGGGAACACCAAGCATTTTCATTGGAACACCATGAAATGCTGGGAATTTCCATTGGTGTGACTACACGCAGCTACCTCACGCCCCCACGCCTTGCGAACACTCTGTTAGACATGGCCACACGCACCCTGCGCATGCACAGAAATGCGCATGTGCACAAACAAAACATCTGTGCATGCTTGCGGAGGACCGAATGAAACAGAACAACCCCCTTACTGTGCTGTCGAACTCTCAGGAACTGACTTGTGGCTGCTACTGTATATACAATGTCTAAAATGATTGAACAAAGCTAAACTAATTGTTCTATGTCAGGGGCTTCATGCTCATTGACGGGAGTTACATGCTCCTTGTCAGGGGTTTAATGCTTGTTGCTAAGGGTTCCATGCTCATTGCAGGGGTTACATGCTCCTAGTCATGGGGCTCATTTCCAGGGGTTTCTAATTCATTGCCAATATACGCTACCCATTAGGACCTCTAGCATCTGTCTCCTCCAAGGCGGCGGACAATTTTGGAGGAACATTTTATGCAGATTCCATATGGATGGCCAGACCCATTAGAATCTGCGGAGACCATGGGCAATCACAGTTCCGGCTCCCCCAAGCCAACGCTTGGGCTGCAGTGTCATTGTTACGCCACTGGGGTGATTCTCAAGTCTCCAGGGAAGCAGATCAGATTGCAGAATCAAGTGAAATGGGCAATAGATTGTACAATTCCTGAATTATGAATAGGAAAATATAGACAGGACGCCAGTATAGCTGACTGCAGGTAAGTTTATGTGGTAATACATGCGTATTATGTATAATACATTTAAATCCCTTCTTTACCCTCCCTCACCATCCCCACCAGCTACTATCAGTGCACAATAACTTGCTTCCTTCTTCAATGACAAGATGAATAAATACAAGATAAAATGACATGCTCTTCCTCAGCCAGTGACTTGCTTACTTCCTTTACTGAGCCCTTTGCTGCTTTCTCCTCATTTGACCCCACAAGTCAGGCTGAAGTATCAACTCTTCTAATCCCCCAACTCCACTAACTCTCCTCTTGATCCTATACCCTTACAAGTTAGCTTATCCCAAACTTAACTAAAATCTGTAACCTCTCTCTCCCTCTCTCTGCTGGTATCTTGCCTTCTCTGTTCAAGCATGCTTACTACTCCCATCCTAAAAATAAACAATTCTGAGCCAAACTGTATCTCTAACTACCATCCTATCCCTCAGCACCTATGTCTCTCCAAGCGGTACTTATGTAGTAACTGGGCTGCCGATTTCTAAATCGGGTCGGATCGGGAGATCGCATCGCATCGCATGCGACCATGCGATTCGATGCGATGCGATGCGATGCGATGACCCGATTTTTCCATAGGAATCAATGTTAAAATGGACTGAGTCCATTTTAACATGGAATTCAATGGGAAAAATGGGTCCTTTTCATACCCCTACTATCCAAGTGGGCATGGAGTTGGATATAAACCTGTGGCGAGCGTAGCGAGCCACCGAGCCCGAAGCGTGGCGAGCGAAGCGAGCCCCGCGAGGGGACGAATACCGTCCCCTCGCGGGGCTCGCTTCGCTCGCCACGCTTCGGGCTCGGTGGCTCGCTACGCTCGCCACAGGTTTATATCCAACTCCATGCCCACTTGGATAGTAGGGGTATGAAAAGGACCCATTTTTCCATAGGAATCATTTTAACATTGATTACTATGGAAAAATCGGGTCATCGCATCCGATATCGGATGCGATGCGATGCGATGCGATGCGATATCGCATCGCATCGCATCTGATTGTATGCCTTAACTTAAGGCATACAATCAAAAAATCGGCAGCCCAGTTACTACATAAGTACCCTCCAAGCTACTTGAGAAACTTGCCTACACTCGCCTCACACACTTTCTTAACTCCTACAACTTATTGGATCCGCTTCAGTCAGACTTTTGCTCTCAACACCCCACAGAGACAGCACTGACTAAAGTAGTAAATGTGGAAACGGGGGGATGGATCATCACAGGCAAGAACATTGAAAATATAGATAGGTAGAAGGCAATAAATAAAGTAGTAAATGATCTTGCCACTGCTAAATCTAAAGGCCATTTTCACTTCTTATTCTTCTAGATCTCTCTGCTGCCTTTGGCACTGTTAACCACTCTCTTCTCATACAAACACTACAAACCCTAGGTCTTCAGAACAAAGATCTTTCTTAATTCTCATCTAATCGCTATTTCAGTGTTTGCTTCTCTGATTCTACCTCTTCTTTACTACCCCTGTCAGGATGTCATCTCGCCACCTCAAACTCAACATTTCCAAAACAGAATTAATTATATTCCCACCAGCCAAGAGAAGTTACCAACACTGTAGAGAACACAACAATCAATCCTACTCCACAAGCTTGCTGCCTAGGGGTCATCCTTGACTCAAAACTGTCCTTTATTCCTCACATTCAATATGTCTCTAAAGAATTTTACATGCATCTAAAAAACATATTTAAAATTCGTACATACATTACACAAGACTCTAATCCATGCACTCATTCTCTCACGCATTGATTATTGCAATTTCCTCCTTACCATTCCTCCTAAGAAAAGACTCTCACCACTGATCTATTTTGAATGCAGCTGTGAGGCTGATCTTCCTGGCTAGACGTTCAATGTCTGCTGATCTGCTCTGTCAGTCCCTCCATTGGTTGCCTGTATATTACTGCATTCAATATAAAATACTTCTACTTACATACAAAGCCATTACTCTGACTACACTGACTTATATCTCTTCGCTTATCTCAAAATATATCCCCACCCGACCTCTCCAATCTGCACAAGATCTGCATCTCTCATCCACACTCATTACTTGCTCCCATTTACACTTGCAGGATTTTTGTCGAGCAGCACCCACCTTATGGAATGCCCTTCCACGCACATTAAGACTCTCCTCTAGCCGCCAAACTTTCAAGCGTTCACTGAAAACTCACCTCTCCAGGCAAGCTTATCATATTCCGGAACCACATACAAGCTCCAGTAGCATTCATATCTAATTGCATCCCATTAGGACTGTCTTGTAATCTGGAGGGACTTCCATGCTATGGAATCCTATCCTTATGTACAGTGTCCCTCCTATTATCCCTATAGATTGTAAGCTTGTGAGCTGGGCCCTCCTACCTCTGTCGGTTTGTTTCTATCCAGTTTGTTTTATCACTGTTGTTTCCAATTGTAAAACGCACTGGAATATGCTGTGCTATAAGAAACTGTAAATAAATAAAATAATGATGTATATACAGTATATGTGGTAATTTGGTGCACTGACACTTTGCACCTCTACCCAGTCTAGATATCAGAGAATAATCTGTAGTAGCTATAGTGGCTGGAGATATCATCATTATGATTATTTTGGACCACAGGGCCAGATTAAGGGTCATATTAGCCTTGGGCTGAAAATGATAACTGGCCTATTGTGAGTGGAGGAGCTGTGACCAGTGCTGTGAGGGTGTGCCCACAGTATGGGTTCATACACAACACTACCCAATGTATCCCTAAATATGTAAAAGTGCATAATTGAGAAAAATAAAAATACAATTTTAATTCCTATGCTTTATGGCTGGCCATGTGACATGGTGGGGGCTGGTCATCATCATGAAAATGAGCATATTACTATGTCAAGGCCTGGGGCTGCAGTACCATTATCCCCATTGTGTATATGGTGTAACTCACAACACACTCCTGTATGAAC
This sequence comes from Crinia signifera, assembly GCF_055691185.1. Taxonomy (NCBI): domain Eukaryota; kingdom Metazoa; phylum Chordata; class Amphibia; order Anura; family Myobatrachidae; genus Crinia; species Crinia signifera. The sequence goes on from NC_139221.1 coordinate 284,805,932, forward strand.
ATGAAATGCATTTTAAAAAGTAGAGATATGCGATGGCCACCACATTAGTTCTAAGTTCATCCTTATATTTTGTTTTTGGTTTTGAAAAATCCACCCTAATGCTGGGTACACACCAGGACGACTAGGGCACGATTCTGTCAATTTAGATCCAATTCCGACCGGTTGTATGCAGATTGTGTGTATTATCGTGTGTTTTTGCCATTTATTTGATCCGATTCCGATCCAATGCGCGTTCACGCCGCTCGTTTGGTCGCATCTTTGGTCCTACGTGCTGCAGGTAGGATCCGTCAATCCCAGGCCGACCGACCGTCAATCGTATGCAGATCGTGAGTGTTTTTTGCCGCCTCCGTCGTCCGTCCGTCGGTGCGTCCGTCGTTTGATCCAGCCTATTTGAGTGGCATTTCCTAAACACTCCCCCGGCGCCATGTTTTTCCACATAGCAAACAGCGCTGGCGCAGCAGTTGGACTCTCCTTCTTGTCTCATCTCCCAGAACAACAACCTGGTATGTTTGCACTCCCAATGCTCTTCTATGCATGCCCACTGTTGCCACCAATGTATATAGTGTGTATAAAGCACTGGTTTGGCAACCGTGCACCCGACCATGTCACTTTTGTTTTTTTGGGTGGGCCCCATCTGTGTGTGTATACATATAACCAATGTCCACCATTGCAGTATTCCAAGCACTCCTCTCTGCTAGGCCCCATTCACCTGTGTGTGTGTGTGTGTGTGTGTGTGTGTGTGTGTGTGTGTGTGTGTGTGTTTGTGTATATATAGATATATATACATAAACCATTGTCCACCATTGCAGTATTCCATGCACTCCTCTCTGCTAGGCCCCATTCACCTGTGTGTGTGTGTGTGTGTTTGTGTATATATAGATATATATACATAAACCATTGTCCACCATTGCAGTATTCCATGCACTCCTCTCTGCTAGGCCCCATTCACCTGTGTGCGTGTGTTTGTGTATATATAGATATATATACATAAACCATTGTCCACCATTGCAGTATTCCATGCACTCCTCTCTGCTAGGCCCCATTCACCTGTGTGCGTGTGTTTGTGTATATATAGATATATATACATAAACCATTGTCCACCATTGCAGTATTCCATGCACTCCTCTCTGCTAGGCCCCATTCACCTGTGTGCGTGTGTTTGTGTATATATAGATATATATACATAAACCATTGTCCACCATTGCAGTATTCCATGCACTCCTCTCTGCTAGGCCCCATTCACCTGTGTGCGTGTGTTTGTGTATATATAGATATATATACATAAACCATTGTCCACCATTGCAGTATTCCATGCACTCCTCTCTGCTAGGCCCCATTCACCTGTGTGCGTGTGTTTGTGTATATATAGATATATATACATAAACCATTGTCCACCATTGCAGTATTCCATGCACTCCTCTCTGCTAGGCCCCATTCACCTGTGTGCGTGTGTTTGTGTATATATAGATATATATACATAAACCATTGTCCACCATTGCAGTATTCCATGCACTCCTCTCTGCTAGGCCCCATTCACCTGTGTGTGTGTGTGTTTGTGTATATATAGATATATATACATAAACCATTGTCCACCATTGCAGTATTCCATGCACTCCTCTCTGCTAGGCCCCATTCACCTGTGTGTGTGAATAGCAATCTGCACAATAAAATGTATAGTGGTTTTCATAAAAGTTTATTAACATTTTAAATACTTAAAACATAAGAACTAGGTAAACTGGTAACTATAACTATAAAAATTTAAATATGAAACAAAACATGGGTATAACTATAACAACTAAAATGGTTTTATCTTTTTACAGTCCCAATGTCCAACGCAAAGGAACAAGAGTTTCTTGAAGGGTTTATTGAAAAATATCGTGCACACGAATGCCTGTGGCGAACTAAATCCAAGGAGTATTCAAACAAAATGAAAAGAAACCAAGCCTTGGAGGAGTTGGCACGCTACAGTCTTCCATTTCACCTAGAGGCCAATGTTGAATGGGTGAGGAAACGCATCCAGAATATGCGCACGGTGTTCTTAAAGGAACACAAGAAGATGGAGGCTGCAAAGAAGTCTGGTGCTGGAGTCGACGAGATGTATCAAACATCGCTCTGGTACTATGACCGGTTGACATTCACCCTCAGCCAGGAGTCGATGAGGACAGGAGTAGTCCTTATGGTAGAACATGAAAACCAAGAAGTCACGGCGCAGGAGGAGGAGGAGAATTCGCAGTCTGCATCGGTGAGTCTATTTTTTTGGCTATCTAATTGATTCCTCCTGCCAATCCACAGCGCCCTCCCCATTAAAGTAGGCCATGTACTCTTCCCTCACCTGTTTGGCTCGTGCACTCCCTGTGTAGTGTTGTGTTGGGGTTTGCAAGGAGGATATCTGCACTACCTCCTCTGGCAGTTCTTGGTCTTCTTGGAGTGCTGTGCCTGTAGCCCTTTGCTGTGTGGCTTTTCTGCGGAGCAAATTGTGCAGGACACAGCACGCCGTGACAACCCAGTCAATTTTGTCCACCCTCAGGTTAATGGCAGTGTGGAAAATGCGAAACCGGCTTGCCAGGATGCCAAAAGCATTTTCCACAACACGCCGTGCCCTGGATAGCCTGTAGTTAAAGATCCTTTTGTCATGGTTCAACCCCCTTTGCGCATATGGCTTCATGACATGCTCGTGCAGGCCAAAAGCCTCGTCAGCCACAAAAACAAAGTTAAGCCCCTGTTTAGTTTCCTGGACAGACGGCAAGTGAAGGGTGTTCGCTATGAGCCTTTCGTAGAACTTTGTGTCCTTGAAAGTGCCACCATCCGATGCACGGCCATTCCTTCCTACATCCAGGAAGATAAACTCATAGTTCGCATTAACAACAGCCATTAGTACAATGCTAAAATAGCCCTTGTAATTAAAATAGTAGGAACCACTATTGATAGGCTGGGCTATGCGGACATGTTTGCCATCAATGGCTCCACTGCAATTTGGGAAGTTCCATCGCTGTTCAAACTCCTCTGCGATGACTTTCCATTCATTCACGCTGGTAGGGAACTGAAATTAGAAGTAAATAGAATTGATTAGTAAACATGTTCAATTTTTTTACAGCTTGGTGACTACCCACCTGCAACCCCAGACCTATCTGTCCTATCTGAGAATGCATGCACATCGAACGAAGTTCCTACTCCGGCACGCACTCCGCCACCCACCCTGGAACCCACTCCACCACTCCCCCGTGCCAAAAAAATGCGTGGCAAAGGAAAAAAAGGAGAAGCAGCGGCACATGAAGAATTTATGATGCGGGCACATCAAGTCCTGCAAAGAAACCCCGACAAACATGACAACTACTTCACTTATGTGGCAGAGTGTGTTCGCAACATGGCTCCTGACCAGCAACTTACTTTTGAAAAGTTATGCATGGAGTTGGTGTATAATGGCAGTTTAGGGTATCTCAACAGTGGCACTAAAATAGTTGGCATTGGTAGTGCACCAGACACACCACTGTCATTAGAATCACCAGTGCCTACTCCGCCTGCCACCGTAGCAGGCCAGTCGAGCACAATTCCAACACATACCCAGTCAACACCTACACAGCCTTCTCAACCCCCCCAGTACCGTCAATTCTACAGTTCTTTACTGATAGAAGATCCAGAGTGTCCTGTTTTTGAGGATCTGTCTTAAAAAATAGGCTACTTTATCATTTACCATCGACATGGTCTCAGCTGCAGGTATGTGATGGCCACTGCTCACATGGCGTATGGCGCACATCAATGGGGCCGGGACCATTGCATCTGCGCCATGCGCCATGTGGGCCGCAGCCTTTACATATCTGCAGCAGACATCCTCTGCCACACAAGGGCCACAGTGTGTATTTTTGTTTATTTATATGCTGCTACCTGTACCTGCATTACCAGAGGGAGAACAGGATTCTCCTCAATCTGGATAGCAAACTCCATTTATTGCCCTTTTTTCTTTGCCAATAGTATGGGGTACTGTGCGGCAGACATGGTCTCAGCTGCAGGTATGTGATGGCCACTGCTCACATGGCGTATGGCGCACATCAATGGGGCCGGGACCATTGCATCTGCGCCATGCGCCATGTGGGCCGCAGCCTTTACATATCTGCAGCAGACATCCTCTGCCGCACAGTACCTTATCCCTACTGTTGTAAGGGCATGTTCCAGAAGTTACCAGAGTGTGTTTTTTTTGTTTATTTATATGCTGCTACCTGTACCTGCATTACCAGAGGGAGAACAGGATTCTCCTCAATCTGGATAGCAAACTCCATTTATTGCCCTTTTTTCTTTGCCAATAGTATGGGGTACTGTGCGGCAGACATGGTCTCAGCTGCAGGTATGTGATGGCCACTGCTCACATGGCGTATGGCGCACATCAATGGGGCCGGGACCATTGCATCTGCGCCATGCGCCATGTGGGCCGCAGCCTTTACATATCTGCAGCAGACATCCTCTGCCGCACAGTACCTTATCCCTACTGTTGTAAGGGCATGTTCCAGAAGTTACCAGAGTGTGTTTTTTTTGTTTATTTATATGCTGCTACCTGTACCTGCATTACCAGAGGGAGAACAGGATTCTCCTCAATCTGGATAGCAAACTCCATTTATTGCCCTTTTTTCTTTGCCAATAGTATGGGGTACTGTGCGGCAGACATGGTCTCAGCTGCAGGTATGTGATGGCCACTGCTCACATGGCGTATGGCGCACATCAATGGGGCCGGGACCATTGCATCTGCGCCATGCGCCATGTGGGCCGCAGCCTTTACTTATCTGCGGCAGACATCCTCTGCCACACAGTAGCCCGTACTTATTGGGAAAGTTTAAACTGGGTCATACATACTTAAATCTTTATATATAGTGTGTGTTTTTGTACAATATCTTTTATATATGGTATTATAATATATTTGTGTTGACACAATCTATTTACTATTTTACATGTTTTAACCATGAAAGGCCTAAAAAACCTGTTTCTGTCCTAGGCCTAAATTATAAATAAAAATATTTTGTTTGCACAATAAAGTGTACAGTGTATATTTCATCCTTACCTTGCAATACTGGTACTGCAGCACCTTCACAATGGCTTTGCAGGTCTCCGGGATGATGAGGCCCAAAGCTTGCGGGGAGATGAGGGATCCAAACTTTAGGTCAGCAAGAGACCGTCCTGTCGCCAGAAACCTCAGGGTCACCACCAGCCGTTCCTCAGCAGGGATAGCCATGCGATACTTGGTATCCTGCTTCTCGATGTGGGGAGTCACCAGACGCAGCAATTCCTGGAATGTGGCATCATCCATCCTCAAGAAGTTACGAAAATCGTCTGGGTTATTCTCCCTGATGTCCCTGAGCAGTGGCATGTGCGAACGAGTCTGACGCTGAAGTAGCCACTGCTTTGTCCAGCATGATCTTTCTCTCCTGCGCTGGGCTCTCTGACGTCTGAGCTTCAACACTGCATAATAGAGCAGGTACTGTTGCTGGTGACTACCCATCACTGCATTCTCCATAGTGCAGGGTTAAAAGACACTTTGTAATGGCAGGCAAAACAAAGTAATGTGTAAATAGCTATGTCCAGCGTTCAGCAGGTATAAACCAAGCCTCACTAGTAACAAAGCAGAAATACACTGGTTTAAAATGGCTGCTGCTATTCCTATCCCCTCTGCTAGTCCAGCCCCTTCATTTAAATTTCAAAGGCCAATCGGACGACGGTCGCAGGTGTTCTTGCAAAAAAACAAAAACCAGCGATCCGACCGTCTTAACGACCATCGCGGGCGCATCGGGATCGGATCTAGATCGTTCCGCCAAAAAACCACAATTTTTGCTAATCGTTTGCTGGGGACTGCCTGGGAGCTCCCGGGAAGTCCAAGGGAAATCGTTCCATGGTCGTCTATCGGTCGTGAACGACGGTGGTCGTCCTGGTGTGTACCCTACATTAATTGTTTCAGGGTTCAGATCTGGATTTTGGATTTACCCAGATTAGCTAAAATCATGTATCTGTTGCAATCCAAATCCCAAAATTCAAATTTAAAACCAGAATTCTGATCAGCGTGAAGATTCATACTGGGACTCCGTTCAGATTGGATCTCCTTGGGATTTCCAGAACAGGTTTTGGATCCACAAATCTAGGGTGGATTTGTATTTTTGGAGAACTGACCTGTAAATTTCTAGTTAAAAGATAAATTTGAAAATTAAATTACGTGCAACACACATCCAAAGGAAAACTTTGTGTGAAAACAAACTGAGGGCATTCAGTAAGAAAAAACAAACACAGACCTCACTGGTCTGAAAATGATTGCAGGATCCACATTAGATTGCCAATAAATCTATTGTAGAAAGCACTGAAAAAAAAAATCTGGAGGAATTTTATGTTTTTATTTCTAAAAATGTATTCTTGTCCAGTACCATGAATCACTGTATATATCACAATTTGGTCCCCAAAGGATTATTTTTCTCCTTTTTTCCCCAGAATATTATTTGGAAACGCATATCAAAGCGGAATATTTCAAATGCGTTCTCTGAAAAAATGGGTGCCTGAGGGTACAGAATTAGATCAGGACGTGTTGAAAAACTAGTTGTATAAAATTATATCCAGGTTGGCCACTTTTGGGAACCTATCGTGAACACCAGGGACAGATGCTTTGAAAGACTTAATATATGGATTAGTCATTACCTTTATGTTCTCACTGTACGGAGATCAAAGAAAACAAACCTGGAAGAAAAGTGCAGTCTGAATGGAGTGTGGAGATTTAGGGATCCTGGAAAATTTTTCAGAGCTCCTCTGGCAGAACACAGCAGATCTGTTCAATTTCAGTAACAAACTGCTCCACTCTGACTTTCTACTTTGTACTTTGTAGTTTTGCTTCTCTGCTCTGGGCACAGACGCTGTATAGATTTCTCACAATAACAGGATATTAAATTCCAGAACCTCCCCATCTTTAAAATAGCAGCACATTATGAATGCAGCTCTTTCTTTTTAATGTGTACCGCTAGCAGAAATATGTCCTTACATGTGTTCAGAATTTTTTATAGCTTTCCCTCCTGTCAACAATTTGCATCCATACATATTTGTATTTATTGAATATTTTTAGAGGCCGGGCCGCAGGTTTTGGCTGATAGCTCAGAGGCAAATTCATTTAAATATAAACAGTTATTTATATTTCATTTTTCTGCAATTGTTTTAAGTGTACCTTAGATTTTTATGGCATAGTTTTGATTTTAGTTGAAAACTTGGCTTTTATCCTAGCTAAATATCTCTTATCAAAGGAGATGGTTGTATTCTTTAGTCACACCAGTGGCGTCACGGAGATTTCTGTGCGCCTGTTGTCTGCCGATAGAGGAGGCCTGGATCATTTTTTTACGAGAATGCCGCCTATCAATTCACAAGAGATATACCCAGAGTACTTTGACGGAGATACCAGTTTGGGCTACAACAATGTTTAGGGAAATGCAGATTAGCCATTCACCTGGAACCAATAAAATCACAAGGGACAATTACCAGGGTAAATATTCAGCCAATCACAAAACAAAACACTACACTGTCATTAGTTAAAGTAAAATGCCTATATTTTAATATTACTGAGGGTGTGTGGAGATAATCAATAAGGGAAAGTGGGGACAGATTCATTGGGGGTTTATGGCTGTGGTGGATTAATACTATTCTGGGAAAGAGAGAAAAGTTGGCGAGAGGCAGGCTGAATGCAGTGGTACATTTAAACTATGCTCTATATTGATTTCCATTGGAAGGTTTACCATTGATGGTGCCATCGGTATTGTACATCAATTGCAGGAAACCATCAATGAGAATCCAGGGATAGTTTGAACTGTTTATGGGCATCCCTACTGTGGGACAAATGACCGTGGATGATAATTATGGAAGGGAGTGGTGCTATATAAATTAAACTTACTTACTTACTTACTAAGAAGAATGGGGAAGGGGCTAATGGAGTGCTGTCTGAGCTGGTAAAAAAATACATTTTGAATGTCCAAAATCGATGGTGGAGAAACGTCCGATTTTTGCGATTGATAGCAAACCCATTGACTATTTATGGCAATATTGTACTTAGGGATTGGGGGTCAGGACTGTCAAAATAGTAGAAGATGTCACGCCATGTTTCTCCAACAAAATTGGGAATCTTGCTTGCACATTGCACATTGCTCTTACTTGCACATTGCCACATGCATCCATCTGCAGTTAGAACTTATTGATGACCAATATATTCCAAAGATTTGTCTGACTGTTTCTTATCCACAAAGATGCATGGCTGGGAAGCTTATAAAGATTATTAAGCTATAGACATACCCCTTTATTAACATCCTTATTACAAGAAACATACCCTTTCCAGTTTTTTTTAACAGATATTCCAAACTTTTGCCAAGCATATCCCAGAGTTTTCCTCATCTGAGTGTATTTGCATTAAGCTATTACCAAAGTGGAGGTCTCCTCTTTTATACAAGTCTATATTCATTTATAAAAATTGTAAAACTAGTAGGTTTGGACCCATTGTATGCATAATCTGGGTGAGAGCTAAAGTACCAACCTTCCCACCAGCTCCTACAGTCAGTAACTGTCATTTTTCAAACACAGCCTTTAACATGGTAGTTAGAACCGGATTGACTGGTACTATGTAATGAGGTCTATGTAATAAGCCTTAGAGGCAGTGTTCCCTCTAAGCTGTGCGCGTGTGCGCGCGCACACAACTCACCAAGCCCACGCACAGAAATTACAACTGAGCGCACAAAGGTTAAAATCTTGTTTAGTGTGCCACGAGTTTAATAAGGTTGAAAATCACTGCTATAGCATATATGTGTGGTGTGTGAAGTCTGTAAACATTCAAATTGCTTTATTAACTCAACAGAACTCGAAACCTAGGCCTGTATATGTTATGTGACGCACAAAAATGTACATTTCCTTCGAAAGTTGCACAGCCAATATCTTTTGCCGCACACAGCCTTCGTAAAATTAGAGGGAACATTGCTTAGAGGGGTATCCAATCCAGGTTCCGACTGTCGGAACATCCCAACAGTTGGCATGCCAGGCTGTTCCGACTGTCGAGTGTTTTAAAGTCTAATCTGTTTTGTCGGAAACTTCCTGCAATGCTGTAGGAAACGGCAGCAGTGGCGTAGCTAGAGATTTTTCACCCCCCTGCCAAATAAATTCTGCCCCCCCCCTCCCAAGAAGGGGTGAGGTGATGGACTACGGGTGCCGCTGCTAAACTGACAGGCGACCCAGGCAGCAGTGAGCGCTGAGCTGGTTCTACTCCATGCATATCTAATGAGCCGGGACCCAGCACAGTGCATATTTAAAGAGCGGGTCCCTGCCCTGTGCATATGTAAAGAGTGAGACCCACTCATTACATATGCACGGGGCTTGGACCTGATCATTCAATATGCACTGCACTGGGTCCCCGCTCATTAGATATGTACAGGGCGGGACCAGCTCAGCACTCACTGCTGCCTGCGTCGCCTGTCAGTTCAGCCAGCGGCGCCCACCACAGACCCTGCTGGCGCCGCTCCCCCAAGCCGCTGCAGGGTCTGCCACATATGTGGCTAAGCCACTGACAGCAGTATTGAATGGGCTACAGCCACTATTACTGCCAGTGGAAATGGCGGCAAGGATTGAATACCCCCCTTACAGAGAGATAAAGTCCCAACCAACCAGCTCCTAACTGTCATCAGTTAGGAGCTACTGGTTACTGGTAACTACACTACTTTACTTGCTGGCTACTGGTGACTTGACCAGTAGCCAAGCAAGTTGTAAAATCATACTACAGCGTATATAATTCAACAGCACATAATTATTACTTAGTGATAAATCAAGTAGCCATGATACCTAAACTACAACAAATGTATTACTAACCAATGCTGAATATTGTTCTACAGTTTTTGTTCACAAAATATATTACGCGTGTTAGAATTAATAGTAAAACCAAGAAATGACATTTATAAATGCAATATTTATTGTTGGCAATGAAAGATATAAATTGTGCAATGCATGCAGTGTCAGTTGTTCAGAACAGGTTTTCTCGGGAACGCATAGTTTAAAATTGGTTTCAGCTGAATTTTTAGAGGTTCCTCTTTTCTACCAAAAGTCTTAAGCTAACTGCTTCATATATCTTCTGCAGATGATCAAAGCACATTCTACAGTTTGTTCTAGAGAGACTAATATTAACAAGATGGATAGCTATAAGTCACAGCCCAGATAAAAAAAACTCTCATCCAGCCTCATATGTTATCCCACAGCTTAATGTCCCTGCATTTAAAGACATGAGATAAACTACCAGTAATGATGGCATTGATGTATCATCCTCATTTTTATGCTTATGTTCAAAATAGTTCTCTCCTTAACCCCTGTACTGCTGGTTGGCTTCTGGATGATTAATTACCCGAGTGTGGGCCCTCTGAGAGTATTGGTCATACTTGATGATGAATCAACTATCAAAGTTATTGGAGTCTAAATTTGCGTTTTCTCTGTTAATCTATCTGTATCTGGCTTTGTTGTGCAATCAATGATATCACATCTAAGTTGGTATGCAACCACCTGCCCCACCTGCAGTGCACATGGTTTTGCCCATGTTACAAACAAATTTGTACTGAGCTCAGATCTGAATAAGGCCCTTAGTGTACATATGTCTATAGATTCTAAGCTTGCGAGCAGGGCCCTCCTATCTCTGTGTCTGTTTGTATCTACCCAGTTTGTTTAATCACTGTTGATTCCAATTGTAAAGCGCAACGGAATATGCTGCGCTATATAAAAAACTGGGTACTTGTTTCCTAGCACGGCCACAACGATCATGATCGTGGGCATCGTGAGGAAAAATCGGGGGCATCGCGGCCATCGCAAGCACTAAAAAAATCGTGTGCGATGGTCGCGACGCGATGCCCGCGATTTCCCCATAGGGAACAATGTTAAATGCCTCAATTTAGCCGCGATGCCCCCGATTTCCCATAGGAAACAATGTTAAATGGGTCAATTTACCCAAATCATCATAGGGAACAATGTTAAATGGGCCATAAACCCCCAAAACACCCCTGAACAGTGAAATGTCCCCCCAAAAGTATTTTACGCCACCCCACGATCAACGCGAATCCGAAGCGTGGCGAGCGCAGCTAGCCCGCGAGGGGCGGCGGTACGCGTCCTCCGACCTTTTCATACCCCCACTATCCATGTCGGCGTGGAGTTGAGAATAGAATAGTGTGGCGAGCGCAGCGAGCCACCGTGCCCGAAGCGTGGCGAGCGAAGCGAGCCCCGCGAGGGGACGCGGATACCTGTGATGCCCGCAAAGGGACGTGTTTACCAGTGAAGGTATCCGCGTCCCCTCACGGGGCTCGCTGCGCTCGCCACGCTTCGGGCTCGGTGGCTCGCTACGCTCGCCACACTATTCTATTCTCAACTCCACGCCGACGTGGATAGTGGGGGTATGAAAAGGTCGGAGGACGCGTACCGCCGCCCCTCGCGGGCTCGCTGCGCTCGCCACGCTTCGAGTTCGCGTGGCGTAAAATACTTTTGGGGGGACATTTCACTGTTCTGGGGTGTTTTTGGGGCTTTCTGGCCCATTTACCATTGTTCCCTATGATGATTTGGTGAAATTGAGGTATTTAACATTGTTCCCTATGAGAAATCGGGGGCATCGCGGGTACATTGAGCCATTTAACATTGTTTCCTATGGGGAAATCGTGGGCATCGCGTCTGGACCATTTAAGGCTTTTTTAGCCGCATACGACGCGACCGACGCGATTTTGACTATTTTCAATGCATTTCAATGGGAAAATCGGGGGCATTGCGTCGGTCGCGTCGTATACCACTAAAAATGACACACGATGCCCGCGATTGTGGCCGTGCTAGGAAACAAGTACCAAAAACTGTAAATAAATTAAATAAATAAATATGACTGTGTTTATTACAATGGCCACTATCAGGTTTCGATAGAATACTGTATTTTTTTAAGAATCCTTTAGTATGTATAGGCCAGGGGTTCTGACATAGAGGTCCACGGCAAGAGACTACACAAAGACCACCCAATTTTTGTCTTCTTTTCTTGACAGGCATATGGTAACATAGTGCACCAGGTCCCCTGAGGACTAAGGAGCCCACTGCTGTTCTTTCTTCCTATCACACACACTGATTTTCTCTGTAAAACTTTGCCTCCCCCTGTCACACTCTGCCTCTCTCTGTCAACCACTGTCATTTTGCATATTTTAAACTTGGTTTGCGGTGGAAGAGGGGAACCCAAATTATATTTCTGAACCTGTGCTCACTACCCACAAGTTCCAACAGCGGGCGACACCTTTTCTTGTTGTACCTGACACCTCTCCACTTGCCCCTTTTCTGCTCCTCCTACCCACATATCTCATCTCCTTTTTGCTCCAGGCCATGAGTGGAAGCAGAAAGGCGGTAGGTGAATGAAGCATCTCCCCACTGCAATAGACTTCTGCCCCTGCCAGAATGCAGTGACACAGTTCTCCAGCCAAAATCTACTTGTCCATAAGGTAAGTAAGTAAAGTCAAGGGTGAAAAAAGAAATTGACATAGCTAATATACTACTAGGGAGCACTGCAAGTACAAACTTTGAGAGGGAATTACTACAGTACTGTACCTATATTTTTTCTTTATATATATATATATATTTTTTCTAATATTGGGGCCGATATATCACCATCCGCATCCTCAGATGCAGATGTGTTGTCATAATATTGGCCCAACTCGCAATGTGGTGAATGATTACATTGCACGGAGAGAAAGACCTTTCCCTGCGATATTAGTCCACAATCATACAGTATGTGCTTTCCATGAAAAAATACCTCAACTATGAGTTGCACATGCTCCACCACCCAATATTGTCATTGTTACCACTGCTGCTAGCACCGCTATCCATCACAATGACCTCCATGTGCGGCTCATACTCACCTGCAGCTGCGATCAGTGGTCAGAGATCCTGGAGGGTTTCCGGTCTTCAGGACTTCCTGCTTCTGTGACCACCGTTGCTGCAAAGTGAGCAGTAGATTTTCAGCATTACTTTACTGCACCATGGGTCACAGAAGCAGCAGGGAACCCCAATGACTCGCAGACCTCGCTGGAGCCAGATCAACAGTCCTTGGGTAGGTCTAAAAAAAAATTTTGCACTGTGCTTAACCTGTGTATCCATCAGACACAGTTGATCACACTAGCCCGGTCCCCACACTGCTTTCTCTGCCTAGGAACTGAGAAAGCTGTGCATTAGCCAGGATTTGCAGAGAGCAATATCATTTCAATTTGCCAGCTGAAGCTGCCTTTATTATCACAGGGCTCACTGTGTTTTTTTTTTTTTTTTTACTATTTCTTTTTCTGTATACTCGGAATTATAAGTATAGAAAGTGCAATCTGGTTACTTAAAAAAAAATGAAAGGGTTTTAAGCAGTTTTTCACATTTTTTTTTATAAAGGATGAACTAGTGATTGACATATATTTATGTTTAGTATGCACTGTAGTATGTGGTCTGCAGCTATATCTTCTATAATGGTTGGCTGGTGACATCTCTCAAGCATGGACCCATACCATCACATTCCCCCAAAGGAGGGAGCCTTCATGCCCCAGTGCAACACTGGTACCAAGACATAAAGCCATAGAACACCCAGAACTTGCTTTATGAGAAGCAGGTGCTTCCATTTTGCTGGAGACCATGCTTATCTACAGGTAATATGTCAGAGATCTTAAATTCAATCAGTGAATCAGTTCTATTTCACTTTGAAGATAGTACTATGCCTTTTTATATCTGATTAACTTGTATTTTAGCTTCAACTTCCCAGAACACAAACAGCAGATCAGGGCAAGAGCACATTATTTAGGTAAACTCGACGAGTCTTCAAATCAATTGCAAGTCGTGGGAAATGCCAAGGAAACAAAATGTTTGTACAAGCATTACTTTATAAAACATACCATTCTTCAAGATTTCCATCCATTTCCTTATGCGCATTTAAAGGCTTCAGGTGTGTTATGGCTAAATTCTACAATTTATTTATACAGTCCCGTGGACCACCCAATGGTGTAACAAAAAGAAGTCGGTTAGCATACCTTGTGGCTTATTTGCTTTATACTGCTGTTTTTAAATTGTATATTCTAGTTTTACCTTGTAAAATTACAGTCTTGACAGCTGCTGAAGATACACATTAGTGGTTACGCTGCCACATATTTGAACCGTAGCCTTTAAAAATGCATTTCTGCCATTTCTCTCCAAATAATAACACTGTATGATCTTATGAGGTATAAAACGAAACGGTGTCCGGTGAAATGACTAAGAAATATATTTTCTCTAAGAACAGGAAGTGATGATACACGGTCGGTGTGTGCCTATAAAACTGAGTCAGATGTTACCAATTTTAGGAAAATTCAATAGATTTTTGTGTGTCTTTAGCAGGAGATACAAATTAATACGGGGTTTATTTACAGTAAAAACATCTTGTCATGTAAGTTGTGTTGGAAATTATTGTGTAATCCAGTACTGTTTTTGCAGAGTTTCACAGACACAAACCACCTCACAGAGTAACTCTCTCTGCACATGTTACATCTACCCCACCTGCAGTGCACATGGTGTTGCCCATTTTGAGAACAAAGTTGTACTAAGATCAGATCTGATAAAGGGCCAATATCCCATCTTCAATAGAACTCCCACCTTAGTACATTTACCCCAAAATCTCTATCCACGTTGTGATTTCTATTTTTATGAATGTTCCATTAGATTAAATTTAATAAAGTTTAGAATTCTGTTATTTTTGATTTTAAGAACAAATATCTATGGTTCTGTAAGAAGTTATTTGCATTTCTTGTTCGAAAAAGCAAATGTGCAAGGTAAACGCAAAAATCACTCTGAGCAGTAATATAAAGGTATGTGGTCCCTAGGGCAACATTTGTAGGGGCTCCAACCAGTGCCAGATTAAGCCTTCGGGGGGCCCCGGGGCACTTTAGACAGGGGGGCCCCCTTGCACTTGTCATTACTGGCCGCAAACTGCATGTGAGAATATTACACTGTCAAAACACAGAGTAAAGGCAGTATAAACTTGGTCAATGGGTAACTGCATATATATATATAGAGAGAGAGAGAGAGAGAGAGAGAGAGAGAGAGAGATGTGTGGAAAGTGGCACTCCTTTGGACTTCACAAAAATGACTGCGCAGACGCAATGAGCTCCAACATTTCGGATTTTACTCCATTTTCAAGGATAGAACCATTTCTTTGAGTGCAGCACCCGGGCAGTTGTCATGTGTATCTTGGAGTGACGGTAACCACGTATTTATATATATATATATATATATATATATATATTTATATATATATATATCAAGGTGCACCTTGATAAAGAGGCCACACGGTCTCGAAATGTTGCCTAAGTGTGTCTTATTTAGAGTGCCGCCGTACAGACAAATATATTAAGCAGTGTCCACCTGACCTGCTTACCAGAGGGCACCTGCTTTTTGCTGTTTTGGACCCTTACCTTGGTGGCTTTACTTTGGACTGCCGCCTCCAGGTACTATATATCTATATATATATATATATATATATATATATATATATATATATATATATATATATATATATATATACACACATACACATACATACATACATACATACACATACATACATACATACATACCACATGAAAAGCCTGTCCCTCTGCACCTTACTCTGTAGGAGACCTCACAGTCCCAGTGCTGTCTCTGATTCAAAACCCTCCCATGACTAGGCTGCTGCTGTTCTCCATGGGCCTGAAAAGCATGTAATGAGCTCCACCAATCAGAGCTCAGCACAAATGTCTCAGCCTCTGCCCTCTGGTGCAAAGTGTCATGGGACTTAGTCAACTCCCAGTAATGCACTGCACACTTTTGCAATCAGTGTGCCTTGGCTCCCGATGCTCA